>NC_053024.1:437637829-437938436 GCF_003073215.2 Triticum urartu | reverse complement strand
ATACCTACCACTTGCTTATCATGCCTCCCATATTGTTGAGCCAAGCCTCTAACCCACCTTGTCCTAGCAAACCGTTGTTTGGCTATGTTACCGCTTTGCTCAGCCCCTCTTATAGTGTTGTTAGTTGCAGGTGAAGATTGGAGTTTGTTCCTTGTTGGAACGTGGATATTATTGTTGGGATATCACAATATCTCTTATTTAATTAATGCATCTATATACTTGGTAAAGGGTGGAAGGCTCGACCTTATGCCTAGTGTTTTGTTCCACTCTTGCCACCCTAGTTTCCGTCATATCGTGTATGTTCCCGGATTTTGTGTTCCTTACGTGGTTGGGTTATAATGGGAACCCCTTGACAGTTTGCCTTGAATAAAACTCCTCCAGCAAGGCCCAACCTTGGTTTTACCATTCGCCACCTAGCCTTTTTCCCTTGGGAGTCGCGCATCCCGAGGGTCATCTTTATTTTTAAACCCCCGGGCCAGTGCTTGTCTAAGTGTTGGTCCAACCCAGAGCACCGTGCGGGGCCGTCCCTTGGCAACTTGGGTTACGTTGGCTCCCGTACGCTTAGCTTATCCGGTGTGCCCTGAGAACGAGATATGTGCAGCTCCTATCGGGATTTGTCGGCACAGCGGGTGGTCTTGCTGGACTTGTTTTACCATTGTTGAGGATGTCTTGTAACCAGGATTCCGAGTCTGATCGGGTCTTCCCGCTAGAAGAAGTATCCTTCATTGACCGTGAGAGCTTGTGATGGGCTAAGTTGGGACTCCCCTGTAGGGATTTGAACTTTTGAAAGCCGTGCCCGCGGTTATGGGCAGATGGGAATTTGTTAATGTCCGGTTGTAGACAACCTGAAGTTGATCTTAATTAAAATACATCAACCGCGTGTGTAACCGTGATGGTCTCTTCTCGGCGGAGTCCGGGAAGTGAACATGGTGTTGGAGTAATGCTTGACGTAGGTTGTTCTAGGATCACTTCTTGATCATTAGTTGTTCGACCGTGCTTTTGCCTTCTCTTCTCACTCTCTTTTGCGAATATATTTAGCCACCATATATGCTAGTCGCTTGCTGCAGCTCCACCTCATACCTTTTACCCTTCCTATAAGCTTAAATAGTCTTGATCGCGAGGGTGTGAGATTGCTGAGTCCCCGTGACTCACAGATACTTCCAAAACCAGCTTGCATGTGCCGTTGAATCGTGCAGATGACGCAACCAAGATCAAGGAGGAGCTCGATGAAGATCTCGTCCTTGTGTTGTGTCGTTCTAGTTGATAAGCAGTGGAGCCCAGTCGGGACGATCGGGGATCTGTGTAGCATTTGGGGTAGTCTTCTTTTATTTTGGTTCCGTAGTCGGACCTTGAGTGTATTTGGTTGATGTAATGCTTTAATCATGTAATTGTGTGAAGTGGCGATTGTAAGCCAACTATGTATCTCTTTCCCTTATGTATTACATGGGTTGTGTGAAGATTACCTCACTTGCGACATTGCTTTCAATGTGGTTATGCCTCTAAGTCGTGCTTCGACACGTGGGAGATATAGCCGCATCGAGGGCGTTACAAGTTGGTATCAGAGCCTTCCCCGACCTTAGGAGCCCCCTGCTTGATCGAATCGCTGGCGTTATTGAGTCTAGAAATGTTTTGAGTCATTTAGGATTATATATATCGGAGAGTTAGGAATTCTTTTTACTCCTCAGTCCCTTCGTCGCTCTGGTGAGGCATCCTGACGTAGAGTTTTGACTCTTCTCTTCTCAAATTTCACTAAAAAAATTTAGGATCACGCAGGTATCTTGGAATCGTTCCGATGGTTTTGTGACGAGAACATTGTTCTTGGTGCCTCCTGTCATTTAGGGGTTGTGGCAGTGTCCCGGGGAGTTGAGCTCCGAGGTGTTGTCGTCACAATTTTATCATTGCAGTTCTGGAATACCTGAGATTAGTTTTTGCCGACATCGAAAATCTCTTTTATGCAGTTGTTGGTGAGATAACCTCGACGCCACCCAGTACTGGGGCGGGAGTTCAGGAGTATTGCCATAACTCGTATAACGGATGCTTTTCGAAGGTTGAGGTAGACGATTTCCGAAGGTTTCTTGGTTATGTGTTGAAGGATGGATACAGCTGGATGTAGGATTTGCTAGTTTTGGGTGAGATATTATGCTTCCCCTGTATCCCCAACACCCGATTGCATAACCGAAATTTTTTGGGAGTTTATAAGTGGGAATTCAAGTAGCTCTTAGGATATCTTTCCGATGGATGTATGATATGAAATTGGGGTTCGACGTCTAGTGGTCCGCCTATTCACGGTTGGTTTTACGGTGGTCTCGTTGTGTCTTAAAGAGTCCTTGGCTATGCCGACTCGGGGACGCTTCGTATGTCATGTGCACTGCCTTGTACATGATGGTGTTGTACAATCGAGCCCGTGTAGGCCCCACCACGAAAACTTCAGATGAAATATCTATCATATGTTTGTTCCGGCTTATTCTGCAAACCAATCCTTTGTGTTGTTTTTGAGTTGTGGTATTCGAGTTGCTTCGGAGTCAAATATTGATTCCATACCTTTCTTAAGTGGTGTTCTCATATTTCTATGTGGATACTAATCATTCTTGATCATCGAGAATGTCATGTCAATCCTTTTCAACCGGCGTGTTTCTCTTCAAGTGGATCCGATCATTTCAACATCCGCAAGATCAATTATCAGTTCTTCTCAACGATGTTTGTTTCATCCGTCTCCAAGTTGCTTTTGTTTTCCCTCCCACCCACCCTTCTTCAAGGACTCAGTTTTCTTAATCAAATATCCATTTTATTCATGTGAAGTCTCTTCGTTCTTTTCAGTCAATGTTCGTATCCGGTGTTTGTCATGAAGATTCTAACGGAGCTTCTAGTTTATCATTCTTCGTTCTTTTTTCTTCTCCGGTGGATTCAAGTCAAGCCTTGTCGATCATATCTTTTCCTCGTTACAAATGTTTTCTCTTGCCGGTGCACCTCATATTCATTCACCTCTCGCTATCCATTTGTTCCGGAGTGCTCAAGATATCTCGAAGATTCGTGTTTCCACTCTGCTTTTGTTCCAGCTCTTTCGAGGATGTTATCTCATTCAAGCCATTTAATTCAACCGGTGCAATCTCTCTTTTCAAGTAATCATTCTACGGTGTTTCTTTTGAGTGGGCCCTAACCCACAGGTCTTTTCCCAGGATCTTACCTCACTCTTCTTATTTTTCCGGAGTTATTCTCAAATTCATTTCAAAATTGACGTAAGAATGAATTGTCATCAGTCAATTGCCTTTCTCCAAGATCTTTCAAATTCTTTTCATCGTTGGTCCAACCTTTCCATTTTTCATCCCGGAGTATCTCGACAATTTGATGGTGTTTCTCATCGTCATTCCCAGATATTGAAGACCGAAGAAGAGTTTCTCTTTAACCTTGCTCCATTCTCTTCAAGATTCATGATTCTAGCTTGATGCCTTCCTCTCATAATTGTTTTCTATTGTGAGAATTCTTTTCACCCATCTGGAGTAATTCATAGTATTTTCAGTTTGATTCGCCGAAGGCCATCATTTCTGGATTATTCATTACAGCTTTCAGCTCTCATTTTCAATTCTTACCGGTGCATCCTTCAAGTGTTCTCTAATCAGTTTATGATCTCTTCGTTCTCTTGTATCTAAATTCCCCCAAGCATCTTCATTCGTTCTCTAATTCTTCCCGGTGTTTCACTATCTTTTCCTTGATCGTTTTTAATTCTTACGGTGGTTCATTCAAGTTTCTCTTCTTTCGTTTATCATTCAATTTATTTCTTATTTCTATCCTACCGGTGGTTCGTTCAAGACCTCTCTCAAGCTGACGTTATATCTATCTTAACCCTTTCTACGGGAATAAGTGGTATGCAAAAATCCGTTGATTGTCATCAATTTAATTGGTGAAGGATAAGCATAATGTAATTCTTATTCTTGTTTCATCCAAATGATTCAATTCCTTATTCCGGAGCCTCATCAAAATTCTCGGTCGAACTTGATTCATCCTTTCTTTTCACTGAGTTCCAAGTTCTCTCAATTATCTCGTCACAGAGATCCATCGAAAGCATTACAAGGTTTCACATTGTGTTTTCAACTTCTCTTTCTTTTCGTTATCCTTTTGATTACTGGAGTTCTTCATGGAGGCTCTACATGTCGGTTCATCAAAGATTTAATTCCTTCTCGAAGTGTTCTTTGAGATTCTTTTCAGAGGAACTCAAGCATTCTTCATCTTGCAATCCGGAGTGCAATTCTTTCTTCCGTACCATTTAAGGTGCTGCTATGTCACTCTTGACAATTTGAGTTCATGTTTCATGATTCATATGTCGTTAAGAATGAGATATTTTAAATCCATCAATCTCTTCTTTGGAGTTATCTTGGGTTATATTTCACCTAAAGCCTTCCCTAAGGATTGTTGCTATCTATGGTGCTTATAAAGGACCCAAGTTCTTCTTTATCCTCCCGGTGAAATACTTTCTCGTCTCCTTGTTCATATCAACCCAATTCTTTTCCCGTGAGTGGCAGGTTGTCACCTCATAATTTGAGATGTATTCCACAAGACCATATCAAGCTTATCCTTTCATTGTTGGTTTCCCAACAACTCCGTTCGACCCTTCTCCTAAAGATGCCTCTTCAAGCTCTTTTGTGGCAGAAGTTGGCATTTTCTTCTCCATTCTCCTATCTCAATTATATATCTTCTATTCTTTTGTTCCGGAGGCATTGTGATGTTGCTCTCTTCTACCCATCTTGTTGTTTTGTCATGATAGTGTTCTTTTCTTTGCTTATCCATTCAACCGGAGTGTCGTGTTTTCTTTCAAGCTCTCTCATCTTATCAAATTTTGCATCCCTTCTCAACTGGAGTGCTGTCCAAATTATATCATTCTTATTCCTTCTCTATCTCGTTTTAACCAGAGTGTTGTGACCTTTTTTCTCAAGTTCTTTTCGCCTTATCAAATCTTTCATCTCTTTTCAACCGAAGTGCTACCCGAATCGGCTCTTTCTTTTCCTCTTTCTTAACGGAGTGTCTTCAACTTCGTTCATCTCCGTTTATTCTATTCTCGGAAATGGCTTAACCTTTCAAGGTTCTTTGGTCTCACTCGTTTGTTAAAGAAGCAACTTAGTTTTACCTCTTCTTTTTCCCTCCGGTGCCATCCTAGATCTCAGGACGAGATCCTCTCGTAGTGGTGGAGTGTTGTAATGCCCTGCCCCAAGACCGGAGCTTCAGGTGCCTTCCATGTTTTCCGGGTTTCGTTGTGTGATTTGTTTGGTCCGTTGCATTTCATCTTTGCATCATGTGCATTGCATCATGTCATCATGCAACCCGTTTTAAAACGCACTAAATAAATTGCATGGATCTTCGGTCCATTTAAACCGAGGGAATTCACATGGTGATTCTCTTCATAACATATCCTCCCGATATTAGGGAGCTATATCAAATCTTCCATTTTCGGAATCACCTATAACACACTTGCAATTTATCACATGCCCTTTTTCGCTTCAAGTTTGGTCCCCAAACTTTTCCTGTAATTTCTTTCGTCATGTCCCCGAGCTCCACCTAAATTCTCAACATTTCTGGTGCACTTCAACCCTAGCCCTAGTTCAAACCATTTGATTAAACTCAAATGAGTTTGAATTCATATCTTCGGATCTTGCCACTTCTAATTTTCTCGGACCATGCACATTTTTAAGAGTCCGGGAAAATTGTCCTCGTGCCCAGATTCCGCCCCTACCGTCTCTTTCTTTTCCTTCTCTTTCTCTGTTTTTGTTTTAAAAAGGAAAAGAGTGAGAGAGGAGGAAAGCCAGCCCAGCTGGGCCTCCCTCCCTCACGCGTCGGCCCAAGGCCAGGCCCAATCAGCAGCCTAGCCGCACCCCACTCCTTTTCTAACCCTAGCCCGATCCCCTCGTCATCTCCCTCTCCCTCGTTTCTCTCCCCTGCCGCCGCCAGGAAGCCGATTCCCTCGATCCCTCTCCTCACCTCATCAGTCTCCGCACGCAGGCGCGGCCATCTCCCCGACCCCCCTGCACGATCCACGTCGCCCTCCTCTCCTACCTCGCGCCTCTGCTTCTCCTCGCATCGCCCGGAGTGCTCTCGCGCCGCCACCGCGGCTCTGCCAGACACCGGCGACCAGGAGCGCCGCCACCAGTTCTCCGCCTCGCCTGGAGCTCGAAGACCGCCCGCCACAGGTGCCACTGCCGGCTGCCGCCCCATAACCATGCGGTCCTCCTCCACCTCCGTTCCATGGCGCTGCGGCCCCGTCGTTTTCCCCGCCTCTCTTTTGCGCCAGGGACTTAATCCCTCCGCCGCGTGGCGCCGCCTTGCTGCCTTCCCCGCCGTCGGCTTGCTACCTTCGCCGGACCTCCTCCGCCTCCAAGGTCGCCGCTGCTCTGTCTGCAACCACCTCCGGTCTTCAACCCCGGCGCCCGACCCGGCCATCTTCGGTTACTGCCTCGCTGGCTTCGTCGCTCCTCTTGTCACTGCCAAGACGCGACAACCAGGGAAGCCCAAGGCTGCCTTCGTGGTTTTCATCAAGTTCGAGCGCCGTTGAACAAGGGTTTTCGCCTTGCTCATTTTGGGACGCGACAAGTTCCTCTCCGAAAGTACGTCTACATGATGATACGAGAACAAGTACCGTTGACCTCCGAAGAACATGGTTTTGCCGAGTACCCCTTCGTTTTGTCAAGACCTTCAAGTCCCTCGACGACAAGTGCACGACTACGCGGATTGTACCAAGTACCCCTTCGTTTCGGCGTGACTGGCAATTCCGAAGACCCCAAGTACCACGACAACCCCGAAGGGATTCAAATCCGTCAAGTTCCTCTACCGATGACTCGAACGGCTACGACTAAGTACCAATACCGTCGACCCTCGAAAAAACCCGTGGACGTCAAGTTCCATGTCGTTGACCCCGAACCTCTACGAAAACGTGTACGACTACTTCCGTGGCCGAAGATCCATGTACAACTACCGTCGCCGAAGACCGTTGAGTGAACGTCTACCCACATCGTGTATTTGACCAAGTTCGATGACGACCTCCGAAGAACTCAGATTCGCCAAGTTCTACTACTGTCGCACTCGGGAACCTTGGATTCGTCAAGTACCTCTCCGAAAACGAATGTGATCCACTACTTCCCTCGAAGACCCATGAACGACTACTTCCACTACGAACTCGTTCCGCCCGAAACGCATGCTTCGAAGGTATAACCCCGAGACGACCGCCCGTGGACCGAATGCTTGCGATGTATGAGTTGAACCGTGTGTTGCTCCGTGTCCGAGTTGTTCTTTGCGAGTTCCTCTTTGCCATGCCGTCCACCCGTGGGAACCCGGGAACCGGGATCACCCCATCATCTTGCTTGATACACTCACTCCCACTTCCTTTTGCACCGGTATCCCTGTGAGCTACCGGAACCGATATGTTGTCATGGCATCATTTTCGAATTCATCACCGTGGCACCCTTTCTTTCCACCACGATGACAAAATGCCCCATATATTATAACATGCCAACATTTTCATAAATTCTGCATAAAACTTGCTCATGTCATTCGCATCATGATAATAACATCGAAAATGTTTAAAATTGTTGTTGCACCAAATTGCTAAATGCATATGGGGATTTACCGGATTTGTTATCTGTTTCCGACCCCATTTAAATTGTTTAGATGGTGTAGTTTTGTTATGCCTCATCTCTTGCCATGTTTAACAACATTTAATATTGTTGGGTACCTAAACCAGAGAGAACTAAATAATTGATGTGGTGTTCCGTCAATATGCAACGAGTTGCATATTGAGCTCCACTTAACTTGTAGTTTTGTTTGTGCCCTTTGCCATGTCATGCATATTTAAACCGGACATGCATCATACTTGGTTGTGCATCATGCCATGTTATGTGATGGTTGTTTACTATGTTGTTTGTTTCTTTCCGGTTGTTTCCCTCGTTAGCTTCAGTTCCGTTCCGGAGTTGTGAGGATCCGTTGGCTTTGTCCGTTTGTCTTCTTCATGGACTCGTTCTTCTTCCTTGCGGGATCTCAGGCAAGATGACCATACCCTCGAAATCACTTCTATCTTTGCTTGCTAGTTGCTTGCTCTTTTGCTATGCCTATGCCGCGATACCTACCACTTGCTTATCATGCCTCCTATATTGTTGAGCCAAGCCTCTAACCCACCTTGTCCTAGCAAACCGTTGTTTGGCTATGTTACCGCTTTGCTGCTCAGCCCCTCTTATAGTGTTGTTAGTTGCAGGTGAAGATTGGAGTTTGTTCCTTGTTGGAACGTGGATATTATTGTTGGGATATCACAATATCTCTTATTTAATTAATGCATCTATATACTTGGTAAAGGGTGGAAGGCTCGACCTTATGCCTAGTGTTTTGTTCCACTCTTGCCGCCCTTGTTTCCGTCATATCGGTGTTATGTTCCCGGATTTTGCGTTCCTTACGCGGTTGGGTTATAATGGGAACCCCTTGACAGTTTGCCTTGAATAAAACTCCTCCAGCAAGGCCCAACCTTGGTTTTACCATTCGCCACCTAGCCTTTTTCCCTTGGGAGTCGCGCATCCCGAGGGTCATCTTTATTTTTAAACCCCCGGGCCAGTGCTTGTCTAAGTGTTGGTCCAATCCAGAGCACCGTGCGGGGCCGTCCCTTGACAAACTTGGGTTACATTGGCTCCCGTACGCTTAGCTTATTCGGTGTGCCCTGAGAACGAGATATATGCAGCTCCTATCGGGATTTGTCGGCACAGCGGGTGGTCTTGCTGGACTTGTTTTACCATTGTCGAGGATGTCTTGTAACCGGGATTCCGAGTCTGATAGGGTCTTCCCGCTAGAAGGAATATCCTTCGTTGACCGTGAGAGCTTGTGATGGGCTAAGTTGGGACTCCCCTGCAGGGATTTGAACTTTCGAAAGCCGTGCCCGCGGTTATGGGCAGATGGGAATTTGTTAATGTCCGGTTGTAGAAAATCGGAAGTTGATCTTAACTAAAATACATCAACCGCGTGTGTAACAGTGATGGTCTCTTCTCGGCGGAGTCCGGGAAGTGAACATGGTGTTGGAGTAATGCTTGACGTAGGTTGTTCTAGGATCACTTCTTGATCATTAGTTGTTCGACCGTGCTTTTGCCTTCTCTTCTCGCTCTCTTTTGCGAATATGTTTAGCCACCATATATGCCAGTCGCTTGTTGCAGCTCCACCTCATACATTTTACCCTTCCTATAAGCTTAAATAGTCTTGATCGCGAGGGTGTGAGATTGCTGAGTCCCCGTGACTCACAGATACTTCCAAAACCAGCTTGCAGGTGCCGTTGAACCGTGCAGATGACGCAACCAAGCTCAAGGAGGAGCTCGATGAAGATCTTGTCCTTGTGTTGTTTCGTTCCAGTTGATAAGCAGTGGAGCCCAGTCGGGACGATCGGGGATCTGTGTAGCATTTGGGGTAGTCTTTTTTTATTTTGGTTCCGTAGTCGGACCTTGAGTGTATTTGGTTGATGTAATGCTTTAATCATGTAATTGTGTGAAGTGGCGATTGTAAGCCAACTATGTATCTCTTTCCCTTATGTATTACATGGGTTGTGTGAAGATTACCTCACTTGCGACATTGCTTTCAATGCGGTTATGCCTCTAAGTCGTGCTTCGACACGTGGGAGATATAGCCGCATCGAGGGCGTTACATTCATAACTATCTTTGCAAGCTAGCTAAAGAAGCTTCTTTATCAAAAACATAACCCTTAGGAATAACGGGCAAGTCTTCATCATCACTTTCATCAATATTATCAGATTCAATATTTTCACTCTCTCTAACCCTAACAAGTTGTTCATCAAGAAATTCACCAAGTGGCACAGTAGTATCAAGCATAGAAGTAGTTTCATCATAAGTATCATGCATAGTAGAAGTGGCATCATCAATAACATGCGACATATCAGAACGAATAGCAGAAGTAGGTTTAGGTGTCACAAGCTTACTCAAAACAGAAGGTGAATCAAGTGTAGAGCTAGATGGCAGTTCCCTACCTCCCCTCGTAGTTGAGGGATAAATCTTGGTTTTTGGATCTCTCAAGTTCTTCATAATGATAAGCAGATATAAATCCCAAGTGAATCAAAGAATAGAGCTATGCTCTCCGTCAACGGCGCCAGAAAATAGTCTTGATATTGATAACCCACAAGTATAGGGGATCGCAACAGTTTTCGAGGGTAGAGTATTCAACCCAAATTTATTGATTCGACACAAGGGGAGCCAAAGAATATTCTCAAGTATTAGCAGCTGAGTTGTCAATTCAACCACACCTGGAAACTTAATATCTGCAGCAAAGTATTTAGTAGCAAAGTAATATGATAGTAGTGGTAACGGTAGCAAAAGTAACGGTAGCAAAAGTAATGTTTTTGGTATTTTGTAGTGATGATAACAATAGCAACGGAAAAGTAAATAAGCGAAGAACAATATATGGAAAGCTCGTAGGCAATGGATCAGTGATGGAGAATTATGTCGGTGGTTCATCATGTAATAATCATAACATAGGGTGACACAGAACTAGCTCAGTTCAATCAATGTGATGTAGGCATGTATTCCGAACATAGTCATACGTGCTTATGGAAAAGAACTTGCATGACATCTTTTGTCCTACCCTCCCGTGGCAGCGGGGTCTACGGAAACTAAGGGATATTAAGGCCTCCTTTTAATAGAGTACCGGACCAAAGCATTAACACATAGTGAATACATGAACTCCTCAAACTACGGTCATCACCGGTAAGTATCCCGATTATTGTCACTTCGGGGTTAACGGATCATAACACATAATAGGTGACTATAGACTTGCAAGATAGGATCAAGAACTCTCATATATTGATGAAAACATAATAGGTTCAGATCTGAAATCATGGCACTCGGGCCCTAGTGACAAGCATTAAGCATAGCAAAGTCATAGCAACAGCAACATCAATCTCAGAACATAGTGGATACTAGGGATCAAACCCTAACAAAACTAACTCGATTACATGATAAATCTCATCCAACCCATCACCGTCCAGCAAGCCTACGATGGAATTACTCACGCACGGCGGTGAGCATCATGAAATTGGTGATGGAGGAAGGTTGATGATGACGATGGCGATGGATTCCCCTCTCCGGAGCCCCGAACGGACTCCAGATCAGCCCTCCCGAGAGGTTTTAGGGCTTGGCGGCGGCTCCGTATCGTAAAACGCGATGAATCCTTCTCTCTGATTTTTTTTCTCTCCGAAACCAAATATATAGAGTTGGAGTTGAGGTCAGAGGAGCTCCAGGGGGCCCACGAGGTAGGGGGGCGCGCCCTAGGGGGGCAGGCACGCCCCCACCCTCGTGGACAGGTGGTGCCCCCTGGTCTTCATCTTTTGCAAGAATTTTTTATTATTTCTGAATAGATGTTCCGTGAAGTTTCAGGTCATTCCGAAAACTTTTGTTTCTGCACATAAATAACACCATAGCAATTCTGCTGAAAACAGCGTCAGTCCGGGTTAGTTCCATTCAAATCATGCAAGTTAGAATCCAAAACAAGGGCAAAAGTGTTTGGAAAAGTAGATACGATGGAGACGTATCACACAACTATATGTCAAAGCATCAATGTCAACCAATGAGGGTTTGACTAATTTTGAAGTATCAGTAGGTTCTGCACAACATGACCCGCAAACATGTGCACTCCTTTCTTCTTTGCCTGCATAATGTCATCCTGCTCCAGCTTACTTGTGGCCTATATTGTATATATTGATGGCAAGTACCAAAAATGAAAAGGTTTCTTCGCTAGAACATGAATAATGAAGTTTTTTATGCCCATTGGCGGATTAAAAAATTGATGTAGCATTTCTATGCCTAAATTATTTGCCGACACCGAATATATTACATAGCAATATATTCTCTACTCTATATATGGCAACTATTAATCCAGATACAGTACCCTTGGTCATCTGTAAGCACCAACCACCCAACAAGTATCTGATGAGGTTTATATGCACTTGTTAATATCCATAATATGATTGTTTAATCTACATGTGTTGCTTTTTTGCTGGTTTGTTCTATTTGAAATGCCAGTTCCTTCACGATAACATCAAATAATACACATAACACACTAGTAAGTACAAATAGGAGAGTGGAAGGGGCGTGTCCTACCTGGCATCGCCTCAGCTTTCTCTCAGGAGGCGCCACAGGAGTGGCGCCCCAACCACTAGTATGCTCTAAGGGCAATACCAATGTCATTGCAAGAGGCCCACCATCATTCTTAAAGCGACCACCTCTCAATCTTTTCTTGTGATGCCCGAGTCACATAATGACACCGACGTGTTACAACGGTCTCCATCGTTTGCAAAGTTGTGTATGGAAGAAGTTTCTCTATGCAACTACACCATCACTAGTCACGAGTACAACATGGACTATTATCTTTGAGATGTTATATCTTTTTGTGCGTGACCTTCCTTGAGACCATCTCTAAGCCATTGGATGAGAAAATATATCACTTTTTCCAAAGACAATAATAAGCCACAAAGGAAGAAGGCATTTGGAGTGCTCCAAGTCTGTTTTGCAGTTGTCCGAGACATTGTGGGAGGACATGCAAAGTATGGGATGCGGAGACATTATAGGAGGTCATGACTCATGACAGTTTGTGTGATCATGCATAATGTAATTGTGGAGTATAAGGGTGACGAAGTATATCACCATATGAAATTTGAGCAGATGTGTGATTCTTTCCGACTTCCTGGGCAGAATCTAGCGACAAATACTCGTGAGCATGAAGTGGGCGATTCGAGAGGAAAACTATATGTCTGAATAAGTTGAATTCAAATTTGAACTTTATTGCAGAACTCCATGTTTGGGTTGTACTTCGTAATATTTATTTTTTGAATTATTGTTGCATTCAGATATTCGCACAATATAATTATGGACAAAGGAATGTGCCCACGGACGTTTTTGGGTGTCCAATGTTTTTTATGTTGTTGAGAAAATTTGGGTGTCCATTTTGAATTATTATTTTTTGAGATTTTGGTCCATTGTGATGGACGAGATGCTGCTTACACGGGTCAAGCCCGACAACCCACTTGCAGGTGGTTCACTCTCTGAACCTGGGCCTGAGGGTACGGATACTCATTCTCAACAGATTGAGCCCATTCGCAGCTGGCGTCGATCCTGACGCAGAAGAGGATCCGCCTGACTGAAGGAGGCGCACGTCCGTCGACAGAGAGGGAGCCACCTGACCTGATCCACAGGCGCGCCGCGGCCAAGCCGCCCGGATGTGTGGTTCTCCCGGCGCCCCTCGATTCCCTCGTCCCCACTGCTGCTCTCCCCGTCGACGACAACGCCAGCGCCACCACTCTCAAGAGTCTTAAACCCTCACTCCTCTCCTTCCACCACCTCTCCACACACACCATCTCTGTCAGACATGGCGCCTTCCGCGACCTGCCCTCTCCACTCCATGGCATCCGTCTCCCGCGCTCTCCGCCCGCGCCCGCGTCTCGCCGCTCCTCGTCTCGGTACGAGCCCCTTTGAAGGGTTTTTCCCCCCACTTCTCCGTTTGTTTGTCTGACCTGGTTTTGCTCGCGTGGATGCAGGGTGCGGACTGAGAGTTGGATGCTCTGTGCCAGCATATGGAAGTGCTGCCACGGAGAAGGCCGAGTGGGGATTGGCCATTGCGCCCTCACCAGCGACCACTCTTGTTCCGGTTGTCAGGTATAATGCTAATTGGACTTGTGAAATTGATCGTGTCTGGGAATGGATTGCCTAATTGCTGGGTTTTATTTTGTCAACACAGTTGCTTTTGTCGAGTGTTGACTGGTCACTATATATACGCTAATGTGAGGTAGGGGAGTTCTATATTCCCACCTTCAACTATATAGTTTTTTTTTACCAAGATAAAATTCTGAACGCTTTATTTTAGTGGTCAAAGAAATAAAGATCCTGTGTCAGAGCTTGCCAGGTTGCAAGTTTTGCAACATGGGAAGATCAAGCTACAGTGTGGGTCATGGTCATGCTCAATTTGGTCCTAGGGTGTGGGGTTCAGGCGCATTGCATGTTTTGGTCCTGGCCTATTGGGGTAGTAGGCATAGGGAGACGTTCGTTTCTTAGGTTTATTGCACTGAACAAACAGTACTCAATGAGTGACTGCAGTGAAATGCGTACAGTTATAGGTGCAATGGAATTCATTTACCTCTTTGCAAACTGATTGCACTTGTCTGTATCTTTTGGTTTGAAGTAAATGGCCATTTTATAGTGATACAACACCAACCAACATTTTTTCCCTTTTGTATTAATAACTCTAGTGGTCAAATTGTTGCTTTGCCATTAGTCCATTACCCACCAGTGAAGCTACTGGTATTTACATTAGTCATGCAATGGAATTCATTTACCTCTTTGCAATCTGTTGAACTTCCATTTCACGCTTTAATCATAGTGCAATTTCTTTTCTAAACTGCATTTTTTTCAATACTTAAATTGAAAATCAGGTGAACAAGTTGTTAAAATTTGTTGCAATGTCTCAACATAAAAGATACTTTATCATGCCCGCCTACCAATACTCTTCAACCACATTTATGCATCACGAAAAGATCCCAAGAAACTCATAGATGTGCAACAGGTAGACAGGTTTTTGCAGGTGCATGCTTAGTTAGTTCTATTCAGGTGCTCACTTAGTTATCCTTTTGCAGGTGCCCACTTAGTTATTTCTTTGCAGGTGCACATTTTCTAAAATGAGGCACATCAATGATTTTATCTTAGATGCACATCTATGCAATTCGGAATTGTGTGTATCTAGACCTACCCATGCAAGCGAAAAATCCACATTCCTCGTTGCTATGTCATGACATCTTCAGTTTTTATTTGAGAGCATTATCGACTATTTGTAACTTTCTGATTAATTTCGCTGATCACTTTTGATAGCTATAAATTATCTCTCCAATTCGTGATATTTGGCGGACTCAGTTTGCCCGTATAGTTTCGTATGAAGATTGAAGAACCATCATCAAATAGCATTAACTTTCTCCAAATAATTTGATTTCGCAAGAACCATCTTAGCTGTGATTTTTGGTCTTTCTTGATTCTCTCATTTGTTTATGCTCCTTGATTGAAGCCACCTGGGCTCAAGGCTCCGTAACCTACTTTAAACGCGATAAGGGAGGGTTCTTCCTCCTTGCTCGCATTTTTTGTATGCTTATTGACCAGATAATTCAAAAATATAATTAGTTTCCGTAAAATTTAAAAACAATTTGTTGTTTTCTCAGGAGCCGTCAAATTTTCTGCAAGGCAGAAGCTAACATTTCTAGTAACCTGCCAGCGAGCAAGCCTACTGGAGCAAGCCAGTACGAGAAAATAGTTGAGCTACTCACTACTCTTTTCCCTGTCTGGGTAAGTTGCTATGAGAGCTTCTGAAAAATTTCAGTTCTCTTGTCTTTAACTGTGTAGTCTCTTTCATTAATTTGATGCAAATCTTTGTAAATCTAGTAACGTGGAGATCACCTTTTGCAGGTCATATTAGGTACAGTTATTGGCATCTACAAGCCATCAATGGTAAACTTTCTCTCACCTATCAACTCTATTACTATGTACTCACAGCTAATGCCTTAACATATTGTATGTATGGTTTCCTACTTTCCTTGGACCTACAGGTCACCTGGTTGGAGACTGATCTTTTTACCGTGGGCCTAGGATTCCTAATGTTGTCAATGGGACTAACATTAACATTTGAAGATTTCAGGAGATGTTTAAGGAATCCATGGACAGTATGTTTCTGCCCCTTGGCCGCATGTATTTGTATAGAAATATTGACGCAGTTCTGTACTTAATACCTTATGAATTGATGTAGAATCTCTTTTGTATGTTCACTGACGTAATAGCTTCTTTGCAGGTTGGTGTGGGATTTCTTGCGCAGTATTTGATCAAACCTATGCTAGGATATGCTATCGCATTGGTAATGCTGACAATAGACATGCATAATACTGTTGATTCAGTTTTACATAATTTAGTGATTGTGGATGTTTAAATTTGTGATGAATAGTCGTATTGTTAGTTTGTTTCTTAACCAACAATTTCTGTATTGCGAAATGAAGTATTTAATTTAAATATTATAATACGTACTAACAATGTATGCACCAAAGGACCAACCGATGTAAAGTTTGATCACTGATCGCATAGTAGCAGGCTCAAGCAATTGTTCAGTCTTCATGACATGCTAAAATGACACTCTCTTTATACATGAGTAACAAGTGTACATGCGATATTCCTGTTTCATCTTTTAGTTTTTTCAAAAGCAAGCAGGTCTCTGAAGAAGTTTTCTTACTTTTGCTACTTACAAACTAATAATGTAGTAATAAGTTAATGTAGTAATAAGTAACAAACAACATATGGTTTCTCATAAATTGTTGCACCTTTGCATGGTGTTATGCAGACCATTTTCTGTGCTAAACAGACTTATGTGAGGACTTCCCAGTTCCCATGTAAAGTTTAAATGAAAACGAGGATAAATGACTCAAATTAATGAACCGGTCTAATATGCTATGCCCCGAAAAGATTTTAAAGTTCAAGAGTTATCCCTGGTTTCAAACTTTCTGATGTTTTCCTCTTATTATATGTCTTGAATTTAGTCAGCGTGACTGACTTTGCTCATTTTATTGTGCACCTCATTATCTTCTTAGTTTTTCAATTACTTTATGCTTGAGTTTAGAAATGTATGAGTTATGTTGGCAAATTGTTTCTCTTTGTTCATGGCTAATCTATTTTTAAACCTAGAATTGCTTGTACAAATGAATATTTGCACTAACATGTGTGCATAAGCCTTCTTCTTTCAGTGTATAATTATCTGCACCTAATTTGCTTTCCTATTTTACAGTCATTGAAGTTATCTGCTCCTCTTGCAACTGGTCTTATTTTGGTCTCATGTTGTCCTGGTGGTCAAGCATCAAACGTTGCAACTTACATATCCAAAGGAAATGTGGCACTTTCAGTTCTTATGACCACGTAAGCTTTGGATATTCTTTGAGAAAAGGCATTTGTTTGGTGCTTGTTTTAATCTATTTATCCATATACGGATGTACCTCCGTCTCTCTTGAATCCCTTCGCCCATTGTGGAAATGAAGCCTTTAGTATTGACTTCTGTTGCAGTTATTAGAATTCCACTAGTGTGCTAACTGTTTTCAAAATTCGCTGTATTATGCGTCACAGAATTTGGGTTATTTTGCATAAAAAGATTGATCTACATTGGTTATTGATATTCTCGCCTGCTTCCATCATAAGTACTAGCTGTCAAATTTATCTGAAGCGATCAACTTAGCACTTTCTGTAGTCCGTACCAAAAATTGCTGCCTACCATGATGGCACACACTGGTTTCAGGCTGCAAATAGGACTTACTATTGAGGATAACATGGTGTAAGTGAAAGTGCAGAATACTTTTTGAATGGGTATAATGCGCCATGTCAATCATGAGATTCTTCTAGCTGTGATTTTTCTTTAAGAAGTTTCTCTGCTGAAACTGAGCAGTGAGCAGCAAACTGTTACTTGCAAATTACTTATGTGGTGCCATTCTGTTTGATTTAATCCAGTAACCTCTTAGATGCCCTCTTACTTTATCTGCTTCCAGTACTATTCTAACAAGATTTTTCTGAATCTTCCAGTTGCTCGACTATTGGTGCTATAGCGATGACACCACTCCTTACTAAACTCCTTGCTGGTCAATTAGTCCCTGTTGATGCTGCAGTAAACACACTATGATCCGTATCTTGAATCAACTGCTTGCTAGTTTAATTGATCAAATCTTAGTTAAAATAAACTCTTTTTGTGCAGGGCTTGGCCATCAGTACTTTTCAGGTTGTTTTAGTACCGACTATCGTTGGAGGTGAATCTTAATTGAAGATCCATTGTACATTATTGTGGCATCATAGAAATGCCTTGTTTGACATATGTTGTGACACTATTTCTGTTTAATTTGCAGTGTTGGCACATGAGTATTTTCCCAAGTTTACCGAGCGGATTATCTCCATAACACCACTGATAGGGGTCATCCTCACCACCTTGCTTTGTGCTAGCCCTGTAAGTCTGTAAACAAACGATCTAATGCTTCAAGCCTTTCTTTCAGCCCATAGTCCACGCTTTGTGTCCTGATGAGAAGACGAGTGGAGTTGTTGCTTGAGTTAATTAGAATGCATTTTGTTGAACTTTAACCTAAATAATGTGTGCTCTCCACAAAGTTTGCAACTTTTATCCCATGAAATGGTGACATTGCCGACATGTAGTACTCATATACTGTTTTGAAGTTCTTATTTTTCAAGTAAATGTTATGCTCTTGTTTGTGATACAGTGCTACTTTCTTTCACTATTATTAATTGAAATTTTACATACAAGATTGGGCAAGTCGCAGAAGTGTTGAAAACTCAAGGTGCTCAACTTATTCTCCCTGTTGCTCTGCTGCATGCTGTTGCATTCGCTCTTGGCTATTGGATCTCGAAATGGTCTTCTTTCGGGGAATCAACTTCTAGAACCATCTCAATTGAGTGTGGGATGCAGGTACACAGATATTCAAATGCTCAGATTTAATATTTTTCTTATCTAGCCGTAGCACTTGTAAGGCCTTTAATAACATTATGGTTCTTGTATTATTTACCTGGATATTAGGAAGGTAAATGTAGTCAATGTATCTATTTAATGCAGTCTTTCGTGCAGTTCCTCATGTAGTTGTTGCTGAAATATTGATGTCTAAATGTGCAAATATGTTATATCTGTTTAATTGTGGTGCACACCAAAAGACCCAAGGATAAGGATAAAGATTTGCCTAGGTTTACATTATCAACACCCTGCTAATTGACCGAGGTAGTTGATAATGTACCTCTTATTCTCGAGTAGTAAATTTCAGTTTGCAGAGCATCAGAATGTGCATTAGCTGGATTGATTTTACTAGTGCATATGAAGTTTACAGCCATTTTGAACACACTCCATGTGTTTAATGCCCTTTTTGTGCTTAATAGTGACATACATTCTTCATGTTTGCAGAGTTCTGCGCTTGGATTTTTACTTGCCCAAAAGCACTTCACAAACCCTCTTGTTGCTGTTCCTTCTGCTGTCAGTGTTGTGTGCATGGCGGTAGGTTTTCTTGTCCTCTCCCCCTCATAATTCTGTAGTCACTAGTAAGTACATTATTGCGTGGTGGTTCATGTCAATATCTGACTGTTCTTTTCTTCACGACAGCTCGGAGGCAGTGCTCTCGCAGTATTCTGGAGAAACAGAGGCCTTCCAGCAGATGACAAGGACGATTTCAAGGAATGAATGAAGCAAAAACAATCCTAGGCTCCAGCTTCTAGTCGTTCCATGTTTTAGTTGAGCGTGGTTACGTCAGAGAATTTTTTATATTCCCATATTTTAGGTATGTAAAACACAAAACAGGATAAGGACGTTTGTTTATTCTAGATAATTGATTATTGGTAGGAAGGACCCTTGTTAATGATTTAGGCAAGGCTTTGCAATTAAGTTTGGTGTGTAATGTATTTTTCATCTTCTAAATAAATAAGCTGCTTCTCAGACAAAGCAGTAATTCGTTTATATATATGGTGTTATGTAGTAGGCCGGTCATATTTGTTGATTGGGTAGCAATTTAATTTGTGAGTCTCTTTGTAGGTTTTTAAAAAAAGGAGGTTTGGTTCTCAAATATTCGGTTACCGTACGTAAAAGCCTGCATCCATACCTGGGCCAGCTGGAAACAGAAGACATTACAGTGAACTATTGTTAGGCAGAATCATGATGAAATCAGTAACGCTGAACTCTGATGTCCCTCCCTAGTCTATTTATCTGTTCCTTTCCTCTTTTGTTTCTTTGTTGCGAGACGAGAGGACCGTGGGTTTTATTCCACAGAAGAAGATGAAAGGGTTACCTTCAGCTGACACTAGCTGCTCGATGCACGGCTGAACTCGCGGTGGACAACTCCGTTGTACTCCTACCAAAATTTGCCACGGCCAGCAACCCTATTCTGCCTCAAATGATTAATCTTACAGAGAATAAACTCGCTAATTCCCTCTGGGACGACGTGTCTCATCATTAGATGACCATGCAAGAACAGCAGAAACAGACGACGTGTCTCATCATTAGATGACCATGCAAGAACAGCAGAAACGCATGTATATGTTCTTGAGGCCATGTTTGTTTAGACTTTTGCTTCTGCTTTTGCACCTTTTCTATTTTGGCAAAAATGCAAAAAAAAACTTTTAAATAGGTGTGTTTTGCTTTGGCTTTTGAATTATATCATCATTTTTTTAGGCAAACTTATCCACCATATAACAATATTGATTCATAAGCCAAAAGACGAAGCAAAAGGCCCCTATTAGGAGCTTTTGTGGCTTTTTTATCTAAGTGAAAAAACATCAAAAGGAGGATGGGGCGTCGACCCGTTGGCTGAGCAGCTGGGGTAGCTGCCAGCCCGCCTGGGTTCAAGCCTCGGCTCTAACAAGCGGCGCTCGTGGAGTTTCTTCTACATAAAAAAAGCCAACAAGAGTTAATCCTTGGATTGATTTCATTTTTTTTAAAACAGCAAAAGCAGAAGTAAAAGCCCACACAAAGAAGGCATGTGAGTTTGATCTTCGGTAACCCCTCACACAAGATTTATAAATCTCCAACGGGTAACTCACAGCCCAATGACATTACAAGGCCCACTTGGCCCACACTAGTTTCCTAGTTTAATTTGAGTACTTAGCGCCTCCACCAGATGATCCTGGATGTCGTGTACTGATCACGGTAGTAACGGTGGGCTGGTGCTGACACCAACTTCTTTCGTGTTCCTCTCCCTGCGGCTGCGGTCGCGCCACCAGCTCTAACCCTAGCTGCAGCCTATCGGATCGGAGCGGAGCGGAGCGGAGGAGGAGCAACCATGGCCTCGTCCAGGGAGGCCTTCCATGCGGATACGGAGGAGAGTACTCCCCTTGTCGGAGTCGGGCAAGCAGCGCTGGAGACCGAGGAGAGGGTGATCCACACCCCAGCTGAGGAGTACGAGGAGAGGTTCCATCGCTTGATTCTAGTCCCGCCCAAGCCGTTCCCGTGGTGGCGGCGGCTCCCCTTCCTCGGACCGGATCCCAACTCCATCCCCGTCCGTCAGCCGCTGAACGATGAACAACTCGAGATGCTTCGCAAGTAAGTAACCCAACCCCTCGCTCCATCCCCGCCCATCCTGTTGAGTATATGTGTTATGTGCATACTGTGTATTGGGCCCGCCTCATAGTTCCTTGTATAGTTGAGATCCATGACCCACCTTTGTACATCATATATACACGCCTATGCACGAAGAGCAATACATCGTGCAATCATACATGGTATCAGTTTTTAGGTTTTCATCCTAGTCTTCCACTGCCGCCGCCGCGCGTCTTCTCCGCGCCGCCGCCGCCGCCACCCAGCCGTCGTTGTCTGCGCGCCGGCCGCCGCTCCTTCCCTCCCTGTGCGCGCTTCCCCAGCCGCCCCGCTAGCCTCGCTCGTGTCGCCTGTGTAGATCGTCGAGGCTCTACACACGTACGTACGGCCAGAATTCATTGAGCTGCCTGCTAGCTTGCTAGCTAGCTGGTTGCACGTACGTGGATCTCGCCTCTCGCATCGCCAGTCGCTCGCCTCGCCAGCTCCTCGCATCGCCCGCTGACGCCACTCGCCTGCATCGCCCTATCGCCTCGCCTGCCGCTGTTTTCACCCCGCATCATCCGAGCCACCGAGCCATGTCGTCCGTCACCTCCTCCGCGTCCACCAACTGCAACCCATTCGCCGACTGTTGGGGATATAACTATTAGGTATGACTCGCCCAGGAGGGGCCGGGTTATACCAACGGCGGTTCATTGTCACAAAGCCCATGAAGGAATCCAAGATGGCGGTTCATGAGGATGACTTATGAGGAGCCCAAGCCCCAAAGGCGGCTTAAGGCCCGTAGGTATAAACCGCCATATATGCATGACTTGTATCGTAAGGCAAGTGTAACTAGTCACCAGGCCGGACCTGTTTATGAGCCGGCCGGGACTCTGTAAGCTGCAGGGCGTCAACCCGTGTATATAAAGGGACGACCCAGCGGTGGTTTAGGAGGAGAGAGAACAAATCGAAAACTAGGTCAAGCGTATTCGCTCCCTGGTGATCGAGACATAAGCAATACCACCTCAAACTGGATTAGGCCTTTACCTTCACCACAAGGGGCCGAACCAGTATAAATTCCTGTGTCCTTTGTCCCGTTTAACCCCTTTAGGCTAACCTAGTGCGATGGCTCCATGACTAAGTCCTCACACTAGGACATCCGCCGTGACAATTCCACGACAGTTGGCGCCCACCGTGGGGCCAGCGCACAGTGGTTTCAAGTTCTTAAAGGACAACTTTGAAGGGATCAAGGGATCCGCCGTGGGCCGGATGACCAAGAGTCACCGCGGCAAGCTCTACATCGACGATGTAGGCTAGGGCCCCGAGGCCGGCTCAATTGAGTACAGGTACCGGGTCCCCTTCGGCGGGATTCATGTTTTCATTGGCAAGATCGGCGAACCGGGCCCTGAGCCGGACATCCGCACTGACATCATCGAGATGGCTCAGCATGCACGACCCGCCTGGGTTCAACCCGCCGTGAAGCACGCCTTCGTTGGATTCCATGGGGCGGAATTTGAAGAAGGATCTGTGTCTGGCGGTGAGACGGCCATCTATTCCGATGGTGAGTCGTGCACATGTGAGACTACTTCATTGTATCAACTGCAAGACGGCAAGCTTGGGGGCTGTTCCGATGGTGACAGTATTCCGGACCCCTATAAGCCGCCAAACCGGGTTGCAATTTTCATGGCCGGTACACAACTGGTGCAGAATTCTTCGACTACGGCGGCAATGATTTCCTGGTCAGTAGCGGCAACGACGGTCGGGGCAGGAGACCCTGTGCGCCTGCCGGCTCAGGTCTTGTCCGACTTATTGGACACTTTGATAACATTGTTGACAACAGAGGTTAATCCGGCGAATCAAGTTCAACATAACGAGGAGGTCGCAAAACTGAGAGATGAGATAGCTCAAGCCAAGGAAGATCTGGCAACTGAGAACGCAAGGATGACTGCGGAGCGAGCCACTTTGGATGCTCACGTGCAACGAATCCAGGCCGATTCCTTCCGGCTCTCGTTGGATCAGAACGCTTCAAACGAAGTCCTGAGGAGAAGGCACTGGAGTCGTCTGCCTTCGGTTTACGAGGCGAGGAACCTCTTCAACCCGCCTGGTGCGGGGACCAGTGACCCGCCAGGGGTAAACCAGGCAGTAGCCGCACTTGGGACTGGAGCGCCGGCTCAACCACGCACGACGGACCTGCCTCGTCAGAATAATATCACACGACATGTGCCGACACCACCGGGTCATTATTCTAACCCTTTGAATAACATGATCGCTGCGGTGTCGCGATTGGCGGCTCTCCCAGTTGAAGGCGAGTCTCCAGCTGCGGTTGAAACACGGAGGGCTAGAGAGCTTCTTCAGACAGCATTGGTGCAACAGGAGGCTTATTCTTATAGTCGTGAGAGGATCCATTCAACCCCTCGCCCAAGCCGAAGTTATAGCAGACACATGGACTCCCCGGCGGTGTCAAGCAGTGAGAAGCGTCGTAACCTGCCCCGTAATACTAAGGCCCTGATGGATCAGGATAGAGCACGTCAGGAGGTTGACCTGGCGGCTCAGTACGCGGCTCATCAACCATCTCCGATTTATCCGACAACTTCGGTGGAGGCAGGCGTGACCTCTAGAAGCACGGGTGTACCATGTTTAGTGATGGCTCTGCGTAATGAGCGTCTGCCCAAGGATTTCAAAGGACCTTGTAAGGTTCCCAACTACACAGCCGACTTACCCCCTGAGGCGTGGATTGAGAGTTATGAGATGGCCATGGACCTGCTGGAGGTTAGCGATGCTGCATGTGCCAAATACTTCACCATGATGCTGGATGGGACAGCTCGTACTTGGTTAAAAGGGCTGCCTGCCAACTCCATCGGGTCGTGGGCCGAGTTAAAAGCCCGGTTTATCCAAAATTTTAAGGATACATGCAAGCAGCCCATGTCGATTGTGGATTTGGATGCCTGCGCCCAAGAAGAGGGCGAGTCAACGACCCATTGGGTGCGCCGGATCAAAGCCATCTTGCATTCATCGGATAACATCAATGCCGGCTCAGCAGTCCTCATGTTAGAGAAGAATTGCCCTTTTTTGCCTCTTAAACAAAAGCTAGGGCGGCTCAAGCGCCACTGCAATGATATGGGGGAGCTGATGGCGGCTCTAATTAAATATGCCGACTCTGATAGTACCAAGGACCCCGAGTCTGATGATGAAAAGCCGGGAAAGGGAAAAAAGAGTGGCAACACCAAGGGTCAGCATCATAACCCGGCAAGCCAGGGGGCAATGGTAAGCGCAAGGCCAATAATAATTCAGATTTTGTGGCCAATACCGATACACAGAATAATGGTCAGCGTCGTAAGGGGAAGCCACCTCCTCGGGCAGGAGGGTCAGGTCTCAATCTTGAGTAGATGCTGAATCAGCCCTGCCCAAAGCATGGTTCGCGGGAAAGACCGTCCAATCACCTTTGGAAGGACTGCTACATTATGAAGGAGTTCAAAAATCCAATTTTTTCCAGAACAATCATGGGCTGGGCGGCGGCTCAGGTTCCCGCTCTCATGGTCCGGGTTACGGTGGTGTCCGTTCTAATTCCGGTTTCCAGGGTCACCCAAGTAATCAAAGCATTCAGAGTGGTTATCACCAACAGTCCGGTCAGGGGAATCAGCAACAGCAATCTGGGTATCAGAGTAACCCAAAACAGTTGAATAGTGGGCAGTACCACGTCTTCACCACAAGTTTATGCAAGCGGGATTAGAAGCTCCATAAAAGGGCGGTGAACGCCGTTGAGCCGGCAGTTCCCCGTTAGTTGCGTTGGTCTGAGCGGCCCATTATGTGGAGTCGTGAGGACCACCAGCCCCGGATTGATAATCCGGGTCACTTGTCCTTGGTGGTGGTGCCTCAGGTTGGAGGATATAAATTCACTAAGGTACTCATGGATGGAGGTAGCAGCATCAATATCCTTTATTATGAAACTTTCCGTCGCATGGGATTGACTGATAAAAATCTTAAACCGTCGAACACTGTCTTTCACGGTGTGGTGCCTGGTAAGTCGGCATACCTAGTTGGTAAGATAGCCCTGGCGGTTGCTTTTGGAGATGATTACGATTCCAGATCTGAGACATTGACCTTCGAAGTGGTTAAGATCAAGAGCCCTTATCATGCTCTGTTTGGGCGGCCGGCTTATGCTAAGTTTATGGCAAGGCCTTGTTATGTTTACTTGCAGCTAAAGATGCCGGGTCACAAGGGCACTATAACAGTGCATGGGAGTCGTAAGATAGCCTTGGAGTGTGAAGAAGGTGACGCTACTTACGCTGAGTCTGTGTGCGCAACAGAGGAGTTGAAGTTTTATAAATACAATGTTAACCCGGCAGACATGACATCTTTGAAAAAGCCAACTACGGAGCATGATCCGGTCTTGAAGTTTAAGTCGGCAGATGACACCAAGCTGGTTGATTTCGTTCCTGGCGATTCATCCAAGAAGTTCAGTGATACGTCTTCGTCGTATCTATAATTTTTGATTGTTCCATGCCAATATTCTACAACTTTCATATACTTTTGGCAACTTTTTATACTATTTTGGGACTAACATATTGATCCAGTGCCCAGTACCAGTTCCTGTTTGTTGCATATTTTTTGTTTCGTAGAATATCCATATCAAACGGAGTCCAAACGGGATAAAACTGACGGAGATTTTTTTTGGAATATATATGATTTTTGGGAAGAAAAATCCACGCGAGACGGTGCCCGAGGGAGGCACGAGGCAGGGGGCGCCCCTAACCCTCGTGGCCACCCTGTAAGGATGTTGATGCCAAGAAAGATAATATCCGGATAGAGATCGTGTTAAAATTTCAGCCCAATCGGAGTTACGGATCTCCGGGAATATAAGAAACGGTGAAAGGAAGAATGTGAGAACGCAGAAACAGAGAGAGACAGAGAGACAGATCCAATCTCGGAGGGTCTCTCGCCCCTCCCACGCCATGGAGGCCAAGGACCAGAGGGGAAACCCTTCTCCCATCTAGAGAGGAGGTCAAGGAAGAAGAAGATGAAGGGCCCCCCTCTCCCCTTCTTTTCCGGTGGCGCCGGAACGCTGCCGTGGCCATCATCATCACCACAATCTTCACCAACAACTTCACCGCCATCATCACCAACTCTTCCCCCCTCTATGAAGTGGTGTAACCTCTCTCTTACCCGCTATAATCTCTACTTAAACATGGTGCTCAACGCTATATATTATTTCCCAATAATGTATGGCTATCCTATGATGTTTGAGTAGATCTGTTTTGTCCTATGGGCTATTTGATGATCAATATTGGTTTGAGTTGCATGTTTTATTACTGGTGCTCTCCGTGTCACGCAAGCGTGAGGTATCCCCACTGTAGGGTGTTGCAATACGTTCATGATTCGCTTATAGTGGGTTGCGTGAGTGATTGAAACACAAACCCGAGTAAGGGGGTTGTTGCATATGGGATAAAGAGGACTTGATGCTTTAATGCTATGGCTGGGTTTTACCTTAATGATCTTTAGTAGTTGTGGATGCTTGCTAGAGTTCTAATCATAAGTGCATATGATGCAAGTAGAGAAATTATGTTAGCTTATGCCTCTCCCTCATATAAAATTGCAATAATGATTACCGGTCTAGTTATCGATTGCCTAGGGACAAATAACTTTCTCGTAACAAAAATCTCTTTACTAAAAATAACTTAGTTGTGTCTTTATCTAAACAGCCCCTACTTTCTATTTACGTGTTCTTTATTATCTTGCAAACCTATCCAAAAACACCTATAAAATACTTCTAGTTTCATACTTGTTCTAGGTAAAGCGAACATTAAGCGTGCGTAGAGTTGTATCGGTGGTCGATAGAACTTGAGGGAATATTTGTTCTACCTTTAGCTCCTTGTTGGGTTCGACACGCCTACTTATCGAAAACTGTTGCGACCCCCTACACTTGTGGGTTATCAAGACCTTTTTCTGGCGCCGTTGCCGGGGAGTAATAGCGTGGGGTGAATATTCTCGTGTGTGCTTGTTTGCTTTATCACTAAGTAACTTTTATTTGCTGTTCTTAGTTGTTATTTATCTTTAGTTATGGATATGGAACACGAAATACCAAAAAAATAGGTGTACTTGCTGCTCATGGAGACGAGGAACCTCCTAAAACCCTCGATGCTCGTTATGTGACAGATATTATGTACTACTTTGATAATCCAGAGAAAACCCCATTCAATTTGGTAATGGGAGACACGTTGGATCAACATGAATACTTTAGGGATTATCGCATGAATCAAAAAGGGAAACTATTATGGGATCAAATTTATATGTTGTATTGGTATGCTAGGCAACTATGCTTGAGATATGATTATACTTGTTGCTCTAGGATGAAGGCTCCACACCTTCCCTTTTCATGTGAATTTAATGATAATGAAACTTTGGCTTCTTATGCTAGAGGTATATATGACTACTATGTTGTGGAACAAATAGAAGAATTTGTTGCTTTTATGGGTGCTTATGAAATTGAATCTATGTTCAAAGAATATCAAAATCTTTATGATTCTGTCTACAGACCTGAAAATTTAGCTATCCTTAAATATTGTTATGAGAATTATGAATACAATTCCGATATTGATGCGTTTATTGAGAAAGTCTCCGCTGTCCCAGAAGAAACTAATATTTTGGAGGAATCTATGGAAGAAGAAATTGATGAAACTGTGAGCTCATTGGATGAAAAAGATGAGGAGGAGAGCGAAGAACAAAAGGATGAAGAGCAGATTGATCACCCGTGCCCACCTTCTAATGAGAGTAACTCTTCAACTCATACATTGTTTAATTTCCCTTCGTGCTTACCGAAGGATGAATGCTATGATAATTGCTATGATCCCATTGATTCTTTTGAAATATCCCTTTTTGATGATGCTTGCTATGCTTGTGGCCAAGATGACAATATGAATTATACTTATGGAGATGAACTTGCTATAGTTCCTTATGTTAAACATGAAATTGTTGCTATTGCACCCACACATGATAGTCCTATTATCTTTTTGAATTCTCCAAACTACACTATATCGGAGAAGTTTGTGCTTATTAAGGATTATATTGATGGGTTGCCTTTTACTACTACACACGATGATTTTGATAGATATAATATACATGTGCTTGCTGCTCCTACTTGCAATTATTATGAGAAAGGAACTATATCTCCACCTCTCTATGTTTCCCACACGATAAAATTTCAAGAAACTGTTTATACTATGCATTGACCTTTACTTTGTGTGCATGAATTGTTCTTTTATGACATGCCGATGCATAGGAAGAGATTTAGACTTTGTTATTTCATGATATATGTTACTTTTTGCTCACTACTAAATTACAAATCATTGTTAATTAAAATTGGCTTTGATATACCTTGGGATCCGGGTGGATTCATTACTTGAGCACTATAGGCCTAGCTTAATGGCTTTAAAGATAGCGCTGCCAGGGAGACAACCCGAAAGTTTTAGAGTCATTTACTTCTGTTGAGTGATTTTATATAGTTTAAAAACAACAAAAATAAAGAGGGGAACCCGAAACTTTTCAAAAAGAGAAGCGAAAGTGAGAAAGACAAGCATTGTTGAAGTGGGAGCTAGCCTTGAACTTTGTTCATGCTCACGGAAACTTTGTGAATCTTGATTACAGAAACTTTTCAGCAAAAATAATTATCCCTTTGTACAATTCCATTGTATTATAAAATAATGTGCCAAGGTTTGCCTTTAGGATGTTTTAGATGCTTGTTGGTTTGTACGGTGCAGGATAGAAACTTTGGCTGTAGTGTGCGATTTTACATTTTTTACTGGAACGTCAAATGGTTCTGATTATTTTTGCACTGTCTTTCTATACAAATTGTTTATTTTTCCTAATTTTGGTAGAATTTTTCAAGTATTAGAAGTATGGTGAATGTTCAGATTATTACAGACTGTTCTGTTTTAGACAGATTCTGTTTTTGATGCATAGTTTGCTTGTTTTGATGAAACTATCGATTCATATCAGTGTATTAAGCCATGACAAAGTTATATTACAGTATACATAATGCAAAAAAATATGAATTGGTTTTCAACAGTACTTAGAGTAGTGATTTGCTTTATTATACTAACGGATCTTACCGAGTTTTCTGTTGAAGTTTTGTGTGGATGAAGTGTTCGATGATCGAGAAGGTCTCGATGTGAGAAGAAGGAAGAGAGGCAAGAGCTCAAGCTTGGGGATTCCTGAGGCACCCCTGTCAGATGTGGGGCTCCGGCTAACCCTTAAGGTTCGAACACTGGGGTGCGCGCGCAGTCTTTCCCTCCCACCAATCAACGCTCTAGCTCGCTAGATCTCACGGACGAACTCGACGAACTCGCAACACAGAAAGACACGGGGTTTATACTGGTTCGGGCCACCGTTGTGGTGTAATACCCTACTCCAGTGTGGTGGTGGTGGATTGCCTCTTGGGCTGATGATGAACAGTACAAGGAAAGAACAGCTTCCTGAGGTTGAGGTGTTCTTGAGCTCGGTGAGCTTGCGTGTGTGGGGTGGTCTGAATGATCCGTCCCACTCTAAGGTGGTGGCTAGTACTATTTATAGAGGCCCTGGTCCTCTTCCCAAATATCGAGCGGGAAGGGAGCCAACAATGGCAGGCTAATTTGAAGGGGACAACTAGTACAAGCTATCCTGACAAAAGTAGTCTTCGCCTGCACAAAGCTCTGGTGGTGACGCCATCTTGGGCTCCACGATGACCTCCGTCTTGCAGTCCATGGTATTGGTCTTGTTGCACCGAAATGGCAACCTTTTCCTGATGCCTCGGTACTCCGTGGCTGCGCTTGCCTCCTTTGCACCAAAGGGGAAACAAGGACGCTGCGCGCGCTGGCGCCCGCCTGGTGTCGATCGTCATGACTCACGTCACGAGAGCCTCTTGAGGTTCGCCTCACCTTGATATTGAAGGAAATATGCCCTAGAGGCAATAATAAAGTTATTATTTATTTCCTTATTTCATGATAAATGTTTATTATTCATGCTAGAATTGTATTAACCGAAAACATAATACATGTGTGAATACATAGACAAACAGAGTGTCACTAGTATGCCTCTACTTGACTAGCTCGTTAATCAAAGATGGTTATGTTTCCTAACCATAGACATGAGTTGTCATTTGATTAATAGGGTCACATCAATAGGAGAATGATGTGATTGACTTGACCCATTCCGTTAGCTTAGCACTTCATTGTTTAGTATGTTGCTATTGCTTTCTTCATGACTTATACATGTTCCTATGACTATGAGATTATGCAACTCCCGTTTACCGGAGGAACACTTTGTGTGCTACCAAACGTCACAATGTAACTAGGTGATTATAAAGGTGCTCTACAGGTGTCTCCGAAGGTACTTGTTGGGTTGGCGTATTTCAAGATTAGGATTTGTCACTCCGATTGTCGGAGAGGTATGTCTGGGCCCTCTCGGTAATGCACATCACTTAAGCCTTGCAAGCATTGCAACTAATGAGTTAGTTGCAGGATGATGTATCACGGAAACGAGTAAAGAAACTTGACGGTAACGAGATTGAACTAGGTATTGAGATACCGACGATCGAATCTCGGGCAAGTAACATACCGATGACAAAGGGAACAACGTATGTTGTTATGCGGTTTGACCGATAAAGATCTTCGTAGAATATGTGGGAGCCAATATGAGCATCTAGGTTCCTCTATTGGTTATTGACCGGAGACGTGTCTCGGTCATGTCTGCATAGTTCTCGAACACGTAGGGTCCACAGGCTTAACGTTTCGATGACGGTTATATTATGAGTTTATGAGTTTTGATGTACCGAAGGTTGTTAGGAGTCTCGGATATGATCACGTACATGAAGAGGAGACTCGAAATGATTGAGACATAAAGATTGATATATTGGAAGCCTATATTTGGATATCGGAAGTGTTCCGGGTGAAATCGGGATTTTACCGGAGTACCGGGGGTTACCGGAACCTCCCCGGGGGCTTATTGGGCCTACATGGGCCTTAGTGGAAATAGAGGGCAGCAAGGGGAGTGTGGGGCGCGCCCCCCCAAGGCCCAAACCGAATTGGTTTAGGGCAAAGGGGGCCGGCCCCCTCTTTCATTCTCCTCCTCTCCCTTTTCTTCCTCCTCTCCTACTCCTACTAGGAATTGGAGGAGTCCTACTCCTAGTGGGAGTAGGACTCCCCCTTTGCGCGCCTCTCCCTGACCGGCCGCCTCCTCCCCTTGCTCCTTTATATACGGGGGCAGGGGACACCCCATAGACACAACAATTGATCATTGATCTCTTAGCCGTGTGCGGTGCCCCCATCCACCATAGTCCACCTCGATAATACTATAGCGGTGCTTAGGCGAAGCCCTGCGTTGGTAAAACATCAATGTCATCACCATGTCGTCGTGTTGACGAAACTCTCCCTCAACACTCGGCTGGATCGGAGTTCGAGGGACGTCATCAGGTTGAACGTGTGCTGAACTCGGAGGTGCCATGCGTTCGGTAGTTGATCGGTCGGATCATGAAGACGTACGACTACATCAACCGCGTTGTGCTAACGCTTCCGCTTTCGGTCTAGAAGGGTACGTGGACAACACTCTCCCCTCTCGTTGCTATGCATTATCATGATCTTGCGTGTGCGTATGATTTTTTTTTTGAAATTACTACGTTCCCCAATAGTGGCATCCGAGCCTGGTTTTATGCGTTGATGTTATATGCACGAGTAGAACACAAGTGAGTCGTGGGCGATATAAGTCATACTGCTTACCAGCATGTCATTCTTTGGTTCGCCGGTATTGTTGGATGAAGCGGCCCGGACCGACATTACGCGTACGCTTACGCGAGACTGGTTCTACCGATGTGCTTTGCACATAGGTGGCTGGCAGGTGTCAGTTTCTCCAACTTTAGTTGAACCGAGTGTGGCTACGCCCGGTCCTTGCAAAGGTTAAAACAACATCAACTTGACAAACTATCGTTGTGGTTTTGATGCGTAGGTAAGAACGGTTCTTGCTAAGCCCGTAGCAGCCACGTAAAACTTGCAACAACAAAGTAGAAGACGTCTAACTTGTTTTTGCAGGGCATGTTGTGATGTGATATGGTCAAGACATGATGCTAAATTTTATTGTATGAGATGATCATGTTTTGTAACCGAGTTATCGGCAACTGGCAGGAGCCATATGGTTGTCGCTTTATTGTATGCAATGCAATCGCCCTGTGATGCTTTACTTTATCTCTAAGCGGTAGCGATAGTTGTAGAAGCATAAGATTGGCGAGACGACAACGATACTACGATGGAGATCAAGGTGTCGCGCCGGTGACGATGGCGATCATGGAGGTGCTTCGGAGATGGAGATCACAAGCACAAGATGATGATGGCCATATCATATCACTTATATTGATTGCATGTGATGTTTATCTTTTATGCATCTTATCTTGCTTTGATTGACGGTAGCATTATAAGATGATCTCTCACTAAATTTCAAGATAAAAGTGTTCTCCCTGAGTATGCACCGTTGCCAAAGTTCGTCGTGCCCAGACACCACATGATGATCGGGTGTGATAAGCTCTACGTCCATCTACAATGGGTGCAAGCCAGTTTTGCACACGCAGAATACTCAGGTTAAACTTGACGAGCCTAGCATATGCAGATATGGCCTCGGAGCACTGAGACCGAAAGGTCGAGCGTGAATCATATAGTAGATATGATAAACATAGTGATGTTCACCATTGAAAACTACTCCATTTCACGTGATGATCGGTTATGGTTTAGTTGATTTGGATCACGTGATCACTTAGAGGATTGGAGGGATGTCTTTCTAAGTGGGAGTTCTTAAGTAATATGATTAATTGAACTTAAATTTATCATGAACTTAGTCCTGGTAGTATTAGCATATCTATGTTGTAGATCAATAGCTCGCGTTTAGCTCCCCTGTTTTATTTTTGATATGTTCCTAGAGAAAACTAAGTTGAAGGATGTTAGTAGAAATGATGCGGATTGGATCCGTGATCTGAGGTTTATCCTCATTGCTGCACAGAAGAATTATGTCCTTGATGCACCGCTAGGTGACAAACCTATTGCAGGAGCAGATGCAGATGTTATGAACGTTTGGCTAGCTCAATATGATGACTACTTGATAGTTTAGGGCACCATGCTTAAACGGCTTAGAATTGAGACTTCAAAGACGTTTTGAACATCATGGACGATATGAGATGTTCCAGGAGTTGAAGTTAATATTTCAAGCAAATACCCGAGTTGAGAGATATGAGGTCTCCAACAAGTTCTATAGCTAAAAGATGGAGGAGAATAGCTCAAGCAATGAGCATGTGCTCAGATTGTCTGGGTACTACAATCGCTTGAATCAAGTGGGAGTTAATCTTCCAGATAAAATAGTGATTGACAGAATTCTCTAGTCACCATCACCAAGTTAGTAGAACTTCATGATGAACTATAATATGCAAGGGATAACGGAAACGATTCCCAAGCTCTTTGTGATGCTGAAATCGACGAAGGTAGAAATCAAGAAAAGCATCAAGTGTTGATGGTAAACAAAACCACTAGTTTCAAGTAAAGGGACAAAGGGAAGAAAGGGCAACTTCAAGAAGAACGACAAGCAAGTTGCTGCTCAAGTGAAAAAACCCAAGTCTGGACCTAAGCTAGAAACTGAGTGCTTCTACTGCAAAGGGACTGGTCACTGGAAGCGGAACTACCCCAAGTAATTAGCGGATAAGAAGGATGGCAAAGTGAACAAAGGTATATTTGATATACATGTTATTGATGTGTACTTTACTAGTGTTTATAGCAACCCCTTAGTATTTGATACTAGTTCAGTTGCTAAGAGTAGTAACTCGAAACAGGAGTTGCAGAATGAACAAAGACTAGTTAAGGGTGAAGTGACGATGTGTATTGGAAGTGGTTCCAAGATTGATATGATCATCATCGCACACTCCCTATACTTTCGGGATTAGTGTTGAACCTAAAATAAATGTTATTTAGTGTTTGCGTTGAGCATGAATATGATTGGATCATGTTTATTGCAATATGGTTATTCATGTAAACTAGAGAATAATTGTTGTTTTGTTTACATGAATAAAACCTTCTATGGTCATACACCCAATGAAAATGGTTTGTTGGATCTCGATCATAGTGATACACATATTCATAATATTGAAGTCAAAAGATGCAAATTTAATAATGATAGTGCAACTTATTTGTGGCACTGCCGTTTAGGTCATATTGGTGTAAAGCGTATGAAGAAACTCCATGCTGATGGGATTTTGGAACCACTTGATTATGAATCACTTGATGCTTGCGAACCATGCCTCATGGGCAAGATGACTAAAACTCCGTTCTCTGGAATAATGGAGCGAGGAATTGACTTATTGGAAATAATACTTACTAATGTATGCGGTCTGATGAGTGTTGAGGCTCGTGGCGGATATCATTATTTTCCGACCTTCACAGATGATTTGAGCAGATATGGGTATATCTACTTGATGAAACACAAGTCTGAAACATTTGAAAAGTTCAAAGTATTTCAGAGTAAAGTGGAGAATCATCGTAACAAGAAAATAAAAGTTTCTATGATATGATCACAGAAGTAAAATATTTGAGTTAACGAGTTTGGCCTTCAGTTAAAACAATGTGAAATAGTTTCACTACTCACGCCACCTGGAACACCATAGTGTAATGGTGTGTCCGAACGTCATAACCGTACTTTATTAGATATAGTGCGATCTATGATGTCTCTTACCGATCTACCACTATCGTTTTGGGGTTATGCATTAGAGACAACTACATTCACGTTAAATAGGGCACCATCTAAATCCGTGGAGATGACACCGTATGAACTGTGGTTTGGCGAGAAACCTAAGTTATCGTTTCTTAAAGTTTGGGACTGCGATGCTTATGAGGAAAAGTTTCAACATGATAAGCTTGACCCAAATTGGAGAAGTAAATCTTCATAGGATACCCAAAAGAAATTGTTGGGTACACCTTCTATCACAGATCCGAAGGCAAGATATTCGTTGCTGAGAATGGATCCTTTGTAGAGAAGGAGTTTCTCTCGAAAGAAGTGAGTGGGAGGAAAGTGGAACTTGATAAGGTAATTGTACCTTCTCCCAAATTGGAAAATAGTTCATCACAGAAATCAGTTCCAGTGATGTCTACGCCAACAAGAGAGGAAGTTAATGATGATAATCATGAAACTTTAGATCAAGTTACTACAGAACTTCGTAGATCAACCAGAGTGAGATCCGCACCAGAGTGGAATTGTCGCAAAAGGTTTTCGACAAGTTCAAGGTGTTGACTACGATGAGAGTTTCTCACTCGTATCTATGCTTAAGTCTGTCCGAATCATGTTAGCAATTGTCACATTTTATGAAATTTGGCAAATGGATAAACAAAGCTGCATTCCTTAATGGACTTATTAAAGAAAAGTTGTATATGATGCAACCAGAAGGTTTTGTCAATCCTAAAGGTACTAACAAAATATGCAAGCTCCAGCGATCCATCTATGGACTGGTGCAACATCTCGGAGTTGGAATATATGCTTTGATAAGTTGATCAAAGCATATAGTTTTATACAGACTTACGGTGAAGCCTGTATTTACAAGAAAGTGAGTGGGAGCACTACAACATTTCTGATAAGTATATGTGAGTGACATATTGTTGATCAGAAATACTGTAGAATTTTCTGGAAAGCATAAAGGAGTATTTGAGAGGAGTTTTTGAAAGAAATACCTCGGTGAAGCTGCTTACATATTGAGCATCAAAATCTATAGAGATAGATCAAGACGCTTGAAAGTTTTTTCAATGAGTACATACCTTGACAAGATTTTGAAGTAGTTCAAAATGGAACAGTCAAAGAAAGAGTTCTTTCCTGTGTTACAAGGTTTGAAATTGAGTAAGACTCAAAGCCCGACCACGGCAGAAGATAGAAAGAGAATGAAAGTCATTCCCTATGCCTCAGCCATAGGTTCTATAAAGTATGCCATGCTGTGTACCAGACCTATTGTATACCCTACACTATGTTTAGCAAGGGAGTACAATAGTGATCTAGGAGTAGATCACTGTACAGCGGTCAAAATTATCCTTACTGGCATAAGGATATATTTCTCGATTATGGAGGTGACAAAAGGTTCGTCGTAAAGGGTTACGTCGATGCAAATTTTGACACTGATCCAGGTGACTCTAAGTCTCAATCTGGATGCATATTGAAAGTGGGAGCAATTAGCTAGAGTAGCTCCGTGCAGAGCATTATTGACATAGAATTTGCCAAATACATACAGATCTGAATGTGGCAGACCCGTTGACTAAACTTCTCTCACAAGCAAATCATGATCACACCTAAGTACTCTTTGGGTATTAATCACATAGCGATGTGAACTAGATTATTGACTCTAGTAAACCCTTTGGGTGTTGGTCACATGACGATGTGAACTATGGGTGTTAATCACATGGTGGTGTGAACTATTGATGTTAAATCACATGGCGATGTGATCTAGATTATTGACTCTAGTGCAAGTGGGAGACTGAAGGAAATATGCCCTAGAGGCAATAATAAATTTATTATTTATTTCCTTATTTCATGATAAATGTTTATTATTCATGCTAGAATTGTATTAACCGGAAACATAATACATGTGTGAATACATAGACAAACAGAGTGTCACTAGTATGCCTCTACTTGACTAGCTCGTTAATCAAAGATGGTTATGTTTCCTAACCATAGACATGAGTTGTCATTTGATTAATGGGATCACATCATTAGGAGAATGATGTGATTGACTTGACCCATTCCGTTAGCTTAGCACTTGATCGTTTAGTATGTTGGTATTGCTTTCTTCATGACTTATACATGTTCCTATGACTATGAGATTATGCAACTCCCGTTTACCGGAGGAACACTTTGTGTGCTACCAAACGTCACAATGTAACTGGGTGATTATAAAGGTGCTCTACAGGTGTCTCCGAAGGTACTTGTTGGGTTGGCGTATTTCGAGATTAGGATTTGTCACTCCGATTGTCGGAGAGGTATCTCTGGGCCCTCTCGGTAATGCACACCACTTAAGCCTTGCAAGCATTGCAACTAATGAGTTAGTTGTAGGATGATGTATTATGGAAACGAGTAAAGAGACTTTCCGGTAACGAGATTGAACTAGGTATTGAGATACCAACGATCGAATCTCGGGCAAGTAACATACCGATGACAAAGGGAACAATGTATGTTGTTATGCGGTCTGACCGATAAAGATCTTCGTAGAATATGTGGGAGCCAATATGAGCATCCAGGTTCTACTATTGGTTATTGATCGGAGACGTGTCTCGGTCATGTCTGCATAGTTCTCAAACCCGTAGGGTCCGCACGCTTAACGTTTCGATGACGGTTATATTATGAGTTTATGAGTTTTGATGCACCGAAGGTTTTTCGGAGTCCCGGATGTGATCACGGACATGACAAGGAGTCTCGAAATGGCCGAGACATAATGATTGATATATTGGAAGCCTATATTTGGATATCGGAAGTGTTCCGGGTGAAATCGGGATTTTACCGGAGTACCGGGGGTTACCGGAACCTCCCCGGGGGCTTAATGGGCCTACATGGGCCTTAGTGGAAATAGAGGGCAGCAAGGGGAGTGTGGGGTGCGCCCCCAAGGCCCAAACCGAATTGGTTTAGGGCAAAGGGGGCCGACCCCCTCTTTCCTTCTCCTCCTCTCCCTTTCCTTCCCCCTCTCCTACTCCTACTAGGAATAGGAGGAGTCCTACTCCTAGTGGGAGTAGGACTCCCCCTTCGCGCGCCTCTCCCTGGCCGTCCGCCTCCTCCCCTTGCTCCTTTATATACGGGGGCAGGGGGCACCCCATAGACACAACAATTGATCATTGATCTCTTAGCCGTGTGCGGTGCCCCCCTCCACCATAGTCTACCTCGATAATACTGTAGCGGTGCTTAGGCGAAGCCCTACGTCGGTAGAACATCAACATCGTCACCACGCCGCCGTGCTGACGAAACTCTCCCTCAACACTCGGCTGGATCGGATTTCGAGGGACGTTATCAGGCTGAATGTGTGCTGAACTCGGAGGTGTCGTGCGTTTAGTACTTGATCGGTCGGATCGTGAAGACGTACGACTACATCAACCGCGTTGTGCTAACGCTTCCGCTTTCGGTCTACAAGGGTACGTGGACAACACTCTCCCCTCTCGTTGCTATGCATCACCATGATCTTGCATGTGTGTAGGAAATTTTCTGAAATTACTACGTTCCCCAACAAATATCTCCGCCCCTCGCGAGCCTGCCTGACTGGACCGCTCGGGAGGAGGTCTTGCGTCGTGCGCCTCGCGAGACTTGGCCCCTCGCGAGGGTCTTGGATGCTTTGTTGGTGAAGATGGGCCGTACGGCCTGCTAGCTCAGCTACGCCGTGGGCCGCAAGCAGGCAAGTCTGGGGACCCCTGTTCCCAGAACACCGGCAGTAGCCCCCGGGCCCAAGGTGCGCTCGAGCTTGGCTTTGCGGCGAAGCCAAGGGTCATGTTCAGAGCAACGCGGGCCCCAAAAGCCTGCGGCCTCGGTTGACGCATGGCGGTTGGTTGGACGTGGGCGTCTTCGCTTCCCCATGCTGCCTCGTCGACTGCACGACTTGACAAGTCCCTGCGACATGCAAGGGGAACCATCATTACCTGCGATCGTGGGAGACACCGGTTGGCCTTCTCTTGCTATAAATGGGGAGGGGGGCGGAGCCCCCGTTGCCCATCTCTTCCTCGCTTGCTCGCTTCTTCTTTGCTTCATTTCTTGCAGTGCCTCCGATGGTGCCATGAAGTAATTTCTCTGCCGCCGAGAAGGGGAAGGCCCCTCACGAGGGCCCCGGTTCCTCGGCGCCCAAGCGCAGTCGTGGCCTTCCGCATAAGCACGCTGTGACCCCCGCCGTGGCCCACCGTCGAGGCGGCGCCGCGGCACATGGAGGGGACCGTCCCGACCATGGTGGTCCAGCTGACAAGGGGAGGCGCGCGATGGTGCGCGGCCTCCCCGCCCGCGCTTCCATTCAGCGGAGGTGCCGCCGGAGTTCGTTGTCTAGTCGGAGAACCCGGCCGGCAACTGGCTCCAGCTTCCGCGCTTTCTTGTCGATGAACTGTCGGCCCCTGGTCCAGGTGGGCTCTGGTTGCAGGCAGATGGTTGCTGCAGCAAGGCCTCCTGGGTCGCGGTCGAGACTTCCGCCGTGGGCAACATAGCCCTGGCCCGCGGCTGGCAGACGTTCGCCCGGGCGCGCGGCCTGGGCAGGCGGTGCACGCTCCACTTCAAGTATGACGGCGGGTCGACCCTCTATGTGAGGGTGTTCGGGGAAGATGGTCGCCGCGCCGGGTGCTGGCCCAAGACGAACGACGGTGAGGAGGTGCTCGGCCTTGGTGACGGTCACGACGAGGATGAGGGTGAGCCTGCCCTCGGCGGCGACCGCATCTCTTCCAGCTACGGCGGCTCCTCCTCCAGTGACAGCTCCAGCAACAATGGCTACGACCAGCCGTCGCGCCGCCACGCCCACTTCGAAGGAGGCAGTGGGTCATCTCGTCACCGCGCCTCCGTGAAGCGCGAGGAGGGGTCTGGCTAGGCTCAGGCGTCGCTAAGGGCCCACCCCCTCGGATTGCTGAAACGCCACTTTGTTTAGCTTTTTCCCTTTTTTCCTGCATCAGAAAATGAAACCAGTATGGGCCCAGAGGGGCGTGTATCAAACTATGGTTCTTGGTTAATGCAACGTGCATGTTATTCCCATGCCATGTTGTTATTTTGCGCGAAGGTAACCTAACCTGGTGCGTTTGGGACGCCCTTTCCTTCACGAGATGTCTGCGTTTGCTCAGGAACTGCAAAAAATTTGTTAGGGGCACGCTAGAGGATTTGCTGTTCACCCAAACCTTGACTTGGCGCTTTGCATCGCGGTACCCGAGGGGCACGGATTAGGGGAGATGGGCCAGCTTCCAGGCTCGAACGAGGGTGGCTTGCGAGAAGGCAGAGAGAAGAAAAAAAAGCTCGCGAGGGCACCTGCCCGGTGGCTCGCGAGAAGACAGAGAGAAGAAAAATCCTCGCGAGGGCACCTGCCTAGCCCCCTCGCGAGGTATGCGAGAGAGAGATCATGAAGGCAAGGCAAAGGAACCAGAGCCGAAAAACGCGGTAAAAGGCGAAGGAACCAAATCAGCAAGGAACGCCAAAGGCAAACTCGATTAAGGAGAAGCAAGCCAAATGCGGAAAGCAAATAAAAAGCCGCGTCCGGCACCTAATCTAGTCTTCAAGTCTTCTCACCAGCGCGGAGCTAAGTGTTCTCCACTAGGCATGGGAGGGAGCCCCAGGGCCTGAGGCCAGCGCTCCTGAGACTCCGGGGTGTGTATAGCCCCAACTCATTATTACGTGAGAGTGTCACGGGTACAGGCACCGGGCCTTGCTTCACAGGCTCTCGGCCTTTTTCATAGGCTCTCGGCCTTTCTTCACAGGCTCTGGGCCTTGCTTCACAGGATCTGGGCCTTGCTTCATAGGTAGAACTTCCGGAGATGCTGGATGTTCCAGGCGTTTTGGATAGGTGTCCCCTCTTGCGTCTCCAAGCGCACGGTGCCAGGCCTGGAGATGTGGACGACCCTGAATGGGCCCTCCCACATGGGTGAAAGCTTGTGCAACCCTTCCCTGGAGAGGACCCGCCTTAGGACTAGGTCACCCGTCTCGAGCGTCCTGGAGCAAATGTTGTGGCAGTGGTAGCGCCGCAGCGCTTGCTGGTACCTTACCGCCCTTAATGCAGCTTCGCGACGACGTTCCTCCCCCAGCACAAGGTCCATTCCCCGCATGGCGTCCTGCTGCGTTTCGTCGAACGCCAGGACCTGCGCGGAGCGATGCTTGACCTCGTGAGGGAGGACTGCTTCAGCTCCGTAGACGAGGAATAACGGAGTCTCGCCCCTTGGCATGGTAGCGGTGGTGCGGATGGACCACAGCACGGACTGGAGCTCGTCGTGCCAGCCCCTGCCGCAGGCCTCCAGCTTCTTCTGGAAGGTTCTGGTCTTGAGACCCCTCAGGACCTCCGCATTGGCGCGCTCAGCCTGACCATTGCTCCAGGGGTGGGCTACCAAAGCATAGCAGATCTGTGTTCCAAGGTTAGCACAGTAGGTTTTAAAGAGGTTACTAGTAAACTATGAGCCGTTATCTGTGATGATGCGGTTGGGGACCCCGAAGCGACTCACGAGGCCCTTGATGAACTTGACAGCAGAGCCGGCTGGAATGGTTCGGACGGCTTCCACTTCCGCCCACTTGGTGAACTTGTCGATGGTGGCGTAGAGATAACGGTAGCCCCCTGGCGCTCGTGGGAACGGGCCTAAGATGTCTAGCCCCCAGACCGCGAACGGCCACGTGAGCGGGATGGTTTGGAGGCCCTGAGCAGTCTGATGGATTTGCTTGGCGTCGGATTGGCAAGCTTCGTAGGACTTCACTGTCGGATTTCGGGTTCCGGCAGACCCTTGAGGTTCGAACACTGGGGTGCGCGCGGAGATTTCGCCTCCTACCTACCTGCACCCCTCCGCCATGCTAGGATCTAAACTACGGAAAGAACAACGCAAGAGACTCAAGGTTTATACTGGTTCGGGCCACCGTTGGGGTGTAATACCCTACTCCAATGTGTGGTGTGTGGATTGCCTCTTGGGCTGATGATGGCGAACAATACAAGGAAGAAAGGCCTTGCGAGGGCCTGTTCTTGGCTGGGGCGATGAACTGCTGGGTGGAGTTCAGTCACCTTTCTCTCTCTCTCTCTCTCTCTCTCAACCAACCGACCGAAAAACCCCTCAGCCCCCAGCTAACCGACCTAACCGACCTAACCCACCCCTTGCTATGTGGGTGGCTGGTCCTATTTATAGAGGCCCTGGTCCTCTTCCCAAATATTGAGAGGGAAGGGAGCCAACAATGGCGGGCTAATTTGAAGGGGGATAGCAAGTATCAGCTATCCTGACAAAAGTAGTCTTCGCCTGCGCAAAGCTCTGGTGACGACGCCGTCTTGGGCTCCACGATGACCTCCGTCTCGTAGTCCTCCTGGTCTTGGTCTCGTTGCACCGAAATGGCAACCTTTGCCTGTTGCCTCGGTACTCCGCGGCTGCGCTTGCCCCCTTTGCACCAAAGAGGAAAGGAGGACGCTGCGCGGGCTGGCACCCGCCTGGCGCCCTGAGTCGTCATGGCTTGCATCACGGGCACCTCATGAGGTACCCCGCCTTGATCTCTCCGCCTCCTCGTGAGCCAGCCTGACGAGGCCGTGCTTGAGGAAGCTCCGCATCGTCCGCCCCGCGAGGCTTGGCTCCTCGCAAGGGTCTTGGGTTTGTGTTGGTGAAGACGGGCCGTGCTGGGCCCCCCTTTGAGCCACACCGCAGGCCGCAGGCAGGCAAGTCTGGGGACCCCCGTTCCCAGAACGCCGACAGTAGCCCCCGGGCCCAAGGCGCGCCCGGACTTGGCCGTGCAGGGAGGCGGAAGGGCAAGAGCGAAGTGCCGAGGGCCCTAACAGCCGGCGGCCTTGGGCGCCGCGTGGCAGTTGATTGGACGTGGGCGCCTTAGCAACCGCGCGAGTTGATAAGGGAGTGGCATCCGCCTAGGCCCTACTTCTTGCTTTCCCCGGTTGCTGCTCAGATCCCCTTTCTTGCGCCTCTCCCTCCTCCCTCCGAAATTTCCAGATCTGCTCTGACCGCGCGACCTAGGAAGCCATGGCGCCTCGCGAGCCCCCGGCCACAGCTTGGTACTCGTCTGCCCTGGACCCGCCGAACGTGTCGGAGGCGGGCCTTGCCCGGTTGCGCCGGATGGCGACGGCATGGGGCATCGACGGGGCGAAGGTGTTCAAGGCCGGCTCCGCCACCCCTGAGGGTCAAAGGAGCACCTTCTATCCGCTCTTCGTAAGTGCCATTGTTGCTGGCCTGGTGCCTCCCTTCTCCGAGTTCTTCTTCTCTGTCCTCCGCCATTACAAGCTACAGGCCCTGCATCTCCATCCCAACTCCGTTCTTCTCCTGGCAGTCTTTGCTTATTATTGCGAGGCCCACGTTGGGGTGCAGCCCTCAGTGGCCTTACTGCGCCACTACTTCTACCTCCGGACCTCTCGTGGGACTGCTTCCGCGTGCGCGAGCTTCGTCGCGTACGGCGGCGCCATTGCCATCTCGAACTCTAGGAAGAGGATTGAGGGCTTTAGGAGCAAGTGGATCTTGGTGGATGCTGGGCGCATCCACCCTTGGCTGATCCTGCCCACGGAGCAGCCCACGAGCTCTAGCGACTGGGGTCGAGCGGAGCTCACGGATCCCCGCGCGAAGATGGTGTTGGAGAAGATGGACGCGGATCTGAGGCCGACCGACATGGCGGCGGCGAAGCTGACCGGCGCGTCGCTGCTGAGGGAGTTCCTGGAGCACCAGCTGGCTCCGCTTCGGCAGTACTCGCTTCCAATGTGGAGGCCCCGTCCGAGCCTCGCGGCCTTGGCCGACGGAGACCTGGCTGTGGTTCTCCAATCTCTGGTCGGGGGCAATGTGGCGAGGTTGGAGGGCGCTCCTACGCCCTTGTTCCTCCGCGACGACTGGGAGCGGGTGGTGAAGTCCATGCCCGTCTTCAACGGGGAGGGGCCCGTGCCCCTGGAAGCTCCCGAGGGACCGGTGGACGTGCCCTCCGACGACTCCAGCAAAGAGGAGGAAGGAGGGGAGCAGGGAAAAGGGCCTGACTCCGAGGCGACTGACAGAGAGTCGAGGGCTCCCCTCCCCCGACGCAGGTCCCGCGCTCTCCGCCTTCCTCCGAGCGATGACGACGAGGATGACGACGTGGACGACGACGAGCAGGACGGCGGGAGCTCTCCCCCGATCCCGAAGAAGGACAGGACCGGGCTGATCTCCCGCAGGTCTGCCCTGGCCCCGGGGCGGACCGCAGACGCACCTTCCGCCTCCAAGCTTCCCGAGGTTGACCCTTCCAGCCGGCTTTCAGGCTTCAAATTTGGCCGAAGGCCGCTCGAGCTCGCTGGCGACGACCCATAAGTGTTCGATTCTTGTCTTTATTTCTTGCCCTGCTTCTGCGGCTTGACGTCCGCATCTCTTGGATAGGCTGGCACCCGCAACAAAGAAGCCGAAGGGGGCTCCCGAGGTTCCACCCGTGGCAGCGTCCCTGCCTGCGAAGGAGGGTGACCGCGACGCACAAGCTTCTCCTGCCCGGTCGTCCTCGCGAGGCCTGGCTGAGCTGGCTGGGGCGAGGTCAGCCCCCATGGCCCAAGTGGCTCCCAAGGTGCTCTCGCCTGCCGCCGCCACCACAGCTGTCGGGGCGCGGCAAACTCCGCCTCAGGATGCTGCGGCCGCGCTGCCGCCTTCTCCTCCTACTCCACCGTCCGCTGTCTCTCCAACTCCTTCTGCCGTTCTGGATCGTGCTGTTGCTGAGCTGGACCGACTGCGACAGGATCTTCTTGGCGCCGACCCTCGCTTGGTGGCCGGGCGCCTGGAGCTGGCTTCTGGATGGGTTCGCTCCGACGCTTCGGTTCGGGCGGCGATGGTCCAGGCCTCGACGGCATGCGACGAGGAGAAGCAGGCCGTCCTTGAAACAAAGGCTGCTCGTGACGCAGCCCTGGGGAAGGTGGTCGACGTCCGTGGTCGCTGCAAGGCGCTGGAGGACGAGCTGCAAGGCCTGCGGGACCAGCTCGCAGAAGAGGTCCGCCTTCGCCAAGAGCAAGAAGAAAGCGTGAAGGCTCGCTAGGCGGCCGTCGAGGGCCGGGAGGCCAAGCTCAGGAAGCGCCGCGACCGCCTAGGCGCGCTGGAGTAGGAGTTGAGGGCGAGGAAGGCCGAGCAGGATGACAAAGCCTTGGTTCTTGCCGAGGACCGCGCGGCCTTCGCGGAGTTGGAGGCGAGGGCTCGCTCCTCACTGAGGACGCTTTACGACAGCAGCCTGGAGAGCCCGCTGGCTGGCGCCGAGGATGGCCCCGCCAAGCTGCTTCCCTTCCTGGTTCATGCTCTTAAAGATGTCGCCCTTGGCCTTGGCCCCATGGCCGAGGCTGAGGCACGTGTCCTGTCTTCTGCTGCGCTGACGCGGGTCCTCACCCACATCCACCTTCGCGATCCCGGCGTCGACCTCGACAGCCTGCTGGAGCCAGTGAGCGGCGAGCGTGCCGCTGCCGCTGCCGAGGCCGTGAAGGGTCGCGCAGAAGCTCTGCTGTGGAAGTTCCGGGCCTTCAGCACCAAGACGGAGCAAGGCGCTGCCGACCCCGCTGCTCCATGAGGTGAACCCACTCCGCGCTGCTCCCCCGCCGCCAAGTGACTCCGTCGTGGCTCCTGTCCTGCTTTTAATTCCTGCACACGTATCATGCCTCGGGGAGGCGTTTAAACTTGCGTTTGGCATTGAGATAACAGTGTGGACTGTAATATTTGCTTTTGAATTACTTGAAATTTGTGCTTTTCCTTCCTACTTGCTTATGTTCTACGCCGGCAGAGCCCGGCCCCGCGCGTACCTCACCCAGCAATAGTCCCGACCGGAAACCAGGACGGGACCAAGGAGTGAGGGGCTACGTGACAAGTTAGGCTCCTGAGTCGCGATGCTCAGGAGTCCCCCTTGACGCTCAAACGGCCTTCGTACCTTGGCTCCACTCGGGGAGAGACGCGCGACGAACCAGGCCCGGGGGGACCTGGCTGGGCGGCGTGCGTCTGGGTGTCACCCAGGCGCAGCCCCCGTGCCCAGCCCCCTCGCGCGGCACTCCCGAGGGGAGGTGTTACGATGAGGCTAGACACTGAGCTCTGGGCTCCCTGAGGTTGATGTGGCCCGGGGGCCACCCTCAGTTGTTTATCACTAGCGCGGAGCATAGTGCTACCGTATGTGTACGTGCATAGCCGCTCCTCGGCAGTGTCGTCAGCCAGCGCGGAGCATGGTGCTTCCACTGGTACGTGGGAGGGGGCCCCCCTCCGGGAGGATCCCCGGGGCGTGTACAGCCCCGCCTTGACACGTGGCTGGCACGGTAGGGCCTGGCAAGGTGTATCTGGGCACCCGTGAGCCAGCACGGGACTCACGGGGCCCTACCTCTAGGCGGGTTGCGCCTGGCACTGGGCCTTATCTTGTGATGTGTCCCTACAAATTGGGTAAGATGCCTGCACTCTACGTCCTCGGGTCCCGGCCCTCGAGCTGGTCTTAGCCGTCGCTGGTATGCCAGGTCGCGATGCCGTGGTCAAGGCCAGAGGGTGAGGGCTGGAGAGCCAGTAAGAGCCCTGAGTCGCGATGCTCAGGTACCCCCCCTTTAACGTGCAAGTGGTCAGCATGGAGAAGAAGAGGTGCCGTGGACCGGCATCAAATAATCAAGCATGGTGGATCTAACGCATAATCGGAAATAAACGCACATGGGATACATGCCGCTGGGCCTGGCCTCAGCGGCTTGGGGATCGTGCAGCCCAAGGGGCGCCCCCGACAAGGTAAGCTAACAACATGGAATAAAAAGGGGATACACGCCGCAGGGACGGACCCACACGGCCTGGGAATGACGTAGCCCTGGGGGCGCTCCCAGCTGGAAGTGAAACTTGAAAGATGTCACCTGATGATGCTGAAGACGAAAGGGTGTTGGTGTAGCAGGCTCGGTGGGCTGCGGAAGCCGATCCTCATGAGCCCCCAGGCCCGGGGGCCTCGGGAGGCTCGGGAGGCGCTGGTGGCCCCTCGCGGACCATCTCCATCTCTGCCAGGGCTGTGGAACGCCTGGCCTCTTGTGCCTCCGTGGTGCCCCTCATGAGGCGCTGGTATGTATCAGCCGCGCTCGGCAAGCCATAAGGCATGCGAACGCAGCTGTGGGGTGGACCTCCACAGCGCCCCACTCGTGAGGGCCAGAGGCGCTCCAGGGAGGCGACTTGGTTGAGCCCTGGTACGTCGATGCGGACGCGCAGCCCGCCATCCTCGCCTGGATGGGGGGCCACTGCTGGTAGGCGACGGCCGCCTCTCGTGACCCTTGACTCCTATAACTCCTGAATGGCCTTGCTGACGAACTCCTAAGGGTCTGGATCTCCTTGCCTCGCTCCTTCTTGAGGGAAACGTGCTTCGAAACATGCCTCCACGTGGTGCCCAAGCGCCTCCCTCGTGACCCTAGCTAGGTCGGCGGCCCTCCAGGGGAGAGCCCCCGAGCCCTGCCTGAGGAGGGCGCCGGGCGCGCTTTCCTATGCGATGGAAGGAGGTTCCCCCTGGGCAGGCATGGGCCCAGAGGGGCCTGCCTCCTGAGGGGCCAGGCCGGATGATGTCTTCTTCTTCTTAGGAGCGGTCTCGGGAGGCCTCCTGCTTCCACGGTCCGGGTCTTCCAGTGATGCGGCCTGAAAGGCCTGTTCCAGGGAACACACCGCGCCCTTCTCTTCGCAGGGCACCATGATGACCCCGCCGCTTCCTGGCATCTTGAGGATGTTGTAGCCATGGTGAGTTACGGCCATGAACTTGGCCAGCACTGGGTACCCAAGGATGGCATTGTACGGCAGGCGAATGTGAGCGACGTCGAAGTCGATGAGCTCGGTGCGGTAGTTGTCGCGTGCCCCGAAGGTGACAGGGAGGCGGACCTGCCCGATCGGGACTGTGGAGCCGTCGGTGATACCGGAGAAGGGCTTGGTTGGCTGAAGCTGGCTGTAGGGCACTTGGAGGTTGTTGAACGTCTCCATGGATAAGACGTTGAGCCCTGCCCCGCCATCGATGAGGGTCTTGGTGACCACCACGTTGCTGATGATTGGGGAACAAAGCATCGGGAGGACTCCGGCCGTAGCCGCACACTTGAGCTGATCCGCTGAGCTGAACGTGATGGCGCACGCCGACCACCTGAGAGGGCGCGTGGCTTCGAGCCTGGGGAGGACTGCGTTCACTTCGCGGGCGAACTGCTTGAAGATGCATTGAGAGGCTGGGGCTTGAGCCCCGCCCAGGATGCAGGCGATTGTGTGCGGCTCCTGGAAGCCCCCAGCCTCCTCGTCTTGGTGGCGGTCCTTGTTTCTCCTTGGCTGCGGCGACAGCGGTGGGAGGCCTGCGTTGCCTTGCGGGCGATCCTCGCGAGGCTGATCCCTCCATCCTCTCTCGCGAGGCGGGTCTTGCCAGCGATCCTTGCGAGGTTGGTCGCGCCACCCTTGGCGCGGGCCACGGTCTTCCCAGCGTCCTGCGTTCCTTCCTCCTCCTCGGCCGTAGCCCCGGTCACCGCGGTCAGGGCGACGGTCGATCTTTCCTTCACGCACGGCTCGGAGTTCTTGACATTCGTTGGTGTTGTGGGTGTGGAGGTCGTGGTACACACAGTACCGGCTGCCCTTGGAAGGTTCAGACTAATCTCTGCCCCGCTTGGTGTCTGGTTCTGCCGCAAGCACGACAGCCCCCTTACGCTTCACATCCTTGGCCTTGAGCTTCTTCTCTTCTGGGTCTGCGGCAGGCTGCTCGAGGAGGGAGAGACGCCCTTCCTCAGCCCTGGCGCACTTGTTTGCCAGGTTGAACAGCTCCAAGGAAGTGCACAGGTCTTCATGCATCGCCAGCTCCTCCTTCATCTTGACGTCGCGCACGCCGTCGGAGAAGGCCGAGATGATGGCCTCTTCAGTCACCTTGGGAATCTTGAGGCATGCGTTGTTGAAGCGCTGGATGTATTTCCGCAGGGTCTCCCCGGGTTGTTGCTTGATGCGGCGCATGTCGCTCACGGCGGGTGGCCGGTCGCGAGTGCCTTGGAAGTTGGCGATGAAGCGGGTGCGCATCTCCTCCCAGGAGGAGATTGTGCCTGGAGCCAGGTTCAGGAGCCAGGTGCGGACCCCGTCCTTGAGCGCCATGGGGAACCAGTTCGCCATGACCTTCTCGTCTCCGTTGGCAGCTTCGATGCCCAACTCGTAGAGCTGGAGGAACTCCTCAGGGTCGGCCGTGCCATCGTAGCGAGGAGGCAGGTCTGGCTTGAATTTGCTGGGCCACGCGACGCTGCGTAGTTCGGTGGTGTAGGCGCGGCAACCTGCTATGGCCACGGGAGGCCTTGGGTGACAGAGAGCCTGGTCTTGCATGTCCCCACGCGCTGCAGCTGAGAGCAGCGTGGGGTCTTGGCGCGCGGGAGCAGGAGCATGGTCGCGACGTGCTAGAGCAGGGAGCGCCCAGGCAGCTTCTTGCGGGCGAGGGACTTCTTGACAGCTCTGCTCTTGCCGCGCTGGCGCCTGACAGAGCGGGTTCCGCCCAGGGGCCACGCGCCTTGGAGCCATGGCGTCTTCTTGAGGAGGAGGCGGCCGGGGCGCCGCCGGAGCCTCGTCGCCCGCGCGGGGCGGGGTGTGGTGCAGCGGAACAGACGGCGCGGAAGAGCCCCCTGCGGCGCGGATTAGCTCGGCGACGCGGTCGAGCCATTCTTCGTAGACGTCGTCGACGGGACAGTAGCGCAGGAGCTCATTTGCCGCGATGAGCGCAGCTCGAGCCTCCATGGGCGCGCGGAGCGCGCGGGGTGCGAAGATCCAGCCGGGGCGAGCGAGGGAGTTGCGGTGCGGCCGTCTTGCCGCACGGAAGGATGCTGAGACGATGCTTGTTGCTCGTCCCCCGCCGGGCCGGTGGTAGCGTTGACGGCAGGTGACGGGGAACGGCGAGGACGCCCGCCGACAGGGGCCGTCTGGGCAACGCGGGAAGCGAGGGCGGCCCGGCGCTCCACGCGGGCCCAACGAGCGTCAGACATGGGCGCGATGGTCGAAGGAGAACGGGGTGGTGGGCGACGAATTCCGGCGCACCCCTACCTGGCGCGCCAAATGTCGGATTTCGGGTTCCGGCAGACCCTTGAGGTTCGAACACTGGGGTGCGCGCGGAGATTTCGCCTCCTACCTACCTGCACCCCTCCGCCATGCTAGGATCTAAACTACGGAAAGAACAACGCAAGAGACACAAGGTTTATACTGGTTCGGGCCACCGTTGTGGTGTAATACCCTACTCCAGTGTGTGGTGTGTGGATTGCCTCTTGGGCTGATGATGGCGAACAATACAAGGAAGAAAGGCCTCGCGAGGGCCTGTTCTTGGCTGGGGCGATGAACTGCTGGGTGGAGTTCAGTCACCTTTCTCTCTCTCTCTCTCTCTCAACCAACCGACTGAAAACCCCCTCAGCCCCCAGCTAACCAACCTAACCGACCTAACCCACCCCTTGCTATGTGGGTGGCTGGTCCTATTTATAGAGGCCCTGGTCCTCTTCCCAAATATTGAGCGGGAAGGGAGCCAACAATGGCGGGCTAATTTGAAGGGGACGGCAAGTATCAGCTATCTTGACAAAAGTAGTCTTCGCCTGCGCAAAGCTCTGGTGACGATGCCGTCTTGGGATCCACGATGACCTCCGTCTCGTAGTCCTCCTGGTCTTGGTCTCGTTGCACCGAAATGACAAACTTTGCCTGTTGCTTCGGTACTCCGCGGCTGCGCTTGCCCCCTTTGCACCAAAGAGGAAAGGAGGACGCTGCGCGGGCTGGCACCCGCTTGGCGCCCTGAGTCGTCATGGCTTGCGTCACGGGCACCTCGTGAGGTACCCTGCCTTGATCTCTCCGCCTCCTCGTGAGCCAGCCTGACGAGGCCGTGCCTGAGGAAGCTCCGCGTCATCCGCCCCGCGAGGCTTGGCCCCTCGCGAGGGTCTTGGGTTTGTGTTGGTGAATACGGGCCGTGCTGTGCCCCTCTTTGAGCCACGCCGTGGCCTGTCGGGCCATGCGCTCCGCGTCTTCTTCCTTCTCCGGCGGTGTCCCGTGCATCAGGTACTCCTTGAATTCCTTGGTCCAGCACTCCCCCTGGGGCTCGTGCGCCAAGAGCAGCCGAGCTCCTGAGGTTGGGCCGCAAGCTGGGGCTCCCGATGCCGGGGGCTGAGGGAGCTCCTCCCAAGGCTGAGTCATGCTTGAAAGAGGTGGCATAGCTGACGGCTTGAAGATCCGCTCTTCGAAGATGCCGGGATCTTGCGGTTGCCGCCTGGATGCTCTCTTGGCGATGTCGTCGGCTTCCTTGTTGGTGCCTCAAGGCACGTGCCGCAGCTCCAAGCCTGCGAACTGCTTTTCCATTTTGCGCACCTCCGCAAGGTAGGCCTCCATGTGCTCGTCCTTTGGCTCGTACACTTTGTTGGAGAAGTTGACGAGGAGCTACGAGTCGCCCTTGACAGTAAGGCGCCTCACCCCCATAGCCACCGCAGCCTTTAGGCCGGCTATGAGGCCTTCATATTATGCGATGTTGTTGGAGACCTTCTTGCCATGCTGGAAGCAGAGTTGCACGGCGTAGCAAAGCTTGTCCTGAGTGGGCGAGATGCGCACTGCTCCAGCCCCCGCGCCCTGGTGCACAAAGGCGCCATCAAAATACATGACCCAGCCGTCTGGCGCCTCACTTCCTGGGGAGGTGGATCGGTCTTTTCTGCCGCCTCCAGCTTGCGTGTCTCTTGGACGATGAAGGCCTGCTTCTCAGTGGACTGCCGTCTTGCTTGCTGCTTCATGGGGCGCACGTTGGGGCACACCTTTAGATGATGCTGGATTACCTCTCTCGGGACCCCTACCAGTTGATTGGGCTCCCACGCGAGTATCTCCTTGTTCACGCACAAAAACCTCACCAAAGCTTCTTCTTGTCCCGGGTCAAGGCCGGTTCCTATGGTGAAGGTGGCTCCTGAAGACCCGTCCTCGTTGACCGGCACCTGCTTCGTCTCCGCCTTGTCTTGGGTGAACAGCTGCTTTTTCTTGGTGGGCGCGGTCTCCTTGGCCTCTGGCGCACCGGCGCCGGCTGGCTGCGCCGCTGCCGCGGTCTTGAAGGCGAGCCTGAGCGCCATCACGGCCTCCTTAGCGTCCCCCTGGATGGTGAGGACGCCCTTGCTCCATGGCATCTTCATGCGGTTGTAGGCCGGGTGAGTCGCTGCCATGAGCTGAGCGAGAGCCGGGTACCCGAGGATGGCATTGTACGGGAGATCGATGCGGGCGATTTCAAAGTCCACCAGCTCGGTGCGATAGTTGTCTCGCGTGCCAAAGGTGACAGGGAGGCGGATCTGCCCCAAAGGGTGAGCAGCTCCACCACCCACTCCTGTGAAGGGCTTGCTGAGGCCAAGCCGTTCGAGCGGCACATGAAGAAGGCTGAAGGCTTCCACGTAGAGCAAGTTGAGGCCGGCACCGCCGTCGATGAGGGTCTTGGTGACGGCTATGTTGCAGATGGTGGGAGTGCAGAGCATCGGGAGCATCCCTGAGCTGGCGGTGGAGCCGGGGTGGTCTTCCGAGTCGAAGGTGAGGTCGGCCTCCGGCGCGGCCCAACCCGGCGGAGCCCCCGGGCGCTTACAGGCTGCCCCAATATGACGGAAGAAAGGCTTGATGTGGCGATTTGAAGGAGGTGCTTGGGAGACACCCAGCAGTGCCGCGACTGTGTGGTGTGCCGGCGCCTCGTAGCGCGCAGTGAAGAGGTCGCGGAGTTCCCCCCAGGACGTCCCCGTGGATCCCGGGAGGTTGAGCAGCCAAGCGCGTGGCTCGTCGGCGAGGGCCAGGGGGAACAAGTTTGCCATGATCTTGTTGCCTCCGGCTTCAAGGACGGCCTCCTCGTATGCTAGCAAGAACAGCACCGAGTCTGCCGTGCCATCGTAGCGCGGCGGCATCTCCAGCCTGAACTTGGCTGACCACTGCACTCGCCACAGAGCGGGGTCCAGGGCTCGGTACCCAGACTCCCTGCTGCTGGTGTTGACCGCGGAGGTTGGCAGCGGGGCACCTGCCATGGGATCGTAGTGCAGCGGTACAGGGCGCTGGTTGGTGGAGACAAGCCCCGGCGCACCCCTACCTGGTGCGCCAAATGTCGGATGTGGGGCTCTGGCAAACCCTTAAGGTTCGAACACTGGGGTGCGTGCGAAGTCTTTCCCTCCCACCAATCAATGCTCTAGCTCGCTAGATCTTGCGAACGAACTCGACGAACTCGCAACACAGAAAGACACAGGGTTTATACTGGTTTGGGCCACCATTGTGGTGTAATACCCTACTCCAGTGTGGTGGTGGTGGATTGCCTCTTGGGCTGATGATGAACAGTACAAGGAAAGAACAGCCTCCTGAGGTTGAGGTGTTCTTGAGCTCGGTGAGCTTGCGTGTGTGGGGTGGTATGAATGATCCGTCCCACTCTAAGGTGGTGGCTAGTCCTATTTATAGAGGCCCTGGTCCTCTTCCCAAATATCAAGCGGGAAGGGAGCCAACAATACCAGGCTAATTTGAAGGGGGATAGCTAGTACAAGCTATCCCGACAAAAGTAGTCTTCGCCTGCACAAAGCTCTGGTGGTGACGCCGTCTTGGGCTCCACGATGACCTCCGTCTTGCAGTCCATGGTCTTGGTCTTTTTGCACTGAAATAGCAACCTTTGCCTGATGCCTCGGTACTCCGCGGCTGCGCTTGCCTCCTTTGCACCAAAGGGGAAACAAGGACGTTGCACGCGCTGGCGCCCGCCTGGTGTCGATCGTCATGGCTCACGTCACGAGAGCCTCATGAGGTTCGCCTCGCCTTGATATCTCCGCCCCTCGGGAGCCTGCCTGACTGGACCGCTCGGGAGGAGGTCTTGTGTCGTCCGCCTCGCGAGACTTGGCCCCTCGCAAGGGTCTTGGATGCTTTGTTGGTGAAGATGGGTCGTACGGCCTGCTGGCTCAGCCACGCCGCGGGCCACAGGCAGGCAAGTCTGGGGACCCCCTTTCCCAGAACGCCGACAACCCCAAGTAAATATTCAAGGAGACTCAAGCGTCTAAGCTTGGGGATGCCCCGGAAGGCATCCCCTCTTTCTTCAACAAGTATCGGTATGTTTTCGGATTCGTTTCGTTCATGCGATATGTGCAATCTTGGAGCGTCTTTAGCATTTAGTTTTCATTTTTTTATGCACCATGCTGGTATGAGATAATCCTTGGTTGATTTATAGAATGCTCTATGCACTTCACTTATATCTTTTGAGTATGGCTTTATAGAATGCTTCATGTGCTTTACTTATATCATTTGAAGTTTGGATTGCATATTTCTCTTTACATAGAAAACCACCATTTATAGAATGCTCTTTTGCTTCACTTATATTTGTTAGAGCATGGGCATATCTTTTGTAGAAATAATTAAACTCTCTTGCTTCACTTATATCCATTTAGAGAGATGATAGGAATTGGTCATTCACATGGTTAGTCATAAAATCCTACATAAAACTTGTAGCTCACTGAATATGATATGTTCGATTCCTTGCAGTAGTTTTGCGATATAAAGATGGTGATATTAGAGTCATGCTAGTGGGTAGTTGTGGATTAGTAGAAATACTTATGTTGAGGTTTGTGATTCCCGTAGCATGCACGTATGGTGAACCGTTATGTGATGAAGTCAGAGCATGATTTATTTATTGATTGTCTTCCTTATGAGTGGCAGTCGGGGACGAGCGATGGTCTTTTCCTACCAATCTATCCCCCTAGGAGCATGCACGTAGTACTTTGTTTCAATAGCTAATAGACCTTTGCAATAAGTATGTGAGTTCTTTATGACTAATGTTGAGTCCATGGATTATACGCACTCTCACCCTTCCATCATTGCTGGCCTCTCTAGTATCACGCAACTTTTGCCAGTACCTTAAACCCACCATATACCTTCCTCAAAACAGCCACCATACCTACCTATCATGGCATTTCCATAGCCATTCCGAGATATATTGCCATGCAACTTCCATCCTCATCATATACATGACTTGAGCATTTATTGTCATATTGCTTTGCATGATCGTAAGATAGCTAGCATGATATTTTCATGGCTTGTCCGTTTTTTGATGTCATTGCTACGCTAGATCATTGCACATCCCGGTACATCGTCGGAGGCATTCATATAGAGTCATATCTTTGTTCTAGTATCGAGTTGTAATATCGAGTTGTAAGTAAATAAAAGTGTGATGATCATCATTATTAGAACATTGCCCCAGTGAGGAAAGGATGATGGAGACTATGATTCCCCCACAAGTCGGGATGAGACTCCGGACGAAAAAATAAAAAAAATAAAAAAAAGAGAAAGGCCAAAAAAAGAGAAGGCCCCCAAAAAAATAAAAAATATATATAAATGAGAGAAAAAGAGAGAAGGGGCAATGCTACTATCCTTTTACCACACTTGTGCTTCAGAGTAGCACCATGTTCTTCATTTAGAGAGACTCTTGAGTTATCACTTTCATATACTAGTGGGAATTATAGAACTTGGCTTGTATATTCCGATGATGGGCTTCCTCAAACGCCCGAGGTCCTCATGAGCAAGCAAGTTGGATGCACACCCACTTAGTTTTCAGTTTGAGCTTTCATACACTTATAGCTCTTAGTGCATCCGTTGCATGGAAATCCCTACTCACTCACATTGATATCTACTGATGGGCATCTCCATAGCCCGTTGATACGCCTAGTTGATGTGAGACTATCTTCTCCTTTTTTTCCTCTCCACAACCATCATTCTATTCCACCTATAGTGCTATGTCCATGGCTCATGCTCATGTATTGCGTGAAAGTTGAAAAGGTTTGAGAACGTCAAAAGTATGAAACAATTGCTTGGCTTGTCATCGGGGTTGTGCATGATGTGAATATTTTGTGTGGTGAAGATGGAGCATAGCCAGACTATATGATTTTGTAGGGATAACTTTCTTTGGCCATATTATTTCGAAAAGACATGATTGCTTTATTAGTAGGCTTGAAGTATTATTGTTTTTATGTCAAATGATAGACTATTGCTTCGAATCGCTCGTATCTTAATATTCATGCCATTATTAGATATGTGCTCAAGATTATGCTAGGTAGCATTCCACATCAAAAATTATCTTTTTTATCATTTACCTACTCGAGGACGAGCATGAATTAAGCTTGGGGATGCTGATACGTCTCCGTCGTATCTATAATTTTTGATTGTTCCATGCCAATATTCTACAAGTTTCATATACTTTTGGCAGCTTTTTATACTATTTTTGGGACTAACATATTGATCCAGTGCCCAGTGCCTGTTCCTGTTTGTTGCATGTTTTTTGTTTCGCAGAATATCCATATCAAACGGAGTCCAAACGGGATAAAAAATGACGGAGATTTTTTTGGAATATATATGATTTTTTGGAATAAAAATCCACGCCACACGGTGCCCGAGGGAGGCACGAGGTAGGGGGGCGCGCCCCACCCCTCTGGGCGCGCCCCTGACCCTCGTGGCCACCCCGTAAGGCAGTTGATGCCCTTATTTCGCCGCAAGAAAGCTAATATCCGGATAGAGATCGTGTTAAAATTTTAGCCCAATCGGAGTTACGGATCTCCGGGAATATAAGAAACGGTGAAAGGAAGAATGTGAGAACGCAGAAACAGAGAGACAGATCCAATCTCGGAGGGGCTCTCGCCCCTCCCACGCCATGGAGGCCAAGGACCATAGGGGAAACCCTTCTCCCATATAGGGAGGAGGTCAAGGAAGAAGAAGACGAAGGGGCCCCCTCTCCCCTTCTTTTCCGGTTGTGCCGGAACGCTGCCGTGGCCATCATCATCACCACAATCTTCACCAACAACTTCACCGCCATCATCACCAACTCTTCCCCCCTCTATGAAGTGGTGTAACCTCTCTCTTACCCGCTATAATCTCTACTTAAACATGGTGCTCAACGCTATATATTATTTCCCAATTATGTATGGCTATCCTATGATGTTTGAGTAGATCTATTTTGTCCTATGGGCTATTTGATGATCAAGATTGGTTTGAGTTGCATGTTTTATTATTGGTGCTATCCTATGGTGCTCTCTGTGCCACGCAAGCGTGAGGGATCCCCGCTGTAGGGTGTTGCAATACGTTCATGATTCGCTTATAGTGGGTTGAGTGAGTGACTGAAACACAAACCCGAGTAAGGGGGTTGTTGCGTATGCGATAAAGAGGACTTGATGCTTTAATGCTATGGTTGGGTTTTACCTTAATGATCTTTAGTAGTTGTGGATGCTTGCTAGAGTTCCAATCATAAGTGCATATGATCCAAGTAGAGAAAGTATGTTAGCTTATGCCTCTCCCTCATATAAAATTGCAATAATGATTACCGGTCTAGTTATCGATTGCCTAGGGACAAATAACTTTCTCGTAACAAAAAGCCTTTACTAAAACTAACTTAGTTGTGTCTTTATCTAAACAGCCCCTACTTTCTATTTACGCGTTCTTTATTATCTTGCAAACCTATCCAAAAACACCTATAAAATACTTCTAGTTTCATACTTGTTCTAGGTAAAGCGAACGTTAAGCGTGCGTAGAGTTGTATCGGTGGTCGATAGAACTTGAGGGAATATTTTTTCTACCTTTAGCTCCTCGCTGGGTTCGACACTCTTACTTATCGAAAACTGTTGCAATCCTCTACACTTGTGGATTATCATTCAACATCTGTGCTAATCTGGATCCGAAATAGGAAAGTGCGCTCATCGAGTTCATCCGTGAGAACCGAGACATTTTTGCATGGAAACCTTCTGACATGCCAGGTGTACCGAGGGAACTCGCTGAGCACACTCTTAATATTGATCCGAAGTTTAAGCCAGTCAAGCAATCCCTTCGTTGTTTTAATGAAGAGAGGCGTAAGGCCATTGGTGAAGAAGTGGCCCGGCTCTTGGCGGCTGGGTTCATTGTTGAAGTTTTTCATCCTGAGTGGTTGGCTAACCCGATGTTAGTGCTTAAGACGAATGACACTTGGCGTATGTGTGTGGATTACACGGACTTCAATAAGGCTTGTCCGGCTGATCCTTTCGCTCTCCCTCGTATTGATCAAATTATTGGTGCTACGGCGGGTTGTGAGCGTTTGAGTTTTTTGGATGCTTATTCTGGTTATCATCAGATCAAGATGGCAATTAAGGACCAGGAGAAGACAGCTTTCATCACTCCGTTTGGAGCCTTCTGCTATGTGTCTATGCCTTTTGGGATCAAGAGCGCCCAGGCGACTTACCAGCGATGTGTGCAGAATTGTCTTCATAATCAGATTGGGCGCAATGTTCATGCCTATGTGGATGATATTGTGGTGAAGTCTAGGAACAAGGAGACCCTGATTGATGATTTGAAGGAAACCTTTGACAACCTCCGGGTTTATAAGATGATGCTTAAGCCGACCAAGTGTGTTTTGGTGTGCCAGCTAGTAAGCTTTTGGGTTTTCTGGTTTCAGAATGGGGTATTGTGGCTAACCCGGAGAAAATAAAAGCTATCACCTCTCTGGCTAAGCCGGCGTGTATCAATGATGTTCAGCGTTTGGCGGGTCGTATTGCGGCCTTGAGACGGTTCGTAAGCCGGTTGGGTGAGAAGGCTATCCCTCTGTACCAGATGATGAAGGAGATAGATCACTTTGTCTGGAGTGATGTTGTTGATCAGGAATTTGAGGCCTTGAAGAGACAATTGGCTAAGCCGCCGGTTCTCGCTGCTCCCATTGACAAGGAGCCTTTGCTGTTATATGTGGCTGCTAATAGCCGAGATGTTAGTGTGGCCATTGTGGTGGAAAGGAAGGAAACAAGCAAAGAATATCCGGTTCAAAGGCCAGTTTACTATATTAGTGAGGTCCTTATTGAGTCCAAACAGAGGTATCCACATTAGCAGAAGCTTGTGTGCGGGTTTTTTATGGCTAGCCGGAAGCTTAAGCAGTATTTTGTGGGTCATCATATCACTGTGGTTAGTTCTGCCCCCTTAGGGGATATCATTCAAAACAGAGAAGCCATAGGCCGGGTAGCCAAGTGGGACATTGAGCTTGGACCTCATGGTTTAAAATATGTGCCCCATACAGCCCTCAAATCTCAAGCACGTGTGGACTTTATCAACGATTGGACAGCATTGCAGATGCCTGAGGAGAAGTCTGATAATACATATTGGACTATTCAGTTTGATGGGTCTAGGCAGTTGGAAGGCTCGGGGGCCGGAGTTGTATTAACTTCCCCACGAGGTGATAAATTTTCTTTTGTTCTCCGGCTGATGTTCCCTTATACTAACAATGCAGCTGAGTATGATGCCTTGCTCCATGGTCTTCGGATGGCTAAGGAGATGAGCTTAAGCTGGGTAAGGTGTTTCGGTGACTCAGATCTGGTGGCTCAGCAAGTTTTTGGCACTTGGGATTCTAAGGATCCACTCATGGCGACTTACCATCGAGAGGTTGATGCTATTGCAGGTCACTTTAAAGGTTATCAAGTTGAACATGTTGATCATAGGAAAAATGAGGCGGCTGATGCTTTAAGCCGGTTAGGGTCTCAGCATAAGCTGGTGCCACCTAACACTTTCCTGGATATTCTGCATAACCCTTCTGTCAAATTGCCTACAGAGGAGGATCTTGCTATTCCTGACCCGGAGGCACAGCTGGTGTTGGCTCTTCATGCTATTCCTGATTGGACAGTTCCCTATTTGGTTTGTATGACCCGGGGCGATTTACCTGAGGACGAAACTATGGCCAGACAGATAACCCGGTGGTCTAAGTCAATGACTATTGTCAATGGGGAATTGCATCATCGTAGTGTTACAGGGGCGTTTCAACATTGTGTTTCTCCTGAAGAAGGCTGTGAGATTCTACGAGAGATTCATGAAGGGGATTGTGGTCATCATGCCGGGTCTAAATCTCTCATAGCAAAGGCTTTCCGTCATGGGTTCTATTGGCTAACGGCGCACACCGATGCGGAGGATCTAGTTAGTAGATGTGATGGTTGTCAGAAGTTCTCACGGCGCGCTCATGTGCCGACTCAAGAATTGAGGATGATTCCAATTACTTGGTTGTTTGCAGTCTGGGGGCTTGACATGGTTGGGCCTTTCAAAAGGTCCAAGGACAAAAAGACGCACCTCCTGGTGGCGGTTTATAAGTTTACAAAGCGGGTTGAAGCAGAGCCGGTCAGTAAATGTGACGCAGCAACGGCGGTTCAATTCATGAAAAAGGTGATTTTCCGTTTTGGTTTTCCCCACGGTATTATAACTGATAATGGCACTAATCTATCCAAGGGTTCCTTGAAGGAATTTTGTCAACGTGAGCACATCCGGCTTGATGTATCATCAGTGGCTCACCCCCAGTCTAATGGTCAAGACGAGAGAGCCAATCAAGAGATCCCGAGAGGCATCAAGCCCCGGTTTATGGTTCCCTTATAGAGGACACCGGGTTGTTGGGTGGAGGAGTTACCTTCCGTGTTATGGGGCATTAATACCAGCCCCAACAGATCTATGGGTTATACGCCTTTCTTCATGGTTTACGGAGTAGAGACAGTTCTCCCTAGTGACATCCGTCATGACTCGCCCCGTGTGGCAGCTTATGTTGAAGCTGACAATGAAAAAGCACATTAGGATGCACTTGACCTGTTAGATGAGGAGTGTGACATTGTGGCGGCTCGTTCGGTGATTTACCAGCAAGATCTGCGCCGTTATCACAGTCGCCGGGTTAAAACCAGAACTTTTCAAGAAGGTGACCTGGTGCTCTGGCTTATTCAGGATCAGACTGATGTGCATAAGCTATCCCCATCTTGGGAAGGGCCTTTTGTGGTTAGCAAGAATTTGAATAATGGATCATACTACCTTATCGATGTTCGAGACCACAAGGACTCACGCACGTCGGAGGAGGAGACCCGTCGGCCGTGGAATATTGCTCATCTTCGGCCTTACTACACTTGAGCCACCGACTCTTACAATGTACATATCTTGACGGTATATATTATGATGATTATAATAAAGCCGGCATCCCTCATAATGCAGGGCCTCTGTCATTTCGTTTCCAAGAGTAACGAGTCCTTTTCATTCTAATGGTCACTTGGGGGCTTCCTGCTCATTGAGCATAGCTGTGAATATCCCTCTTGATCGGCTCAATGCCACATCTCTAAATGGTCATTGGGTGCTTCCTGCTCATCGAGCACAGCTGTGAATATCCCTCTTGATCGGTGCAAAGCCACAAAGCACTTGGGGGCTTCCTATTCAAACATAGGTGTATTCACCAAAGAGAACATAGCGTTACTACCCTTGTGAGCTGGGTTGGAACACTAGGTGTATTCACCAAAACATTCTGGGTTCTCCTGCTTTGTAGAGTCCGCCAATCCGCCCGGGTAATCCTGGAATGACAAGTCGAACTCTTGACAAGTCAATCTTACATAGACCCTGAACTTGTCAACTCTTGACAAGTCAATCTTACATAGACCTTGAACTTGTCAAGGTTAAAATGCCGGTCATGTGAGGCCGGATTTACAAAGTGTAAAAGGTTAACTCACTGGCTTGGCGGCCCATGAAAGCCATGGAGCTTTAGGCTTGGCGGCCTATCAAAACCTCTTTTCTTGCTTTGATTCATTTTTTGAACATTTTTGGGTTCATCTTGGTATCATATTGACATATGACTTAAAATGATTCAGGCTATATAGCCTCAATTCTTACAACTCGTATTTGGGTATATTCGTGGTTTCTGATAACCCGGCCTGGATTTGGACGATAAGTCGCTAGTATATGATGATATTAAATACTTGGAAGTATTGTCTTCTAAGTTTTGGGTTATCACCCTTACTGCAATTGGTATGGTAAGCCGGCAGTTTAATCACATATGACACGTATGATATTTTTGATTATATCTAATTATGATTGAACCGACCCTACTTATGCACTGTTTTAGTCACCAATGGTTTTATATGGGTATTATGACCCGCCTGTGATAAACCGCCAGGGCAATTGTGATCTACTTGTGTGCAGGATAATGCTTGATGTTACCATAAGCATAAAGTGGTAAGCTTTTCAAATGGCGGATCAAACAAGTGTTGCACAAAGCAAAAACGTGCATGATGGCACGACAGATCAAAGTTTCGCTAGCCTATTACATGACTCAGTGAGCTAAAAAGATCAAGTGTTTTCCAAAGTTCAAATAGTTGAACCGCCCAGTGAATTAATCTTCTTGGTCTTGTCGACTTGAAGTTTCTGGATCATCCTTCTCCGGTTCTTCGTCCTCCTTCGCCGTCTGGAAGTTTGGTGATGACGAATCAATGCCACGTAAGGCATGGAATTCAACTTCATCATCTATAAGATTGGACGGGTCGACTTCAGGGGCGAAAGTATGCTTACGGATTGGGGGAATCAGATCCATCACTTTATAAGCCGGCGTGGGCTTCTTCTAATTTTCTGCATCATAAGCCGGCTGATATTTTGATAGATTTGTCTCATCAGCAATCAGAGTCGCCACAGGACGTATTTCTTTCACGCAGGCAGCGAAGACCTTCTGATCAAAAGAAGTGCCATCTTCTTTCAAACTTGGTTACCCAGTAGCTACCTTAGTCGGGTCTAGCTCTGGTACCCATGCCTTAGCATGGATCAAGGCCGTCACGGCGCCGACTCTTGCACATGACCATTTTATCTCTTGAATCCTCGCAGGCAGAATTGACAATTTCTTCAACACGTCACTCAGCAGATTGGGTCCTTGATTTGTTGTAGAAATCGTGGCTAGCGTGCACTGAGCTCCAGTATATAGCTATTCAGTAAGCGTATATACGGCTCTAAGCTTCACCAGCATATCTTGACTAAGGTTGCTGCTCCTCGGACCTGTGTAACAATTGTGGAGTGATCAGCGGCGGTTTATGATATAAAAAGAAGCGATTCAATTTTTATGCTGGCAAGGCGGCTCACCAAAGATAACGGAAACCATCTGGGATACATGGTGTTTTAAACCGGTAAGCTCAGTGGTCACATTTTGAAGATCAGCTTCTGCTTTTTTGGCCCGCTGCGTTAGGGCAGTTTTCTCCTCAGCCCATGCGGTTCTTTCAGCATCAAAACCGGTCTTCAGCTTTTCTGTCTCCTCCAGACTAAATTTGAACTTTGAGTTGGCTTTCTGGGTCTCAGATTCGTGAACCTTCAACCGAGTTTTCATATCGGCCAATTGTGATTGAAGTTGAGCAGTGGCATTCTGTACAAGCACAAATTTGCAATCACATTCATATCCGGGTTACATGAATATAAGTGACAAGCCTTTTGCAAGCAACAACACTTGGCACTTGGGGGCTAATGCCTACCGAAAAATTCTGCATGCAATGGCTTATATGACTAAGTCCCAAGCAATTTGCAAGCAACAATACTTAGCACTTGAGGGCTAATGCATATTTTCTCATGTTTCATTACTACTTTATGATGACCCGGCAATGTCACAGACAATCACAGCCGGCTCATGGGGGCTACATGAGTAAGTTCTGATCTTTAAACAATGATAATTACTGTTTCATTCATGCTGATTAAACCGGCCCTTGGGGGCTACAGATGCAATGTTAATCATTCAAAATCTGGTTTAACTCTAATGGTGAAATCCAGCCTGGCAAGGATTCTACCAGAGATGTTTTTATACTCACGGCTACTCTAAGTCTACATCATATTCAATCATATCATACGCACTAGACTTGGGGGCTGACAGGATATGCATATTGTATTAAGCCGGAATTCATACCTCATACTTCTGGTGCATCTGTTTCACCATGTCAATCTCAAGGTCACGGCTGGTATGGACTTGATTGAGATAACCAGAGAGTAATTCACTGGCGCTTAGTTGAGAGTAATCAGCAATATCAAATCTCACTTTTCGCCTTTCAAGGTACTCCTCCTTGGCAGAGTGCTTGGTCAAAATAGTGGGTTGTCCCGGTTCTTTAAAGCTGGTCCCAGTGATCATAACATCGTCAGTGGGTGTACCTGACGGTTTAATGGGGCTGGACGATTCAGTGCTCAAAGGATTGACATTTGTAGGGTCACTAGAAAGGTCAGGAATTTCTGGTGGAATGTCATGAAGGGGCTCTTGAGGTTGTGGCATGGAGGTGTCAGAGTCTAGAGTTTGCTATTCTGGTTCATGGGCTTTGGGCTCTTCAGCCGGTTTGGTCACCTTTGCTTTCTTGCTAGGCTTTGCTTGTCCACTTTACGGGTTATGAGAGATTAGTACAAGTATAAGAGCATAAGGAGATAGAAAATAAAAGTGATGTTACCCAAGGGCAGTTTTAAAAGCCGGCAGCTCGGTCTGAATCGCCCCAGGAAGAGCGACAAGCCTCCTATTAGTTTGAATTGGAAGGATTAACTGGCTGGTGAATGAGACCCGCCAGTGGGTAAAAAAGGATTTAAGTTTAGAAAGATCTCGTTTCGACGTTTCCGTGGAGCCGGACAATAACTCTTCATCTCCGCTGGTCCGAGTTTGTCGTCGGCTCTCGTGCTGCCGTTGCTTCAAAAGAAAGTGAGGATCCAAATGAGCTAAGGGGTGTGAAAAGCTTACTTTCCGGGTTACCCGTCAAATTTTCTGTCTTGGCAAAGGCTCTGAGTCGGACGAAATGATAGTTACCTCTTCTTCGACTACTTGACTGGTCCCCGTGTCATCCTGATGATAATTAGTGTCAATAAGATGGTTGAAAAAGGAGCCGAGGGAATCAAGGGCTACCTCAGACTCAGAACTGTCGTCCAGACCAAGCATCTCGGAAGCAGTCAATTTCTTCTTATTTTTCTTGGCGGCTTTCTTGACGGCTTTCGTTTTGGCCCTGGTTTTCTTCGCAGCTTCATGGTCATATCCTTGTTCCAAAATTCAGATTTAGCCTGTAAAGATCATCAGAAGTTGAGTTAATGGAACATTTAAGTAATAAGGTGAAGTAAGTAATTTAAAGACTCACATCTGGTGGTGGGTTAAGTTTGCAGAAAGGGTTCAACCCCACTTTGATGCAGCTTCCCAGGCTCTCATTCAGAAGAGTCTTTCATTGATGGCATCCTCAATAAGACACACAGAGCTATGTATCGGCGTTCTGGGAACGGGGGTCCCCAGACTTGCTTCCCTGCGGCCCACGGCGTGGCTGGGCTGGCAGGTCTGTACGGCCCATCTTCATCAACAAGGCAATCAAGACCCACGCGAGGGGCCAAGCCTCGCGAGGCAGACGACGCAAGACCTCCTCAGGAGCGGCCTCGCCAGGCAGGCTCACGAGGGGCGGAGAGATCAAGGCAAGCCAAACCTCACGAGGTCCTCGTGACGTGAGCCATGACGATCGAGACCAGGCGGGCGCCAGCGCGCGCAGTGTCCTCGTTTCCCCTTTGGTGCCAAGGGGGAAAGCGCAGGCGCGGATTACCGAGGCATCAAGCAAAGGTTTCCATATTGGTGCAACGAGACTAAGACCAGAAGGACGGCAAGACGGAGGTCACCGTGGAGCCCAGGACGACATCACTGCCAGAGCCTTTGGCAGGCGAAGACTACTTTTGTCAGGATAAGCAGTACTAGCTGTCTCCTTTCGAATTGGCCATTGTTGGCTCCCTTCCCGCTCAATATTTGGGGAGAGGACCATGGCCTATATAAGTAGAACTAGCCACCACAGTAAAGGGAGAGATCGGATCGACCGCACAAGAACAACGAAAAGAGAGATCGGATTGACCTCACAAGAACAACAAAAAGGGAGATCGAATCGACCTCACAAGAACAACGAAAAGAGAGATCGGATCGACCTCACAAGAACAACGAAAAGAGAGCACAAGAGTACCTCAACCTTAGGAGGCTTCTCTTCACCTTGTACTGTTCATCATCAGCCCAAGAGGCAATCCATCACCACCACACTGGAGTAGGGTTTACACCACAACGGTGGCCTGAACCAGTATAAATCTTGTGTCTTTGTCTTGTGAGTTCGTCGAGTTCGTCCGTGAGATCTTAGAGAGCTAGGGCGTGGATCGATAGGGAGAAAACCTTCGCGCGCACCCCAGTGTTCAAACCTCAAGGGTTTTGCCGGAACCCGTGATCCGACATTTGGTGCGCTAGGTATGGGTGCGCCGAAGCTTCCTTCCGTTGCCCCGCGCCCCATTACTTTGTCGTCTCCATGGCAGACGCGCGCCGCGCTCGTGCTGAGCGTCGGGCTGCCCTCGCCGCCCACGTCGCTCAGACAGCTCCCGTCGGTGGGCCACCTCATCGTTCCCCGTTGCCTGCCGCCAACGCCGTCACCGGCCCGGCAGGGAACGAGCAGCAAGCATCCTCGCTGCACCCCTCGGTGCGGCGGGACGGCCGCACCGCCACTCCATTGCTGACCCCGGCCGGTTCTTCTTCCCATGCACGTCGCCCTCCCATGGACGCTCGTGCTGCGCTCCTCATGGCGCACGAGCTCCTTCTCTACCGCCCGGTCGATGACCTCTACGAGGACTGGCTCGACCGCATCGCCGAGCTTGTCTGCGCCGCAGGGGGCTCCCCTGCGCCGTCCCCTCTCCACCTCGCCCTCCGCCAGCTACGGGCGACGTAGCTCACGGAGCGCCTCCACCACCTCTGCCCCAAGGCACGCGGCTCCACGACGCGACCCACCGCGTCTCGCGCCCGCGCGTGAAGAAAGAAGCTGTCAAGAAGTCCCTCGTCCGCAACAAAACGCTCCGCCGCTCCTCGCGCCGCCGCGCTGGGACTGGCTGCTGCGGCAAGACCGCGCGCCACCTGTAGCGACATGGCGCGGACCCCATCAAGACCAAGCTCCACCCCCAAGGCGGGTCCCGGTGACCATAGCCGGCTGCCGCGCTTTCACCCGTGAGCTGCGTAGCATCGCCTGGCTGGGCAAATTCAAGCCGGATCTGCCTCCTCGCTACGACGGCACCCCCGACCCTAAGGAGTTCTTACAACTCTACGAATTGAGCATCGAAGCAGCCAACGGCGACGAGAAAGTCATGGCGAACTGGTTTCCCATTGGCTCTCAAGGAAGGCGCCCCCTCCTGGCTCCTGAACCTGCCACTGGGCTCAATTTCCTCCTGGGACGAAATGCGCACCCGCTTCATCGCCAACTTCCAGGGCACTTGCGACCGCCCCCCGGTCGCGGGCGACCTGCGCCGCATCAAGCAACAACCAGGAGAGACCCTGCATAATTACATTCAGTGCTTCAACAGTGCACGGATCAAGATCCCCAAGGTGACCGACGAAGCCATCATCTCAGCATTCTCCGATGGCGTCCGCGACGTCAAGATGAAGGAGGAGCTCGCTATCCATGAAGAGCTGTGCATGACCCTGGAGATGTTCAACATCGCGACCAAGTGTGCTAGAGCTGAGGAGGGGCGCCTCTCCCTCCTCGAGCTCCCTGCTGCAGACCCAGAGGAGAAGAAGACCAAGGCCAAGGACGTGAAGCGCAAGGGAGCAGCCGTGCTCGCAGCGGAACCAAACACCAAGCGTGGAAGAGACCAACCAGAGTCATCCAAGGGCAGTCGTCTGTTCTGTGCCTTCCACAACCTGAACACCCACAACACCAGCGACTGTCAAGAGCTCAGAGCCATTCATGAAGGACGCTTCGGTCAGCGCCCCGAGCGCGGCGACTGGGGCTATGGCCGAGGAGGAGGACGTGGTGGCGGACGCTGGGACGACCATGGCCCATGCCAGGAGTGGCGCGACCAGCCTCGCAAGGACCGCTGGCAGGATCAGCTTCGCGAGGGAGGAGCTTGGAGGAACCAGCCTCGTGAGGATCATCCTCAAGGCAACGCCGGACTCCCTCCGCTGCCGCCACCACCAAGAAGGAATGACGAACACCATCAAGACGAGGGGGCTGGGGGCTTCCAGGAACCGCGTGCTATCGCCTACATCTTGGGCGGAGCCCAGGCCCCAGCCTCGCAGCATATCTTCAAGTAGTTTGCTCGTGAAGTGAATGTAGTCCTTCCCAAGCTCGAAGCCACACGCCCGCTCAGATGGTCCCAGTGCACCATCAGATTCAACTCGGCAGACCAGCTCAAGTGTGCGGCTATCGTTGGCACCCTCTCGATGCTTTGCTCCCTAGTCATCAACAACATGCAAGTTACCAAGACCCTCATCGACGATGGCGCAGGGCTCAACGTCCCGTATGTCGACACATTCGACAGCCTCCAAGTGCCATATGACCAGCTTCAGCCCACCAAGCCCTTCTCAGGAGTGACCGACGGTTCCACCACACCGATGGGGCAGGTCCGCCTCCCCATCACCTTCCGGGAACGCAAGAACTACCGCACCGAGCTCCTCGACTTCGACGTCGCGCACATCCGCCTGCCATACAATGCCATCCTCGGGTATCCAGCCCTGGCCAAGTTCATGGCGGTGACCCATCACGGCTACAATGTCCTCAAGATGCCGGGAAGCGACGGGATCATCACGGTCCCATGCGAAGAAAGAGATGCGGTGTTCTCCCTCGAGCGTGCCTTCCAAGCTGCAGCAATCGACGACCCCAACAGCAAGGGCGAGGGCCCTCCTGGGGCCATCCCCAAGAAGAAGAAGCAGCTGCAACGTGTAGGACCTCAGGAGGGTGGCGCCATAGCCGGAGCCTCGTCAGGATCAGCGCCCGCTCTAGGGGCGCCTCCCTCCATCGCATAGGAAGGCGCGCCCGGCACCCTTCTCGGGCAGGGCTCGGGGGCTTTCTTCTGGAAGGCCTCAGACCTTGCCCACATCACGAGGGAGGCGCTCGGGCACCACTTGGAGGCGTGCTTCATGGCATGTTTCCCTCAGGAGGGCACAGGGCAAGGATCGCCCACCGTTCAGGAGTTCATCACCAAGACCACCCAGGAATTGCAAGACGCAAGGGCCATGCGCGGTGACCGCCGCTCACGAGGCGCAGCTTCCCATCCAGGCGAGGATGCCAGGCTGAGCGTTTGCATTGACGTTCCAGGGCTGAACAGGGCCGCTTCTCAGGAGCTTTTCTGGCCTTCGTGCGTGGGACGCTGCGAGGGCCCACTGCACAGCTACGTTCGCATGCCCTTTGGCTTGCCGAGCGTGTCGTCCGCCTACCAGCGCAACTTGCAGCGCATCCTAGCGGCTCAGGAGGCCAGGCACCACGCCGTCCTGATGGAGATGGAGATGGTCCTCAAGGAACCACCTGAGCCCCCAGAGCCTCCCGAGGCTCAGGGCTCCGGTGGCTCGTGAGGAGCAACCCTTTCGCCGTGCACCTTCAGCTGCCCCAACTCTCCTTCGTCAACAGAGCCAGGTGACATCTTTCCAAGTTCATTTAGCTGGGAGCGCCCCCCCGGGCTGCATCATTCCCAGGCCGCGTTGGTCCGTCCCTGTGGCATGTATCCCTTTTATGTCTTTAGCTTACCTTGTTGAGGGCGCCCCTCGGGCTGCATCATCCCCAAGCCACTCGGGCCTGACCCAATGGCACGTATCTCTCATGCACTTACTTAAGCCTGCTACTCTCATGTTCGATCTACCTATGATTGCTACCTGCTCAATCGTCGCCTCCCACGGGGCCTCCTCACGCCGGCACGACGCTGGTGCACGGGTCCGTCCCTACCACGTCGATAAACCTGAGCGGTCGAGCTCTGGCTCGCGGCACGCCCCGCGCACGTCACCTCACCAGGCCCTCAGTGCCTTCACCCCCTCGCGGAGAAACCAGCGGCAGGCTGGCAACCATAACGGCAGATCGTGTTCTTCCTTGTGTTGGCTCGCAGGAATCTCACGAGGATAACACCAGGCGGCACCGCGAGCTCCCACCTCTTCCGAGTAATCTGATTGCACGTTAAAGGGGGGATCCTGAGCATCGCGACTCAGGAGCTCTTACTGGCTCTCCAGCCCTCACCCCTAGCCTTGACCATGGCACGCGACCTGGCATACCAGCGGCGGCTGAGCTCGCTCGAGGGCCGAGACCTGAGGACGTAGAGCACAAAGGAGAGCATAGGAAGGAGGAAGGCTCGCATGGGCCTGACCTAGCTACGTTGCGGATGTTCGCGCACCGGTCTGGCGCATCACGCAGAATCGACCCCGGACCGCCAAGATAAGTCACGAGCTCAGATCAACTAATTGTTGGGACCTAGGGGTCACGCTCGCCGCAGCCCTGTTATGGCAACGTCGCCTCCCTTTCTTATCTTACCACGGCTGCTTGAGCGCTAAAGGGGAACCCCTGAGCATCGCGCCTCAGGGGCTCTTACTGGACCTCGGGCCGCTCACCTCCTAGCCTTGACCACGGCACGTGACCTGGCATACCAGCGACGGCTGAAGCTTGCCTGGGGACCGGGACCTGTCAGCGTAGAGCAACAAGCTATCGTGAGATTGGAAAGGGAAGACCGAGCCTAAACAGGACTTGCACTCACAAGGCTTCCTTAATTGGGATAACATCAACAAAAGACATTGCAAACTCTTTACACGCCCCCACAGGGTACTTCTTGATTCCTCACAGGGAACAAAAGACGAGAATCTAGGAGAATCCTATCTACCCCCCCCCCATGGCCGACGCCATCATCAACAATGGGCCGCGGGAGGCCGGCGCCAACCCCATCCAGATCAGCGACGGCGGCGGCCGGATGTTGCGGCCCTGCTCCGAGCACGGCAAGACCTCGGGGCACGTAGCTTTCGTAGCTCGTCTCTGAAGTCTCGTAGAGCTCGGGAGAACCGCTGGAATCCCAAGAGTCGCTACTGCTGGAGCAGCCGCGAGCGGGGCGCGCCTCATCCGGGCGCTCCCCTTCGGGGCAGCACTCCAAGCGGCGACCCTCTGCGTCGAAGACCTTGAAGAACAACGTGGAGGCGCCGTCGTACTCGAAGTGGGTCGTGAGGGTGCCCTCCACATGGCAAACCCGCGCGACCTCGCCCCAACCGCGGGTCATGAAGATCTTCCCGGTGGAGACTGCTTCAACCTCTGCTCCAGTCGCCGGAGCGTCGCAATCGGCATGCTGCATCCAGAGCTCGAGAGGCCCCCTCGGTGGCATCACGTCGAAGAAGAAGCGCGGGAGGCAGATCCAGGAGCTTGGGGGCATCGCCGCCCATAGCACGAGCTCACGTGAGGAGTACCCGGCATGGACTCCAGGAGCGACGGTGCTCATCGCCGCAACACGTCGACCTTGGCCGCGGTGCGCACACCGGCGCTCGTTGCTCCTTCCTCCCGAGCCCTCGGCTTGGGCGTACAAGGGCAGTGGATATCCAGGAGGAGGCCGCTCGCACCAAGGCCTCGTCACCACCTACATCTCCATGACGTCGCGATGGTGGACCGACCTCTTCTTCGGCGGGAGCAGCGCCGGCACGTCGAGGGGAACCTTCCCCTTCTCCTCAGCCGAAAACCTACGGATCGACGCCATTGAAGTTGCTGCTAGCAGTGGAGAAGAGGAAGAAGAAGCGAGTGGAATGGGAAGAGATGGGCGACGGGGGCTCTGCCCCCACCCCATTTATAGTAGGAGAAGGCCAACCAGCACCCCCATGATCACATGTAATGATGGTTTTCATTGCATGTCGCAGGGACTTGTCAAGACGGGCAGTTGTCGAGGTAGCGTGGGGAAGCGGAGACGCCCAAGTCCAATCAACTGCCATGCGTCAACCGAGGCCGCAGGCTTTTGGGGCCCTCGGCGCTCCGCGCTTGACCCGCTGGCTTCGCCTCGAAGCCAAGCTCGAGCGCGCCTTGGGCCCGGGGGCTACTATCGGCATTCTGGGAACGGGGGTCCCCAGACTTTCCTGCCTGCGACCCACGGCGTGGCTAGGCTGGCAGGTTTGTACGGCCCATCTTCATCAACAAGGCAATCAAGACCCTCGCGAGGGGCCAAGCCTCACGAGGCGGACGATGCAAGACCTCCTCAGGAGCGGCCTCGCGAGGCAGCCTCACGAGGGGCGGAGAGATCAAGGCAAGGCAAACCTCGCGAGGTCCTCGTGACGTGGGCCATGGCGATCGAGACCAGGCGGGCGCCATCGTGCGTAGTGTCCTCGTTTCCCCTTTGGTCCCAAGGGGGAAAGCGCAGGCGCGGAGTATCGAGGCATCAAGCAAAGGTTTCCATATTGGTGCAACGAGACCAGACCAGAAGGACGGCAAGACGGAGGTCACCGTGGAGCCCAGGACGGCGTCACCACCAGAGCCTTTGGCAGGCGAAGACTACTTTTGTCAGGATAAGCAGTACTAGTTGTCCCCTTCCGAATTGGCCGTTGTTGGCTCCCTTCCCGCTCAATATTTGGGGAGAGGACCAGGGCCTATATAAGTAGAACTAGCCACCACAGTAAAGGGAGAGATCGGATCGACCTCACAAGAACAACGAAAAGAGAGATCGGATCGACCTCACAAGAACAACGAAAAGGGAGATCAGATCGACCTCACAAGAACAACGAAAAGAGAGATCGGATCGACCTCACAAGAACAACGAAAAGAGAGCACAAGAGCACCTCAACCTCAGGAGGCCGCTCTTCCCCTTGTACTGTTCATCATCAGCCCAAGAGGCAATCCACCACCACCATACTGGAGTAGGGTATTACACCACAACGGTGGCCCGAGTCAGTATAAATCTTGTGTCTTTGTCTTGTGAGTTCGTCGAGTTCGTCCGTGAGATCTTAGAGAGCTAGGGCGTGGATCGATAGGGAGAAAACCTTCGCGCGCACCCCAGTGTTCGAACCTCAAGGGTTTTGCCGGAACCCATGATCCGACACTATGGTGCAGTGGATCTTTTGCATCACCCGTGTAAGTACACATTAAGCCAGGCCAATGGCTCAAGGGTATGATCCACCAAGAAATCTAGCACCGAATCAAGTCAATGCCGGTTAACCCGTTTCCCAGTAGGGCTTTAACCTTTGCAATAGTGGGCGCAAGCTTTGCACGTTCAACAGTGGTGAGTTTTTCGGGAAGATGATGGTTTGATTCGAGCCGTTGGACGTGATAACCTGGCGGTAGATTTTCATCAGCCGGAGAAATATCTTTGCAATAGAACCATGTTTGATTCCAAACTTTGGGATGACTCGGCAGGCGAGCATACAGGAAGACAACGTCTCTTCTTCATTGAATTGAGACCCCGCCAAGTTCTAAGCTGGGTCCATTAGTAAACTCATTCTGCCGATTCAGATAAAAATATTCCCTGAAGAGTTCAACACTGGGCTCCTCTTGAAGGTAGACTTCACAGAAGACTTGAAAATTGCAAATGTTTGACACGGAATTGGGTCTGATGTCTTGAGGATGGAGTTGAAAGAAGTGCAGAACGTCTCGGAAAAATTTTGAGCCGGGCGGTGAGAAGCCCCGATTCATGTGATTAGTAAAAACAATGACCTCACCATCCTTTGGGTGAGGTCTTTCTTCGTTCTATTTGGGAACGCGCCAATGCAGGATGTCTTTGGCTAGTAAAAATCCGATTTTGACAAATTCCTTGAGCGTGCTTTCAGTGACAATAGAAGGAACCCAATTGCACGTGGTGACTATCTTCGGCATTGTGAAGGAGCAAGCCTATAAGAAAGAAAATTTGCCAGTTTAAGTTGTTTTCATTAAGCCGGAAATGAATGTTGCAGTATATATTCAGGTTGGCGGCTTAAACGGGGCCTAATTCCATATGACTAAATTATAACTGGTAATGTAAGCCGCCATGACAACAATGGTATTCAAGATCTATCAAGAGCGAATTCTACTAAGTGTTGAAGCAAACAGATTTCTCAGATGGATGCTAGGATTTCGGATATGTAATACTTCGGATAATGGAAAAATATTTTGACCTAAATTACAGTGCTTGAGAAGTTCATATGTTCAGATGGGTTTTTTCTTACGCGGAAGAGATGATCTAATAACAGAAACAAGTATCACGGCTGCCGCCGTGCAGAAGAAGTGCTAAGTTTGCATTGAAGTTACCAGTTGCAGTGAAGAACAAGGATGAACTCTGAAGAACTTCGAGAAACCCTAATGGAAGATCTATAGTGGATAAAGGAGAGGCACTTCCGGGATCCACTAAACAATGCAGAGATGCCGCGGCTGCTCTAGTCTCGTTCAGGTCGATGTAGTGGCCGGAGTCGAGGAAGCTGACGAGTTCGGCAGCGGCGGCGCTCAGGCATCAGGTGCCATGCGAGGAAGAAGAAAGGAATGAAGAGGCAAGTGGGGAGAAAAGAAAGGGACTCCTGGCCCTATTTATTGTTGGGGAATACAGTAATTTCAAAAAAATCCTACGCTTGGAGCCCTTCCAAGTAGGAGTAGCAGAGGAAGGAAGTAGGAGAGAGGGAGGAAGGAAAGGGGGGCCGGCCCCCTTCCCAATTCAGTTTGGGCTTGGGGGCGCGCCTCCCTCTTTTCCCTTCCCTCTCCTCTATTCCACTAAAGCCCAATAAGGCCCATATACTCCCCAGGGGGTTCCGGTAACCTCCCGGTACTCCGGAAAAATGCCCGAACCACTCGAAACCATTCCGATGTTCAAATATAGGCTTCCAATATATCGATCTTTATGTCTCGACCATTTCAAGACTCCTCGTTATGTCCGTGATCAAATCCAGGACTCCGAACTACCTTTGGTACATCAAAACACATAAACTCTTAATACCAATCGTCACCGAACGTTAAGCGTGCGGACCCTACGGGTTTGAGAACTATGTAGACATGACCGAGACTCACTTCCTGTCAATAACCAATAGCGGAACCTGGAAGCTCATATTGGCTCCTACATATTCTACAAAGATCTTTATCGGTCAAACCGCATAACAACATATGTTGTTCCCTTTGTCATCGGTTTGTTACTTGCCCAAGATTCGATCGTCGGTATCTCAATACCTAGTTCAATCTCGTTACCGGCAAGTCTCTTTACTCGTTCCGTAATACATCATCCCGCAACTAACTCATTAGTTGCATTGCTTACCAGGCTTATAGTGATGTGCATTACCAAGAGGGCCCAGAGATACCTCTCCGACAATCGGAGTGACAAATCCTAATCTCGATCCATGCCAACTCAACAAACACCATCGGAAACACTTGTAGAGCACCTTTATAATCACCCAGTTACATTGTGACGTTTGGTAGCACACAAAGTGTTCCTACGGTATTTGGGAGTTGCATAATCTCATAGTTAGAGGAACATGTATAAGTCATGAAGAAAGCAATAGCAACAAACTAAATGATCAAGGTGCTAAGCTAACGGAATGGGTCAAGTCAATCATATCATTCTCTAATGATGTGATCCCATTAATCAAATGACAACTCATGTCTATGGCTAGGAAACTTAACCATCTTTGATTCAACGAGCTAGTCAAGTAGAGGCATACTAGTGACACTCTGTTTGTCTATGTATTCACACATGTACTAAGTTTCCGGTTAATACAATTCTAGCATAAATAATAAACATTTATCATGATATAAGGACATAAATAATAACTTTATTATTGCCTCTATGGCATATTTCCCTCATTTATAAGGATGGAAGGATAACTAACATGTGCGGGAATCGAGGAGATCAAAAAATGGATATGTGAAGATGAAAATGCCTCGATTTTCAAGATAGTTATTAAAGATAAGGATCCATTAAGATATGCTGGGTATTGTGTAAAATTAATAACAGATGACATCATGGCAGGTCTCCGAAATTCCAGGAGACGATGTCACGGCGGGTTACAATATCTTACATAAGCAGGTGAAGAAATATTTTTCCTAAGTGTTGAAGATTGACATGAACAAGTTCAAATCAACCTGAGGCCTAATGTTGAGGATATAACTATTAGGTATGACCTTCCCAGGAGAGGCTGAGTTATACCAATGGCGGTTCATTGTCACAAAGCCCATGAAGGAATCGAAGATTGCGGTTCATGAGGATGACTTATGAGGAGCGTAAGGCCCAAAGGCGGCTTCAGGCCCGTAGGTATAAACCGCCATATATGCATGACTTGTATCGTGAGGCAAGTGTAATTCGTCACCAGGCCGGACACGTTTATGAGCCGGCCGGGACTCTGTAAGCCGCAGGGCGTCAACTTGTGTATATAAAGGAACGACCCAGCGGCGGTTTAGGTGCAGAGAGAACAAATCGAAAACTAGGTCAAGCGTATTCGCTCCCCGGTGATCGAGACATAAGCAATACCACCTCAAACTGGATTAGGCCTTTACCTTCACCGCAAGGGGCCGAACCAGTATAAATTCCCGTGTCCTTTGTCCCGTTTAACCCCTTTAGGCTAACCTAGTGCGATGGCTCCATGACTAAGTCCTCACACTAGGACATATGCCGTGACTATTCCACGACACCGACGCCAACCGTCCCGACGTGAATGACATCCGCAACCTGAACATCTTCGAGCGGGTGTAGGTTCGTCTCTTCCAAGCAGACTCCTCCTACTACACATGGAAGACCTACTTTTCCCTCATGTTCCGGGAGTATCATCTCGTTGATCACGTGGACGGCACGATCGACTCCAGCCTCGTCCCCGAGTTCCATGACTGGTCCACCATCGACACCACGATCATTCGGTGGTTCTTCCTCACCATCTCGCCGGACCTCTTCTAGACGGTTGTGCAGGATGGTGATGACTTATGCGTTGTGTGGACCAAGCTGAACGGGTTCTTCATCGACAACTAGCTCCAGCATCGCATTTTTTTGCAGCAAGAGTTTTTTGGGTGTCGCTAGGACAACACATCCATCGACGACTATTGTCACCGCCTGAAGACTCTCGCTGACAAACTCCGTGATATTGGCGCGAAGATCGATGATGACCTCCTCCTCAGCACACTCACGGCCGGGCTCAACGGGGACTTCGGCAACGCCGCAGCGAACCTCATCCTCATCCCCAACCCGTCATTCGCCAAGTTTGTTGCGTACCTCCGCTTGGAGGAGCGGCGGATGAAGCAGGTGAAGGCGTGGGCCATCCACACCGCTCTCGCCGCCGGCACCACCTGTGGCGGGTCCACGGCGCCTCCCGCTGCCCCGGACGCGCCCCCGCCGCAGCGCCACACGGTGCCGCCGCCGTACCCAGCGCCCCAGAAGTCGGGGCTGCTCACGCTGCCTTATGGGCCGCCCGCCCCTCCCACCGAACGACGCCGCAGGGGTTGGCGCAGTGGGGGCCACCGCAGCGGTCAGCAGCAGGAGCCACAGGGCGCCGGCCAGCCCCGTCAACAGCGGCAGCTGTTCCAAGTGCCCCCTTCGCAGGCCTCCGGCTACAACCCATGGACCGGTGTTGTTCATGCCTACACCATGCTGGTTCCACGGGCTCGTGTACCGACCCTTCCCGTGCCACACCCGTCGGTGCATCAGGCGTACTACGCAGCTCCGTAGCCGTACGGCGGATACACACTGCCGCAGCTAAGCGGCACCTACGGTCTCCCTGCGGCCCCGCCACTGCCCTCGCCGGCTCTGCCACCGGCGCCTTGGGACTCGGCGCTCCTCACCACGCTGCACACTGCGCCTAGGCCGAACAGCTACACTGGAGGCGGTGATTGGTACATAGACACCGGGGCTACGGCTCACATGTTTGCTCATCCTGGTAATCTTGCCTCCTTCACTCCCGTCACCACCGACCGCCACATCATTGTCGGCGACGGTTCCACACTCCCTATCACACATGTCGGGCACACTTCTATTCCTTCTAATTCCATGCCTATTACTTTGTCTAACATACTTGTGTCACCTCATCTTATTAAGAACCTTGTTTCCGTTCGTTGTTTAACTCGTGAAAATCCTGTTACTGTTGAATTTGACGAGCTTGGTTTTTGTGTCAAGGTCGCTCGAACCATGATGGTACTTCACCGATGTGACAGCCTCGACGAGCTCTATCCGGTGCATCCGCTGTCCACCTCCACCACCGCACCGGTTGCTCTCTCCGCTGGCGTCGATCTTTGGCATGCTCGTTTGGGTCATCCCAACCCTGTCACACTTCTTCATATTCTTAGGAGTTCCAGTTTTAGTTGTAATAAGATAGAGGATCACACATGTCATGCATGTCGTGTCGGCAAACATGTTCGCCTCCCGTTTAATAACTCCACCACCATAGCTTCTTTTCCTTTTCAGTTGATTCATAGCGATGTGTAGACCTCTTCGGTTCCTAGTAATTCGGGCTATTTATATTATCTGGTTATCCTTGATGATTATTCTTACTATGTGTGGATATTTCCTTTACGACAAAAGTATGATGCACTCTCCACTTTGACGGCTTTTTACTCCTATGTCAGCACGCAGTTTGGGCGTCCCATCCTTGCTCTTCAGACTGACAATGGAAAAGAGTTTGACAACCTTGCTTTCCACACTTTTCTGTCACACCACGGCACATTTTTTTGTCTCACATGCCCGTATACTTCACAGCAGAACGGTCGAGCCGAGCGCTTCCTTCGCACTCTGAACGAATACGTTCGCACGCTCCTGTTCCATGCTAATGTGCCGCCTTGTTTATGGCCGGACGCACAAGCTACTGCTTCTCTTCTTCTTAGCCTTCGCCCTTGCTGCCCACGGTGGAACTATGCACCTCACTATCTTCTCTTCGGTACGCCCCCATCTTATGATGGCTTGCGTATTTTCGGGTGCCCTTGCTATCCTAGCACTACCAACTCCGCTCCTCACAAACCCACACCTCGTTCTATCGCATGCATCTTCATCGGCTACCCCTCCAACTCCAAGGGATATCAGTGCTACGATCCCGTCTTCCACCGTGTGTTCACTTCCCGACACGTTTACTTTGATGAGCATGTGTTATCGTTTCAGCAGGTACCCCGCCTGTTCCTCCCACCACCAGTGACGCGGGATCCTCGACGCCTCTCCCATGGCGCTCGCGCGCCTCTCTTGGCCCGCCCATGGCTTTGAGGCGCACCCCCCGCATGCGGCACCTCCTACAGCCGCGGTGCTGGCACCCCCGGCGCCCCCGACGTTGGCGCCCTGTGGCCCCCCCGGCCCCCCCCCCCCCCCGGCGCCTCTGGTCGGTCACGGTCACCCGCGCCCGTACGGGCGTTTTTCGCCCGAGCTCGCGCGGCGCCTCGGATGACTACGTCCATGCGGCGTCCACCTCTGAGTTGTCGTCGTTGCCTTCCTCCGTTTGAGCCGCTCTTCGTGACCCGCTGTGGATGGCTGCGATGCAAGAGGAGTTTGACGCCCTGTTGTGCAACTGGGCATGGCAGCTTGTTCCCCGTCCCCGGCACGCCAAAGTGATTACCGGGAAGTGGGTCTTTAAACACAAGCTCCGTCCTAATGGTACCCTTGATCGCTATAAAGCGCGTTGGGTCGTTCGTGGCTTCCGATAGTGTGCGGGCATCGACTTCACCGACACCTTCGCTTTGGTCGTCAAGCCCGGCACGATACGCACGGTTCTCCACCTTCAGGTCTCCCGTGATTGGCCGGTGCACCAGATGGACGTCTCCAATGCCTTCCTCCATGGTTGTCAGTGTCAAAACCGGCGGATCTCGGATAGGGGGTCCCGAACTGTGCGTCTAGGATCGATGGTAACAGGAGAGAGGGGACACGATGTTTACCCAGGTTCGGGCCCTCTCTATGGAGGTAATACCCTACGTCCTGCTTGATTGATATTGATGAATGTGAGTGTTACAAGAGTTGATCTACCACGAGATCGTAATGGCTAAACCCTAGAATCCTAGCCTGTATGACTATGGTACTGAGTATATCCTTTCCGGACTAACCCCTCCGGTTTATATAGACACCGCGGGGATCTAGGGCTTACATAGAGTCGGTTACATAAGAAGGAATCTTCATAGTCGGTTGCCAAGCTTGCCTTCCACGCCAAGGAGAGTCCAATCTGGACACCGGTACAGTCTTCGGTCTTCATGTCTTCACAGCCCATCAGTCCGGCCCATGGATAACAGGCCGGACGCCCGAGGACCCCTTAGTCCAGGACTCCCTCAATGGTCACCTCGAGGAGAAGGTCTTCTGCCAGCAACCCACCGGGTTTGTTGGCCCGGCGCTTCCCAACCATGTGTGCCTGCTTTCGCGGTCCTTGTACAGACTCAAACAGGCTTCGCGCGCTTGGTACCAGTGCATCGCGGCGTTTCTCCACTAGCTTGGGTTTTGTCCTACCCGCTTGTATGCCTCGCTCTTCTTCTATCATCAGGGCTCTAACACGGCCTACTTGTTGCTCTATGTCGACGACATCATCCTGACGTCATGTACGGCTGGTCTCCTCGGTCAGCTCACGGCTCATCTTCGTGCTGAGTTCGCCATCAAGGACTTGGGTCCTTTGCACTACTTCCTCGGTGTCGAGGTGGTGCCCCGTCCGGATGGCTTCTTCCATCATCAGCGGAAGTACGTTCACAAGCTCCTGGAGCACACCGGCATGCTTAACTACAAGCCCGCCGCTACGCCTGTTGATACGAAGGCCAAGCTTTCTTCCACAGATGGTTCTCCTGCTTCGGATGCTCCTTTCTACCGATCCATTGTTGGTGCTCTCCAGTACCTCACTCTGACTCGACCAGAGATCCAGTATGCCGTGCAGCAGGTGTGTCTTCATATGCATGCTCCTCAAGACGTTCACTGGGCTGCCGTCAAGCGGATTCTCCGCTATATCTGTGGCACTATGGATCTTGGTGTCACGCCTCCGCCGACACTGCCCTCACTGCCTACTCCGATGCAGACTGGGCGGGTTGCCCCGACACTCGTCGCTCCACTTCGGGCTATTGTGTCTACCTTGGACCCTCACTTATCTCGTGGTCGTCCAAGCGGAAGCCTACGGTCTCTTATTCCAATGCTGAGGCTGAGTATCGTGCGGTGGCGAACGCCGTCGCCGAGTGTCCGTGGCTTCGCCAGCTGCTTCAGGAGCTCTCTTGCCCTGTTGACCATGCCACGGTGGTCTACTGCGACAACGTCTCGGCGGTCTACCTCTCCTCTAACCCGGTGCATCATTGACGGACCAAGCATATTGAGTTGAGGCTGCTACCACCGTCCATTAGGACTCGTGTTAGGTGAAATCCATCGATGATTGGGTCGAGGACCAGTGCGGCTGAACCGCCATGCCGGATACTAGTTGGGTGATCTCGACGATCGAAGGTGATCAGGAACGATGACCAAGGATTGAATTTTGGGGCGACTGGCTCTACCGCGTATACGTCCCTAAGTGCTCGCTTGCGCTCCCTTTTGGGGATGTGTGTAGCGTATATCATGTTCACCGTTTTGACTTCAGGGCGAAATTTCTTCTGCCCTCCGGTGTTCGGCTGCCGGGGCTCTTTGTCCTCGTCCTCACTTTGTGATCCCTTTTCTTTGTTTTTGGCATTTAACTTGCCAACATGTATGAAAACCCAATAGTCTTTGTTGGTGTGATTGGCTTGTTTGTCTGGGGTACCATGTATCTGGCACGGACGATCTAGTATGCGATCCAGGCTGGATGGTCCCTCATTGTTCCTTTTGTAGGGCTTCTTTCGTTGTCCAGACTTGGAGTGCTGAATCCGGCATTAACGATGGTGTCATCGGCGTTGTCGCCATTGCTTCGGCGTTTGTGGCTATTGCGCCGGATCTTTTCGGAGCTGTTCTTGGCCTCGGAGGGGCCTGTCTCGCTGGCTGTGTTTTTGCTATGAGTCAGTCAGCTGTCCTCACCCGCGGAAAAGCGGGTCATGAGTGCCGTAAGGGCTGCCATGGACTTCGGCTTTTCTTGGCCGAGGTGGCGTGCTAGCCATTCGTCATGGATGCTGTGTTTAAAGGCCGCTAGGGCTTCGGCATCCGGACAGTCAACGATCTGGTTCTTTTTGGTTAGGAACCTAGTCCAGAATTTTCTGGCTGATTCTCCAGGTTGCTGAACTATGTGGCTTAAGTCATCGGCGTCGGGCGGCCGGTTATATGTACCTTGGAAGTTGTCAAGAAAGGCCTCTTCCCAGTCCTCCCAGCTGCCGATGGAATTCTCAGGCAGGCTATTCAGCCAGTGTCTAGCTGGCCCTTTGAGTTACAGTGGGAGGTATTTGATGGCGTGGAGGTCGTCTTCGCGGGCGATGAGGATGTGGAGAATAAAGTCCTCAATCCATACTGCGGGGTCGGTTGTTCCGTCGTATGATTCAATATTGACGGGCTTGAAGCCCTCGGGGAATTCGTGATCCAGCACCTCATCTGTGAAGTAGAGAGGGTGTGTGGCGCCTCTATATCAGGCTGCATCACGGTGCACCTCTGATGGAGTGCATCTGCGATTATCGGCCTGGGTATTGTCACATCCCTAGCTAGTCACTGCTTGTCCTTGCATCAATATTCTTGCATCATGTTTAAAATTTTGAAAGTTGAATTGGGGAAAGTGTAAAGCCTCCGAAATCATTTCTAAAAATGATCAACATTAAAAAAATGCTTCAAATAAACCCAAGAAAATGTTCCTGATCATTTCTGAAAATATTGGCAAGAGGTAAAATTCAAACCAATATTTTTGGAATCACAGAAATATTTATTTGGGTCTTTGAATTAAGTCAATACTTATTTGAATTGGAGATATAAATTCCTATAAATACTTTTATAACTCCAATAATTCTGAAAACTTGTGAGTGGCTCTGAATATGTTGTATCAGGCCACATGATAATTTTCAGAAGCTACAAAAATGATTTGGTTTAGAAACTAAATCAAAACAGAGGAATAAAAATAGAAAACAGTAAGAGAAATAGAAAGACAGAGAGAGCTGACCTGGCCTCACCTGTGTAGCCCACCAGAGAGGCCGACCCACCACTGTAGCAGCCCAGCTGGGCAAAGTCAGCCCAGCCCACCACCACAGCTGCCACCGTCTTAAACCTCCTGCCAGTAGGCAGGAGGGCGTGTGCCCGACACGCCCGCCCACGCGCCTGGCCACGTCCTGCTTCCCGTCGCTGCCCCGACGCCCAGGGCGTCGCCACGCACCCCCTGGCCCCTCTCGCTCACTCCCTCGAGCTCATCCCCCTCCTCTGTTCTCTCTCCCTAAGCACCCGAGTACGCCCGTCGCCGCCGCTCGCCGTAGACGCAGCCTCCGCCTCCCCCGCGCCTCTCCGACGTGTCCCCGTGCTCCGCCCCGACCCCCTCTTCCTCCTCACCGAGCTGCGTGATGCCGGAAGCCCTAAAACGCTGGCCACGCCATCTCCTTCAACCTTGGCCGCCGAGATCGCCGGCGACCGCACGCAGTCACCAACCCGTCCCCGAGCCCACCGAGCTGCTCTACGTGACCCTAGTGAGCTCCTGCTCCGAATCCCCCTCCTCCCCGCCATTATTTCAATCTCAAACCGCCGACTCCTTGCTAACCGAGCTCAACGCCGCTCGGGCTCGTCGCCGGGGCCGCTCCGATGCCCATTTGGTCGCGCCAACGTGCCAAACGACACCGCCGCATCGCGTAGTGCCTTGCTCGCGCTTTAGTTCGCGTGTTTGCTCGCTGCAGCCGCTTTCCCGTGCACAGCCAAACTCCGGCCACCGCTGTAGAGCTCGCCGGCGTCGTTTACGGCGTCCCCGTGTCCAGCAACTTGCACCACTAGATGCGGCAGCTCCCCAGCTTCACGTAGATGGCCTCCGCCGTCATTCTGCTCGCCGGAGTGCAAATCCCGTGCCCTCCGCCACGTCTGCTGCCGCTGGCAGCTAAACGCCGGCGCGTTAGCCCCAGTTGACCAAGGGGTTTGACCTCCCCTGGCTCAATGACAGGTGGGGCCACCCTGCTAACTAACCTAGATTAGAATTAACTAAACATACCTAATTTAGCTTAGCTACTGACATGCGGGCCCCGCCCGGCTAACTAAGTTACTTAGGGCTAATCCTATTTACGTTAGTTAGGTTAGTTGCTGACCAGTGGGCCCAACCCAGTTAGTTAGGCTGGGCTGGGTCACTAACTAGTGGGTCCCACTAATCAGGTTTGACCTGGTCGACGCCTTTGACCTGCCGACGTCATGCTGACGTAGTATATGCTTCTAGGATTTTAAATAAGTCAGAAATGATTTATTTATTTTCATAAAATACCCAAAACTTCTAAAAATCATAGAAATTCAACCGTAACTCCAAATGAAATAAATTATATAGATCAGAAAAATCCAATATATCCATATGTACCATTTTCATGTATGTTAGAACAACTTATGGCTGCTGGTTAGGCCAAATCATATAAATGGCATTTAAACCCTCACATATGGAGTTTGAATTGAACCTAGGGTTCAAACCAACTCCATTTAACATGTTGCTAGTTGCATTAGCTCAAAACACAGCATATTGACATGTCATGATCATGCATCATATTGTGCATTGCATTGATTGTGCTCTCCTTCTCTGTTGCCGATATTTGTCCCCCCGGTAGACGTATGTTTCGATGATGTGTTTGATGACACCGATGAAGAGCTATATCATCTTCAGAAGTGCCAGGCAAGCAAAAACCCCTTGCTCATTCTGATACAATCCCACTCTCTCGCTCCTGCTCTCTTGTACTGCATTAGGACACCAACGATTCATCTGTTACTTGCTGCGGTAGTTGAACTCCTTATCCTCTGCATGACCTGTCATTGCCACAGTAAATAGATGAAACCCACTAGCATGAGTAGGAGTTGTTTGAGCCCTAATGTGCCTACTCATTCATGCTTGTTTGTCATGCCTGCTATTGCATAGAATTGTGTCAGGTCTGATTCATCGGGGATGAATCGGAGGTGTGTGAACATGTCCTACTGTTGAGAGCTAAGTGTGTGAACATGATTTGGTAAAGGTATCGATGAGAGGCCATGTAGGAGTACATGGTGGGTTGTTTCATTGAAGCCGTCCTTAGGAACTGAGTTCTGTGTTTGTGATCCATGAAACAGCTACTACCACACATTGGGCCCTGAAATATGACCCCGCTCGACTTACTGACCCCTCTCGTCCTCTGTCCAGGAGTTGCAACTAGTTTCTGGTGTTTATAGGATATGTGTTAGCGGCCGTGCGTAGCGCTGACCCTAGGGGTGGGCTATGATGCGGTAGATACATCGTGGCACGGTGTACCGGGCGCCCGTTTGGTGTCTCAGGAACCCTGCACACATCGTTTGGGGCTGTGAGCGAAACTCCGGCCGGATCTCCTCGCAGATGGAACCCGAATAGGCAATAAACCTGGACTAGAGACTTGTGCGGTTAGTCAGGTCGTGGTCTACACCCACGCCGGTTTTCGCTTGAAGTCTGCCGAGCACATGTCGTGTGCAGACGCTAAGTGGTGGAAACATGTGTGACGAAGTACACCCCTGCAGGGTATAAAACTATTTGAATAGCCGCGTCCGCGGTAAAGGACTTCTGGGTTGCCTATAATAGTTCATAGACAAGTGAAAGTGGATACTCTAAAATGCGCAAGATAAGCGTGAGTGCTATGGATGGCGTTCTCATAGGGAGACGGGAGCGGATCCATAGTGGTGTATTGATATGGTGAATATGTGGACTCGTGTGCGCCACCTCAAAAAAGTTACTTGCAGTCGTAGTTCAGGTTAGCCACTGAGTCAAAAGCTGGGTTGCTGCAGTTAAACCCCACCATCCCTTTTGTTGATAATGATGCATATGTAGCTAGTTCTGATGTAAGTCTTGCTGGGTACATTTGTACTCACGTTTGCTTAATTTATATTTTGCAGAGAGACGTCAGTATCACTAGTAGTTCCGCTTGGACTTCGACGTTTAGCTTGTTACCTCAGCTACGATCTTGTACCCTTGGGAGGGTCTTGTAGATAGTCAGGCTTCTGAGCCTTCTTCTTTTGTAGTTGTCTGTACTCAGACAAGTTAAGCTTCCGCGTGTGCTTTGACTTGTATGCTCTGAATGTTGGGTCATGAGACCCATGTTTGTAATATCTCGCTCCTCGGAGCCTAATGAATAAATACTTGAGTCATAGAGTTATGTTGTGATGCCATGTTGTATTTACACATATCGAGCATATTATGTGTATGCTTGAAATGCTTGGTATGTGTGGGATCCGACAATCTAGTTGTTTATCCTTGGCAGCCTCTCTTATGGGGAAATGTAGTCTAGTGCTTCCATGAGCCATAGTAGTCCGCTACAGCCCGGTTCACCGGAGTCCTGCTAGCCCAGCACTACTGCTCAGGACACTTGACTGGCCGGCATGTGTTTCACTTCGTTCCTGTGTCTGTCCCTTCGGGGAAATGTCACGCGGTGACATCCGGAGTCCTGCCTAGCCTGCTACAGTCCGGGTTCCCAGAGTCCTGTTAGCCAGTGCTACAGCCCGGATTCACACGCTGCTGACCGACATGCTCGATGTGATTCATGTATGCCTGTCCCCATAGGTTAGTGCCGCTTTGGGTTCACGACTAGCCATGTCGGCCCGTGTTCTCTGTCATATGGATGCTAGCGACACTATCATATACGTGAGCCAAAAGGCGCAAACGGTCCCGTGCCATGGTAAGGCGACACCCGTGGAAATACCGTGCGTGAGGCCGCAAAGTGATATGAGGTGTTACCGGCTAGATCGATGTGACTTGGAATCAGGGTCCTGACAGGTATGACTAGGTTTGTCACGCCCTAATAGGTAGCCATCATCCCGAGTCGGGAAGCATCCTCGCGATCCGTAGATTGATCTGGTGTGTTCTGCTCTACTGCCCAGCTCCTGCCGAAGGTTGTATGTATGGTCCCGAGCGGTTATGTCCCTGTTTTTGCGAGGTGGTGGGGCGGGCTGTTGTTCGGCCCGAGTTGCCGCTTTATCCCGACCGCAGGGTGGTCGGTCCGCCGCACTATCCCGAACCCGTGGAGGTCGGTCCGCATTGCATGTGGGAGGTATGGGATTTGGTGCCTCCTCATCAAACTGAGGTAGCAGTCTACACTTTGGGTAACTCTTGGCTGGGCGCTTGAGGCTGTATTCCTCGGCTACCGGGACATTAGTCCACCTATCAATGAGTAGGTCTTGATCAGCTTGAAGATGCTGTTGCTTCTTCTTCAGGCTTCTTGCAGTGGCTATTAGCTGGCGCTTGAAGCTCTCCTGCTCGAGGGGTGCCTCAGGCACGATGAAGCCCTCATTGCCGAGGCTCTCATCATCCTCGGAGACTGGACGATAACTACCATCGTCTGGGTCATTGGGCGTGTTCTAATTATCAGGGTTATCTTGCCCGTTGTCTTGTTCCTCCTGTTCGGATGCAGCCCCGATAGGGTCTTCATTGTTTTCGATGTCGCCCGGAGTACTATTCTCTCCGGTGCCAGTATTTCCGTCATTTGAGCGGCGAGGCTTGGAGTGGCGTTTAGGGCACCGGCGCTTGGACTGTGTCTGAGAAGGTTTATTCGCAACTGAATCTCCTTTGTCATCATCGTTAGCTTTTTTAGGTGTGTCGACCATGTACACATCGTACGAAGAGGTGGCCGTCCAATGTCCAGTAAATGGTGGGTTTTGGCCTGGCTCCTGGTCGGCATCGTCGTCCATACCGTCGATGTCTTTGAAGCCATAATCGAGCATGCCGATTAAGTCATCGATAGTGGCTATGAAGTGGGTGGCGGGTGGGAAACAAAATTTCCAATCATCAGCCTCTGGCTCAAACCGAACATAGTTCGGTTGTGAGTCCTTTTCCAAGGACAAGTTCTTTAAAGAGTTTAGCACATCACCCAAAGGTGGGTGCTGGAAAATGTCTGCGGTGCTAAATTCGAAAATCGATAACTGATCCAGCTCGGTGTCCGCAGGCGTACATGGTCCGGAACTTATAGCCGGAGACGGATCCGGAGTTCCATTGACGCAGATATTGCGAGGTACTGAGTCCGTGTGCGGCTCCAACGCCGCGGACTCTGTGGCTTCAGATGGCATGATCTGTTCCGGTTCTAAGGCCGCTGCAGCAACAGGGACCATCTCGTGGATGTGATCCGATGACAGATTTAAGTCATGTTCCTCGAAGCGAGGGGGAGCGATCGCTGCGGTCTCAAATCCATTGAAGATCAAGTCTCCACGGATATCCGCGACGTAGTTCAAGCTTCCAAATCTGACCTGGTGGCCAAGGGCGTAGCTATCGATCTGCTCCAGATGGCCGAGCAAGTTGGCCCGCAGTACGAAGCCGCCAAACACGAAAATCTGTCCGGGGAGGAAGGTTTCTCATTGGACAGCGTTGCTGTAGATGATTGAAGGGGCCATCGAACCTTTCGTCAATGGCACAGTGGAACTCTCATTGAAATCACCAATGTCGGTGTCAAAATCGGCGGATCTCGGGTAGGGGGTCCCGAACTGTGCATCTAGGATCGATGGTAACAGGAGACAGGGGACATGATGTTTACCCAGGTTCGGGCCCTCTCTATGGAGGTAATACCCTACATCCTGCTTGATTGATATTGATGAATATGAGTGTTACAAGAGTTGATCTACCACGAGATCGTAATGGCTAAACCCTAGAAGCCTAGCCTGTATGACTATGGTAATGAGTATATCCTTTCTAGACTAACCCCTTCGGTTTATATAGACACCGGGGGGATCTAGGGTTTACATAGAGTCGGTTACATAAGAATGAATCTTCATGCCTTCCACGCCAAGGAGAGTCCAATCCGGACACCGGTACAGTCTTCGGTCTTCATGTCTTCACAGCCCATCAGTCCGGCCCAGGGATAACAGGGAGGACGCCCAGGACCCCTTAGTCCAGGACTCCCTCAGTAGCCCCTGAACCTGGCTTCAATGACGAGGAGTCCGGCACGCAGATTGTTTTCGGCATTGCAAGGCGGGTTGCCTTCTATCCGAACTTCAAGATAGTCTTTGGATGCGATGATAGTATCCGGACCTGTCACACACCATACATAACCATAGAGAGAATATATATTTTTACACGAGTCTAACCTGGTGACAGCTTTTACAATATGACATCACGTCTGTCTGGTCATAATTTCCAACCGTTTTTCGTCTGCCACTCCACGTTTCGAGACGCGGTTGCCATTGGCACGTCTTGTCGAAGCAGAGATCGCGCCCCCTTATTACGAGATTCTCATCAATACGGGTGTGGGTAACTCAACTGTGTCGTTTATACTGCCCTTGGGAATAGGAGAATCTTAAGGCGAGCGAGGAGGCGTTTAATATTTGTTGCCTTTATAAGGGGATACAGATTCCCTCTTTGTCGGTGTCAAAACCGGCGGATCTCGGGTAGGGGGTCCCGAACTGTGCATCTAAGGCAGATGGTAACAGGAGGCAGGGGACACGATGTTTACCCAGGTTCGGGCCCTCTTGATGGAGGTAATACCCTATGTCCTGCTTGATTGTTCTTGATGATATGAGTATTGCAAGAGTTGATCTACCACGAGATCGTAGAGGCTAAACCCTAGAAGCTAGCCTATGGTATGATTGTATGTTGTCCTACGGACTAAAACCCTCGGGCTTATATAGACACTGGAGGGGGCTAGGGTTACACAAGGTCGGTTACAAGGGAGGAGATATACATATCTGTATTGCCTAGCTTGCCTTCCACGCCAAGTAGAGTCCCATCCGGACATGGGACGAAGTCTTCAATCTTGTATCTTCATAGTCCAACAGTCCGGCCAAAGGATATAGTCCGGCTGTCCGAAGACCCCCTAATCCAAGACTCCCTCAGTAGCCCCTGAACCAGGCTTCAATGACGATGAGTCCGGCCCGCAGTATTGTCTTCGGCATTGTAAGGCGGGTTCCTCCTCCGAATACTCCATGGAAGAGTTTGAACACAAGGATTGTGTCCGGCCCTGCAAAACAAGTTCCACATACCACCATAGAGAGTAATATTTCCACAAATCTAATCTGCTGACGCGTTTTGACAGCATGACATCACGCCACGGCCCGGTCATTATTCAAACCGTTTTTCTCAACCAGCATCGCACATATCGCGAGGCGGTTTTCTTGAAACGTCTTGTCAAATCAGAGATCGTGTTCCCCTTATCACAGGATTCTCATCAATACGGACGTGGGTAACCCAACTGCGCCATCAATTATGGCGCCTGGGGAATAAGCGGTTTTACCAGGCAAGTGGGGAGACACATCGCCTCTTCCGCCCTTATAAAGGGACAAGGATTTACTCTTTTCACCCACGCCTTCTTCCTCCTTGCTTATCCATTCCCGCACACTCGATCTCTAGCGCCCAAGCTCGCGTTCTTCTTCTCAAACCACTCCAAGAATGTCTGGAGCAGGAGGCAAGTGGATGGTCTTCTCCGTCACGGAGGAGAATATCAAAAAGTTACGGGAAGCCGGATATTTGGCCGCGGATATCGCGCACCGGCTGCCAGATGCAGGGCAGATCATTCCAACGCCCGAACCCCATGAGAGCGTAGTTTTTCTTACCCACTTCGTCCGCGGACTGGGATTCCCCCTCCACCCGTTCGTCTATGGGCTCATGTTCTACTACGGGCTGGATTTTCATGATCTGGCCCCCAATTTCATCCTCAACATATCGGCGTTTATCGTCGTGTGCGAGGCCTTCCTCCACATCAAGCCCCATTTCGGCCTATGGATGAAGACTTTTAATGTCAAATCGAAGGTGGTGGTCGGCCAGCAGGCAGAGTGCGGAGGCGCCATGGTCGGCAAGATGCCTAACGTCACCTGGCTCGAAGGCTCCTATGTGGAGACCATAAAGGGGTGGCAATCAGGGTGGTTCTACATCACCGAGCTGCGCGACTCCAACTGGGTGGCGGCCCCCAAATTTCGATCCGGAGTCCCCACGCGGCTTACCTCCTGGAAAGAGAAGGGCATGTCCTGGGGTTCTTCAGTAGAGTTGACCGGACTCCAGACTTACATCCAGAACATGACGAACAGGAAAATCAAGCTTGTCAACGTGGTCCAGGTTATGCTCTTCCGCCGGATCCTTCCGTGTCAACGACGGGCATTTGATTTGTGGGAGTTCGACTCGGCCAAGCACCAGATGCTGCGAGAGCTCTATGACATGAAGCACGAGGACGTTTGGAGGGTGCTATTCAAGAGCGCCGAGATTCCTCCCTCCCTCACCGAGGATCGCGGACTCAGCGCAAAGCGTCGCGCCAATCTGGTGAGCTTTAATATCTCTCAGGGTATTTATTTGCCCCGGTTTAGTTACGTGCAGGATCTAAGCTTCCATGTCATTAACAGGACTGGATAAAAATGGCAGAGCAGCTTGATTGCCCAGCCCCTCTGCCCGAAGATCCTGCGAACGCTCTTCTAATGAAGATGCTGACTCCGGCACCTTACGAGGTGCCGGCAAAGAAGGCCAAGAAGAATACCACGGGGACCCGAAAGGGTTTCCGGCGCAAGGTTGTATCGGACTCATCGTCCGATGACTCCGACACGCACTCCTCCCACAGAAACGAGGAGGAGGAGGAGAAAAGTTCTCCCCCCAGCCGGGGGAGACAAGAAAAGGAAGGCCGACCCATCCGGGGAGGCCGAAGGGTCCAAGAAGGGAAGGACCCTCCCTCCGGACTGCGCCACGACGGCCGCCGACAGCGGCGACGAGTGGCTACCCAGGGTTAAGCCCCTGGCGAAGTGGTAAGTGTCCGGACACCATAGTACTTCATGGTATGTCTTATTGCACTGCCTCTCCTCATGCCGAACATGATTATGCAGTCCGTCCCAAGCTCATCTCGACGTATCCTCGTCGAGCGGCTCTTTGGACTCGTCAGATATGAACAGTGGTTCTCTCCCGACCGCTTCCACCCCTCGCCCTATGGACAACGCCGAGGTGTTGTCTCAAAAGGCACCAAGCCAAGGGGAGGTGGTCCTGGGGGCGCCTCGAGGCGACTTCCCGGACCCTGGGTACCAAGGGAGCGAGGCTCCTACGGGCTTCGAGTTCGGCCCCCGGCCGGACACTGCGCCGGAACCTTCGATGGTTCCGGACTCCGGCAAGCGGTCCCCCGTTAAGGGGGCCAACCATCCATGCCAGTGTCCTCTATCCATCTAGAGGCACCGGACAACTTGCTGGAAGCGCTTCGCAGCGCTTCCATCGCCGAAGAGCACCGCACTATCATGAGTGCGGTGGTCGAGAAGGTTCAGTCCGCCAAAAACGGGCTGACCAAAGCTTGCGCCAGCCTCCTAACAAGCTTTGAGGTAAGTAATCAAAATATAAGAAAATATTACCGCATAGATAGTAGCCCCTGATGCTCTGTTCGGCGTTCAAGAAGAAAAGTCGAATAGAGGATCAAATGATGACTCAGGAGTCTAATCAGAATGTATCTATGTGTATGTGCAGGCTTCACTGCTGGCTGCTGCTGCACGTACTACGGAGGTCTCTGCACTGAAGCAGGACCTAGAGCGGTCCGAGACCGAGCTCGGCCTTACCAAGAGGCAGCTCGAGGAGAACAAAGGTAAGCAATACCTTTGTCTATATATTTAAAAAGAAATTCGGGTGTAAAGTAGTAGGATCATCATGGATTTGCCAGGGGCCACGACCGAAGTGGCAACCCTGAGGAAGGCATTGTCCGAGGACGAAGACAAAGCGGCCAAGGAGCGCATTGAACGGGAGAAGCAAGAAGCCCGAGTAGGCGAGGTGCAGCAAGAGCTTGAGGCTCTCGCCAAAAAGCACGAGTCCTTGGAGCTTGACTCTAAGACACGAGAGTCTGAGCTCGCGCAGGCACTTGAAAGCGTCCGGAGCGCCAAGGCCGAAGCCCACAAGGCCCTTCAGGAAATTGATGCGGTGAAGAAGGTAGCATCGGGTAAGGCATTCATTATGCAAAGCAAGCACGTGAAGGAGACTTTCCTTTTTCTTACCCGAGTTCGGAGCTCTCCAGGAGCGTTTGCAGATCTTCCCCGCAGTGTACTGGATGCCGCGAAGTTTTACCGAGCTGAGGAGGGGAGCTCGACAGAGAAGTTGTTCTGGTGTCAGTATACTGGGACCGAACACCCCATGCCTTTGAGTGACCAGCTAAAGCAGTTGGTCGAGCTTCACAAGGCGGCCGAACAGGCCATGAGGGGGCCTTATAGTCCGGATGTGGCCTGGCGAGCCCCTGTCCGGCAGCTACTTCGGTCTAGTGAGGCGGCTTGTGGAAGCCTGCCCAGGGCTTGAAGTCATAAAGCGGTTCGTCTGCATCGAGGGTGCACGCAGGGCTTTTACCCGGGCGAAGGTGCACTGGGCGAAGGAGGGGCCGCCGGAGGGCAAGGAGCATCGCTGCCCCGAAAATTATTATGAGAGTGTCCTGAAGGGTTCCCACCTAGTGGCGGATGAGTGTGCCAAGGATGTAATTTTTGAATGAACATGCTCATGTGATACTGTAATATGAAACAAGTTCATTTGCGCCATGCGACGCTTTTTTAATTTAAAATATTACCTTATGTGCGGCCGTTTATAAAATCTGAGAGTTGGCCAGTCGTCGGCTTCTGCCCCCATGTAACTAGTACTGGGGTGTTAGGGATAAAACCGAGCACTCTTTACCCCAATTTTGGGTCCTTCAAGGGAGGTGTTCAGCGCAACGAACCAGGCAATCGGACTATAATGCTTTATCACTCTCACTTAGTCATAGAAGTCTATAATTTTAAATTGGCGAAGCCCCTGGTATTCGGAGGGCCGAATTTGGGGCTCTATACACGCCTAAGCCGGACAAGGCCGACTCCTCGCCTGAAGCGGAAAAAGTCTTTAAGGACTTGAGACCTCTCGAACAGCGACCAGTCTCTCGCCTTATCATGACAGTCAGTTTTCGGCTTTCTCTAGTGAGGTGCTCGTCTGGAAGAACCGGGACACAATCGCAGTAGTTCTCCCACCGCTACCTTAGCCGATATAGCGGAACGTAAGGTACCAAAGCATGGGAGCCGGGCAAACCCAACATTTGACCAAAGACATGATTCGGAGATGATGCATATAATGCTATAAGTTCGGGGTGTCGCACTGTCGAAAGTGTTCGGACTTCTTGCGTCGTATTATGGGGTAAACGAGAGCCCTTGTCGAACTGACCGTACCCGAACGTGCGGGTGCGGATTGTCGTAAATGGACATATAAGAAAAAGGATAAATACTGTCATAATAGACTAATGCTACGCATTGTTATTTAAATAATACATCGAAACATATTGGTACAAGTAGTGCAATAAGCAAACAGTAGGAATATTGGACATGTCCTATCCAGGGGCAAGCTGCGTATGGAAAGTAGAAAACGAGTACATCAATTATTATTAGAGACCACCTGAGGGTTCCTGTGTACATCTTAGCGTCTTGCCTCCTTAGTAGTTTCTTCCCGTAATGTGTCCAGCAATCATACTGCCGGAAAGGGCTTCCAGAGAGTTAGGCCCTGAAAAAGAAAAGAAATGATAAAGGTATACAGCCCCTAGGGCGGTTAAGCCGCATTGCGGGACGTGCCCTGATCGTGCCACCGCCTGTGTCCATGGTATTTTTAGTGCGTAGTTATGTACGCGCGGCACGGATTTCGTCGCTTGACTAGGACTGGGACGGGGGCTGAATTGCTAGGCGAGCTCTGATCGTGCCAGGCGATCCTGTTGCAGCTTGTTCCGGACTCGCTTGAAGGTGTCCGAGGGTTGTGACACCGAATGAGTGGTCTGCCTTAAAAGGCTTGTTTGTGCTTCTGCTGCAAGGGTCGTAGTGTGCTCTTCCGTGCGGAGCGAGCGTTTTGTGTTTCCATTTACTGTTATGACCCCCCTGGGTCCTGGCATCTTGAGCTTGAGGTATGCGTAATGCGGCACTGCATTAAATTTTGCAAATGTTGTCCGTCCAAGCAGTGCGTGATAGCCACTGCGAAACGAGACGATATCGAAGATTAACTCTTCGCTTCGGAAGTTGTCCGGTGATCCGAAGACCACTTACAGTGTGATTGAGCCTGTGCAATGGGCCTCTACACCTGGGATGACGCCTTTAAAGGTGGTTTTGCTGGGTTTGATCCTCGAGGGACCGATACCCATTTTTCGCACTGTATCCTGATAGAGCAGGTTCAGGCTGCTGCCGCCGTCCATAAGGACTCGAGTGTGGTGAAATCCATCAATGATGGGGTCTAGGACCAGTGCGGCGGATCCGCCATGACGGATGCTAGTGGGGTGGTCCCTGCGATCGAAGGTGATCGGCCAAGCAGACCATGGGTTGAACTTTGGGGCGACGGGCTCCATCGCATAGACGTCCCTTAGTGCATGCTTCCGCTCTCTCTTGGGAATGTGGGTTGCGTATATCATATTCACCGTCTTCACTTGTGGGGGAAACCCCTTCTGTCCTCCTGTGTTTGGCGGCCGGGGCTCCTCCTCGTCATCGCTATGCAATCCCTTGTCCCTGTTTTCGGCATTTAACTTGCCGGCCTGCTTGAACTCCCAACATTATCTGTTGGTGTGATTGGCTGGCTTGTCGGGGGTGCCGTGGATTTGACATGAGCGATCCAGTATGCGATCCAAACTGGACGGAGCCGGAGTATTTCTTTTAAATGGCTTTTTCCGCTGACCAGATCTAGAGCCTCTGAATCCGGCATTGACTGCCGTATCTTCGGTGTTATCGCCGTTATTGTGGCACTTTGATCTGTTACGACGATGCCTACCGTTAACATCTTTGGTATCCGAGGTGTCCGGATTCCTTGATGTGTTGTTGCTGCGAGCCAGCCAACTATCCTCGCCCGCGCAAAAGCGGGTCATGAGTGTTGTGAAGGCTGCCATAGATTTCGGCTTCTCTCGGGCGAGCCACTCGTCGCGGATGTTATGCTTGAATGCCGCTAGGGACTCTGTGTCCGGATAGTCTAAAATTTGGTTTTTCTTAGTCAGGAACCGTGTCCAGAATTGTCTGGCCGATTCCCCTGGCTGCTGGGTTATGTGGCTCAAGTCATCAGCATCCGGTGGCCGCACATAAGTGCCCTGGAAGTTGTCAAGAAATGCATCTTCCAGATCCTCCCAACTATCGACGGACTCTGCTAGCAAGCTGTTTAGCCAATGTCGAGCTGGTCCTTTGAGTTTTAGTGGGAGGTACTTGATGGCATGTAGATCATTACCGCGAGCCATGTGGATGTGAAGGAGGAAATCCTCAATCCATACATCGGGATTTGTTGTGCCATCGTATGATTCGATATTTATGGGTTTGAAACCCTCCGGGAATTCGTGATTCATAACTTCATCAGTGAAGCATAGGGGGGTGTGAGGCGCCTCTATGCCGGGCTATATCCCGATGCAGTTCGTATGAGTCTTGTCTGCTGTATTCGGCCCGGCCGGATTTATTCTTGGTGTATCCGACGCAATGATCATCGTCCCGTGTTGGCGCACATGCCGTGACCCATATATTGACCTTGCGATTTTTGCCATACTGTCCAATATGTCTCGCAAGTCCTCTGTGTAACCCCGGGCCTTAGTATTTTTGATTGAGTGGCGACGGGGTGCGGGCTGAACTTTAGGCTGTAACGCCTCTCTGGTTCGGCCGCATAGTGGCCGGTCAGCCGCATCGTACACTAGTAAATGAGGTTTCAATGCTTCCTCCTCGAGGTGAGGTAGCAACCTGTGTTTTGGTAACTCTTGGAGGGGCGCACGAGTTCATACTGCTCGGCCGCAAGGACTTCGGTGCACCTATCTGCTAGCAAGTCTTGATCAGCTTGAAGCTGTTGCTGCTTTTTCTTCAGGCTATTTGCCGTGGTCATAAGCCGGCGCTTGAAGCGCTCTTGCTCGACGGGGTCCTCAGGCACGATAAATTCTTCGTCGCCGAGGCTCGCCTCGTCTTCGGAGAGAGGCATGTAATTGTCCTCCTCCGGTTCTCCATCTTCTGCCCGCTCTGGAGGGCTAGCTTGTTCGTCCTCCGGCTCTACATCGTGCTGGAGGGGATTGTTGTTGTCTTTGGCACTATTCGGAGTGTTATTATCTCCTGTGCCGGTATCACTATTTTTGCTATGGCGGGACTTAGAGCGGCGCCGCTGACGTCGGCGCTTGGGTTGCTTCTTGGAGGGGTCATCCTCCGCTGTCTCGTCGCCATTGCCTTCTTTGGGGGTGTCCATCATGTATATATCATATGCTGAGGTGGCGGTCCAGCGCCCTGTGGGCGGTGGTTCATGTTCGTCTCCTGCATCATCATCCATGCCGTCGAAGTCTTCGGAGTCAAAGTCGAGCATGTCGGTTAAGTCGTCGGCAGTGGCTACTAAGTGGGTGGTGGGTGGGCAGTGAATTTCTTCGTCGTGCGCATCCCATTCTAGCCGGACATAGTTCGGCCAAGGTTCTCCTGACAGGGAGAGAGACCATAATGAATTTAGCACATCGCCGAAAGGTGAGTGCTGAAAGATATCCGTGGAGGTGAACTCCATGATCGGCGCCCAATTGGATTCGATGGGTGCGGATGCAGGCGGCTCGGAGCCCGTGGCTGGAGAAGAATCCAGTGGTTCGGCGACGCGGCTCTCGTGAGGGGTGAAGTCAGTATCTGGCTCTATCGCCACTGAGAGTGCGGCCTCCATGGAGGGGTCTATCACTTCGCTCTTGGATGGCGCGACTTGCTCCGGATTGATGGCCGGAGTAATTGCAGATGCGATCTCCCGAACATTGTCCGACAGCAGAGTTACGTCATGCTCGTCGCGACTGTGCGGCGCGTCCGACATGGGCTCGAATCCGTCGAAGATCAAGTCTCCGCGGATGTCGGTCATGTAGTTCAAGTTTCCAAATCTGACCTGATGGCCAGGGGCGTAGCTCTTGATCTGCTCCAGATGGCCAAGCGAATTGGCCCGCAGTGTGAAGCCGTCGAATACGAAGATCTGTCCGGGGAGGAAAACCTCACCCTGGACCGCATCGTTACCGATGATCGAAGGGGCCATCGAGCCTTACAGTAACGGCACAGTGGAACTCTCAATGAAAGCACCAATGTCGGTGTCAAAACCGGCGTATCTCGGGTAGGTGGTCCCGAACTGTGCGTCTAAGGCGGATGGTAACAGGAGGCAGGGGACACGATGGTTACCTAGGTTCGGGCCCTCTTGATGGAGGTAATACCCTACGTCCTGCTTGATTGTTCTTGATGATATGAGTATTACAAGAGTTGATCTACCACGAGATCGTAGAGGCTAAACCCTAGAAGCTAGCCTATGGTATGATTGTATGTTGTCCTACGGACTAAAACCCTCCGGCTTATATAGACACCGGAGGGGGTTAGGGTTACACAAGGTCGGTTACAACGGAGGAGATATACATATCTGTATTGCCTAGCTTGCCTTCCATGCCAAGTAGAGTCCCATCCGGACACAGGACGAAGTCTTCAATCTTGTATCTTCATAGTCCAACAGTCCGGCCAAAGTATATAATCCGGCTGTCCGGAGACCCCCTAATCCAGGACTCCCTCACTCTTCCTCTCTCACGCCCTCTCTCTGTCTCTGCCTTTCCAATCTCGAGCTCCAGCGCGCAAGTTCTCATCTCCTTTCCACCCAAGCAACCATGTCCGGATCCGGAGGTCAGGGCAAGTGGATGGTCTCCTCCGTCAAGGAGGAGAACATTACGGAGCTTCGGGCGGCCGGATACTTGGTGGAGGAGATTACTCACCGCCTGTCGACCGAGGGACAAGTCATCCCCACGACGAAGCCCACCGAGAGGGTAGTGCTCCTCCCCCATTTCTTCCACGGGCTAGGGTTTCCACTCCACCCTTTCGTCCGTGGGCTGATGTATTATTACGGGATAGATTTCCATGATCTGTCCCCGAATTCCTTGCTCAACATCTCGGCATTTATCGTTGTGTGTGAGGCCTTCCTCCGCATCCAACCCCACTTCGGGTTGTGGCTCAAAGGATTCAACGTGAAGCCGAAGGTGGTGGACGGCCAGCATGCAGAGTGCGTAGAAGCTATGGTGAGCAAGATTTCCAACGTATCCTGGCCCAAATGCACTTTTGTGGACACGGTGAAGGAGTGGCAGAAGCAGTGGTTCTACATCACAAAACCTCGCGGCACCACCTGGGCCGCAGCTGCCGAATTCCGCTCCAGCGCTCCCATGCGACTCACCTCCTGGGTCGAGAAGAGTCTAGACTAGGGTTCCTCTAACGAGGTGATAGCGCTGCAGACGCGCGTTTAGAGCATGTCAACCAAGAAAGTCAAGTTCAATGATGTGATTCAGGTGATGCTGGTTCGCCGGATCCTTCCCTGCCAGCGCCGAAGCCGTCCTTTGTGAGAGTTCAACCCAGAGAAGGATCAAACCCTGGTGAGGCTCTTTGAGACTACTCACGAAGGCGCATGGAAGTTGCTCTTTAAGGGCAACGAGAAGCCACCGGTCACAGATTCAGACCATGGTCATGATTGTAAACACCTCGCCAGTGAGGTATGGTATTTTTCGATGTATCTCCAACTTAATCGTTTCAAGAATGATGTCTGAGCTTATCATTGCACTTCTAGGACTGGATGGAGAGGGCGAAGCGGATCCAGTGTCCGGCTCCGCTGCCTGAAGAACCGATCATCCCGCGTCTAGCGAAGATGCTGGTGTCGGCGCCTTATAAGGCGCTGGAGAAGAAGGCCAAGGGTGGCCCCGTCGCAAGGGCACTTCGGACGTGACGTCCGAAGACGACGAAGCCCATTCCTCTGTCCCTGAGGACAACGGCGGGGAAGAGGAGGAGGAGGAGGAAAACAACCCTCCACTGAGGAGAGGAAGAAGAAGAGAGCGGCTTCGGCGCATCCGGAGGCGGAAACGCCCAAGAAGGGGAAGTGCGTCCCAGCGGTCAATGTTGGGGATACACATAACAGGTAGGCCCACGAAGGGTCGAAATATCATGAAGCATGGGGTCCACACAACATGTGGGTCCAGATAAATTTCATACAGACATATTATCCACTCGGATGACAGTTCACCACTCGACCGTACGACTCACTCGGATATACAAAGACCAGCAGGCAGCAAAGCAGTCGGCATCACTCTCATAGTGAGGGCTTGGTAGTGGGCTGGCATTATGATATTCATGCCTCACTTTGTAACATAGGAGGTGAGGGGGTGGCGCACTCTATATAAGTCACCCCCACCACTAGACTAGGGGGTTCTTTTTTTCTTCCACCTCTCTCTCTTTCTAACCATTAGTCTCAGGACATAGCTCAGGCATGGAGATCCGCTCTCCCCTCTCTCTCTCATTGTAATCTCCGGATACATACTAAAATAAAACAAAGCCTCTTCGAAGCACGAGACGTAGGGTTGTTATCTCCACTGATAGAGGCCCGAACTCGCTAAAATTACCGTGTCACCCATATGCATCTCGATAGATCATGCTCCTTTATCCTACCCTTCTTTTATTGTCGTAATTATTTCCACGACAGTTGACGCTCACCGTGGGGCATCGCGTCTATCGAACCATGATGCAGCTGGTTTTTTCGTCCATCACCGGCCAACGGCAGGGTCCGCCTCGCCGTCGTCTCCGGCCTCGTCTACTACGCCGTCTGCGAGCTCCTACACACGGCCACCGGCGTGGACCGCCTCGTCGTCATCTCCGACCTCATCTGCGATGCCGTCGCCGAGCGGCCACGCACACATAGCCGCTAACACTCGGCCCGGCTCCTTGGCCAGCGGTCGACCCGGCTCCTCTGGCGACAAGGCCCGGCTGCCGGCATTCGGCCTAGCTCCGCGAGCGTCGAAGCGTGACTCCGATCGGTGCAGAGCTCCGGCAGTCCAGGAATGAAACGCAGGCACAAGTGCTCGCGTCGACCTCACCATCGACTGCGTCGGCCTGCGTTATCTCTGGCGCTTGAGCTGCGGCCAGCCGCTGGTCCTCCTCGTCGCCGCCTCTTGACTGCCGACCCTATCCGGCCAGACCAGCAGTTTTCATCGCAGCGGAGCTCTCCAGACTCCGGGCTGACTCTACGACTATCCTTCTAATTTCAATTCCATGGGAAAAGAAACTCCCATTACATGCAGACTGGTCCTTAATTCTTGCTAATTAGCATTAATACCTCTTTCATGCAGATCGTGCATGCAAATACTGGACGTTGGCAATTTACTGCAGGTCATCTCCGCCAGCGTTGCCTGGTCCACAGCGCTGGATTTAATCGGGCAGTGGACCTCCCACGATTTGGCAATGAACCGCATGCAGGAGATAAATGACCCGTGGAAGAAGGAAACTTCCATTGCATGCAGTACGGGCTTTTACTCTTGCTTAATTAGTGCTAACGCCTTTTGCATGCAGATCCTGGACGTGATCAATTCCTTCAATATGTTGGTTAACGCCGCTGGATCCCGCCCGCCTGCAAGCCGGATAGAGCTACCCGCCTCCAGCGAGGGCATCAATACTCGTGCGCTCGTGGGCAGCACTCCGCATCGGCTTGTCCAGCCGGCTCCACACCGATCGTATCGCAGCCCAGCTGTGGTCCACTCGGGCGACGCCCACTCCGGCGTGAAGTCTTTGGGTTCACTCGGCCGGCTAACCTAGAGATTTTTTGCACTCTGAACAGCTAACGTGCAGATCGCCCGGATGAATCTTGCATCCAGACGACTAACATACAGGGACATGTCCTGATCACTTGGCTGTCTGTGGGTCTGCGCGACACGTCTACATCACCCTAATGCCCCGCGTGTCGTCACTCCGCGGGACGCGTCTACGTCACTCGGACATCTCGCGCGCATCGTCATCCCATGAGATGCGTCTACATTATTCAGACGCCACGCGCATCATCACTCCGCTGGACGCGTTTAGTTCACTCGGACGTCCCACGCGGCGCCACTCCGTAGGATGCCTATACTTCACTCGGACACCCCACGTCTCATCACCCCGCGGGCGCGTCTACTTGACTCGAACGCTCCGCGCGTCATCATTCCGCGGTACGCCTTTACTTCACTCAGACGCCACGCACATTGTCACTCCACGGCACGCGTCTCGCCATCGGTTGGTCACCTCAACCACTCGCGCCCCGCGCGTCGCCATCGGTTGGTCACCTCATCACCACTCGGCCGCCCGCGCGTCGCCATCGGTTGGTCACCTCATCACCACTCGGCCGCCCCGCGTCGCCATCGGTTGGTCACCTCATCACCACTCGGCCCGCCCGCGCGTGCCACTCGGTTGGTCACCTCATAACCATTCGGCCGCTCCGCGCGTCGCCACTTGATTGGTCACCTCATCACCATTCGGCCGCCCCGCGCGTCGTCTTCGGTTGGTCACCTCATCACCACTCGGCCGCCGCGCGTCGCCACTCGGTTGGTCACCTCATACCACTCGGCCCCCGGCGCCCCTCGGTTGGTCACCTCATACCACTCGGCCGCCCCGCGCGTCGCCTCGGTTGGTCACCTCATCACCTTCGGCCGCTCCGCGCGTCGCCATCGGTTGGTCACCTCATCACCACTCGGACCTCATCACCATTCGGCCGCCCCGCGCGTCGTCATCGGTTGGTCACCTCATCACATTCGGCTGCCCCGTGCGCCGCCATCGGTTGGTCACCTCATCACCACTCGGCATCCCCCAGTGGGTGACTTAGCTGCGAATCTTTTTCTCCTAAGTTCAAGAAATCCTACCGAGTGATGAGTCAGCCTCTCACTCGAGGGCTTAGCTGCGAATCTGTTTCGCCTAAGTTCGAAAAATCCTACCGAGTGGAGAGCAAACCTCCCACTCGGGGGCTTAGCTGCAGTCCAGTACTCACCTAAGTTTAAAAAAATCCTACCGAGTGGAGAGCAAACCTCCCACTCGGGGGCTTAGCTGCAGTCCAGTACTCGCCTAAGTTTGAAAAAATCCCACCGAGTGGAGAGCAAACCTCCCACTCAAGGGCTTAGCTGCAGTCCAGTACTCGCCTAAGTTTGAAAAAATCCTACCGAGTGGAGAGCAAACCTCCCACTCGGGGGCTTAGCTGCAGTCCAGTACTCGCCTAAGTTTGAAAAAATCCTACCGAGTGGAGAGCAAACCTCTCACTCGGGGGCTTAGCTGCAGTCCAGTACTTGCCTAAGTTTGAAAGAATCCTACCGAGTAGAGAACAAACCTCCCACTCGGGGGCTTAGCTGCAGTCCAGTACTCGCCTAAGTTTGAAAAAAAATCCTACCGAGTGGAGAGCAAACCTCCCACTCGGGGGCTTAGCTGCAGTCCAGTACTCGCCAAAGTGTTTGAAATCCTACCGAGTGAATAGCAAGCCTCCCCTCGGAGGCTTAGCTGCAGTCCAAGGACTCGCCTAAGTAGCCAAAATCCGACTGAGACAAGAGCAAACCTCTAACTCAAGGAGCTGCATCACAAGTATAATGTGTGCTCCATCCCTATCCGCAAGGACACCGAGATGAAGGTCGACTGTCACCATCGCCTCGTCACCACTCGGCCACTCGCGCGTCTTCAGACAGCTAAGTCATTTTATATTCTGTTATTTCCGTCTTCCCGAGTGTCCCGTAATTCACACATCACGTTCACTCGGAGGCCACGCCACCGAGTGTACCTCTACACTCGGTTGCTTTTTTTCAGATACTTGCTTAGTACTGGTTATGTGACTCCCGAGTCCAACTTCCATTTTTTCGCATACATCATTCATGAACACCATGTGTCGTTCTTCATTTCGAGTTTGCATCGGTCCTCCGGGGCTGCAACTTAGTCGAAACACTACACTTTCGTTTTATTTGAGCCAATATTCCAATAAGTTCAGTCGGATCCGTCGCTTCGACAAGTTCGAACAGATCCTTCGCTCTTTCAGACTCTTGCTGGTTAACCAGCAAGCCCCTTGCACTCCCAGCGGGTGTCTATGGGTGTTATTCACACAAATCATTTGAGCACACACCGAATTTCCTCGAGAAATTATTTCGTTGGCTTGTGCCTTTTTTTTACATAAGTTACGCGATCACTCGACGGCCCTATGCGCCAACTTCATCGCTGCTCGGACTCGGTCACCGTACCGGTCCCAGCGCACCACAACCCCGACCTTGTCATTCTGTTGACTTCAAATACATCCGACCAACCCCTCTGTGGAATCCTCTTCCTCGTATCAATGATATAGACCTCGTCAGGCATAAGACAGATAAATCCCTTTTATAATTAAACTGCACCCTTCACTCCTTGCGAGTTTGCCTCTTTCGAGCATCACTCGGAAGCTTCTCCTCATCTTTACCCGAGTCCGACTCGATGAATTACAAATTATCCATTCAAAACTATATTTCTCGTATTCCGGCACGTCCGTTGTCGAAGCCTATAGTACGCTCGGGGGCTACGCCGCACTCGGGAGCTGCAGCTCATTCAGAATGATACTCTCCTAAGTGGTTGAGTACTTCATCACCAGTCAGACCCTTCACTTCAACAAGTACATTCGATCCATCACTTTGACAAATTACATAATCACCCAGACACTCTGCGCGCCATCTTCGTTCCTACTCAGACTCAGTTGTCGTGCCAGTCTTGTTGCGCCGCAGCCACACTACACTGACCTCGTCGCTGCATCAGCTTCGAAAGCATCTGGCTAACTCCTTCAAGGACCATTTTTGCTACTTGGCTGAACACTTAGTCCTTCACTCGGCCGCCCCGCATGTCACCACTTGGCTGGACACGTAGTCCTTCACTCGGCCACCCCGTGCATCCTCACTCGGCCGTCCCGCGCATCGCCACTCGGTTGTGCACATCTTCACCACTCGGCCGCCCCGCGCTTTGCCACTCAGTTGTGCACGTCTTCATCATTCGACCACCTCGTACAACCGAGTGATGACTCGGCCGCTTCACGCGTCGCCACTCGGTTGTGCACGTCTTCACCACTCGACTGCTCACGCGTCATCACTCGGTTGTACACATCATCGCCCCTCGGCCACCTCGCGCGTCACCATCAGTTGGACATGTCTTTACCTCTACACCCCCAGCACGGGAACGACTAAGTTACTCATATGATCAAACCTCATATCACACTCTGTAGCAAGCTTACCTCTTTCAAACATCACTCGGGGGCTACGCACAGACGTTGGCCATGCTGTCCTCAGGGGTTACGCCCATTCGATCAACCCATTGATCACATCAGGAATATATTTCTGATCATACATACAAGTGCCACCAAATTTTTCCTTGCAGTCAACATACCCCGATCAGTCGGGAAGCACGTCCACTCGGACAAATACCCCTTTCACGCATCTAATGGTCAATATAAGAAGTACTACTGGAACGACCACTCCCTGGAGTGTCCAGCTTTTTTCTACAATCGGCAGTTTCAAAGCCGAGTTCATTCACCGTGCCGAGAGCATGAAGATTCACCTGCTCGACTGAGTTCCAGGCTGAATTTATTCCGTGCCGAGTGCACGAAGATCAGTCCGACTGACTCAGCTCAAGGCTGAGCTTATTTACCATGTCAAGCGTCTAAAGATGCATCCGATTCACTCAATTTCAGCCTAAAAGATATTTACCGTGTCGACTGCATGGAGGTTTACCAGGAGACTTAAACCCTCTTCCCGACTCATCTAGTCCGGCAGAGGCTCGGGGACTACACCCAGTGGGTGCACTCAGCGTGCCCCCACTGGAAGAGAACTCAGAAAGAAACATTTTTGCTCGGTCAAGACCAGCTCCAGATCACTCAAGTATTACTCGACTTCCGAGTCGAGGAGAAACAAGCTAGACCAATACCAGATCCTCAAGTAATACTAGACCTCTGAGTCAGAGAAGAACAAGTTCGATCGGTACCAGCTAAGAAGATTTTTAGTTTTCTCAGACCCCCCTCGACTGCCCGCAGTCGACGGCGGTCTCGGGGACTACACCCAGTGGGTGCACTCAGCGTGCCCCCACTGGAGTAATCTCCAGTCGGTACGGCCTGACCAGTCCGAGTGATGAACAACAAACAAACAAGTTCTAAAGACTCCCGTCAAACTACAAAAAAAATCCTATAAGGTGAGTTTAACGCTCCTCTGTTGGACCTGTTTCGAGCCTTCTTCTAAGACTCAAAGCGTGAAACTCACACGTTTGGATCCAGAACCGACTCGTATTGACGTTCCCCCGGGATAAAGAGTGGCATCTCTCCGAGAGAACAGTCCATGCGTCAATCCTGTTGCTCGGATTTAATGACACATCCATACTTTGATCACGAGTTAACCTCTTCCGAGAGATGAACCAATGTCACCAAATTGTTCCACGCGGGCACTTACCCCAATCAGTCGGGAAGCACAGTGCCGGAATCCATTGAGATTTTGTTCAAACATTGGTTGTCTGAAAGCACGACGACATGTGCCGAGTATTTCCGTAACCACTCGGACCAAATTGTGTCTTTCACAAACTCGTTCTGCAAAATCACAATCGATTCGGGGGCTAATGTTGGGGATACACATAACAGGTAGGCCCACGAAGGGTCGAAATATCATGAAGCATGGGGTCCACACAACATGTGGGTCTAGATAAATTTCATACAGACATATTATCCACTCGGATGACAGTTCACCACTCGACCGTACGACTCACTCGGATATACGAAGACCAGCAGGCAGCAAAGCAGTCGGCATCACTCTCATAGTGAGGGCTTGGTAGTGGGCTGGCATTATGATATTCATGCCCCACTTTGTAACATAGGAGGTGAGGGGGTGGCGCACTCTATATAAGCCACCCCACCACTAGACTAGGGGGTTCTTTTTTTCTTCCACCTCTCTCTCTTTCTAACCATTAGTCTCAGGACATAGCTCAGGCATGGAGATCCGCTCTCCCCTCTCTCTCACCGGATACATACTAAGATGAAACAAAGCCTCTCCGGAGCACGAGACGTAGGGTTGTTATCTCCACTGAGAGAGGCCCGAACTCGCTAAAACCACCGTGTCACCCATATGCATCTCTATAGATCATGCTCCTTTATCCTACCCCTCTTTTATTGTCGGAATCGTTCCCACGACAGTCAATGCTACCTCTTGAGCACTGCGTTGGATTTCCTTGAAGAGGAAAGGATGATGTAGCAAAGTAGCGTAAGTATTTCCCTCGGTTGTTGAGAACTAAGGTATCAATCCAGTAGGAGGCTACGCGTGAGTCCCTCGTACCTGCACAAAAAAAATAACTCCTCGCAACCAACGCGATAAGGGGTTGTCAATCCCTTCACGATCACTTACGAGAGTGAGATCTGATAGATATGATAAGATAATATTTTTGGTATTTTTGTGATAAAGATGCAAAGTAAAATAAAAGCAAAGTAAAAAGCAAAGGGAATAACTAAGTATTGGAAGATTAATATGATGAAGATAGACCCGGGGGCATAGGTTTCACTAGTGGATTCTCTCAAGAGCATAAGTATTTTACGGTGGGTGAACGAATTAGTGTTGAGCAATTGGCAGAATTGAGCATAGTTATGAGAATATCTAGTTATGATCATGTATATAGGCATCATGTCCGAGACAAGTAGACCGACTCCTGCCTGCATCTACTACTATTACTCCACTCATCAACCGCTATCCAGCATGCATCTAGAGTATTAAGTTCATGAAAACAGAGTAACGCCTTAAGCAAGATGACATGATGTAGAGGGATAAATTCATGCAATATGATTAAAAAAACCATCTTGTTATCCTCGATGGCAACAATACAATACGTGCCCAAAGCTAAGCACTTCTCCCATTGCAAGAAAGATCAATCTAGTAGGCCAAACCAAACTGATAATTCGAAGAGACTTGCAAAGATAACCAATCATACATAAAAGAATACAGAGAAGATTCAAATATTGTTCATAGATGATCTTGATCATAAACCCACAATTCATCGGTCTCAACAAACACACCACAAAAATAAGATTACATCGAATAGATCTCCACAAGAGAGGGGGAGAACATTGTATTGAGATCCAAAAAGAGAGAAGAAGCCATCTAGCTAATAACTATGGACCCATAGGTCTGAGGTAAACTACTCACACTTCATTGGAGAGGCTATGGTGTTGATGTAGAAGCCCTCCGTGATGGATGCCCCCTCCGGCGGAGCTCCGGAACAGGCCCCAAGATGGGATCTCGTGGATACAGAAGGTTGCGGTGGTGGAATTAGGGTTTTGGCTTCGTATCTGATCGTTTGGGGGTACGTAGGTATATATAGGAGGAAGGAGTACGTCGGTGGAGCAACAGGGGGCCCACGAGGGTGGAGGGCGCGCCTGGGGGGGTAGGCGCGCCCCCCTACCTCGTGGCCTCCATGTTGGTTGCTTGACGTAGGGTCCAAGTCTCCTGGGTCTTGTTCGTTCCAAAAATCACGTTCCAGAAGGTTTCATTCCGTTTGGACTCCGTTTGATATTCATTTTCTTCGAAACCCTAAAATAGGAAAAAAAACAGCAATTCTGGGCTGGGCCTCCGGTTAACAGGTTAGTCCCAAAAATAATATAAAAGTGGATAATAAAGCCCAATAATTTCCAAAACAATAGATAATATAGCATGGAACAATCAAAAATTATAGATACGTTGGAGACGTATCAAGCATCCCCAAGCTTAATTCCTGCTCGTCCTCGAGTAGGTAAATGATAAAAAAGATAATTTTTTATGTGAAGTGCTACTTGGCATAATTTTAATGTAATTCTTCTTAATTGTGGTACAAATATTCAGATCCGGAAGATTCAAGATAAAAGTTTAATATTGACATAAAAATAATAATACTTCAAGCATACTAACAAAGCAATCATGTCTTCTCAAAATAACATGGCCAAAGAAAGTTATCCCTACAAAATCATATAGTCTGGCTATGCTCTATTTTCACCACACAAAGTATTTAAATCATGCACAACCCCGATGACAAGCCAAGCAATTTTTTCATACTTTTGACATTCTCAAACTTTTTCAATTTTCACGCAATACATGAGCGTGAGCCATGGATATAGCACTATATGTGGAATAGAATGGTGGTTGTGGAGAAGACAAAAAGGGAGAAGATAGTCTCACATCAACTAGGCATATCAACGGGCTATGGAGATGCCCATCAATAGATCAATGTGAGTGAGTAGGGATTGCCATGCAACTGATGCACTAGAGCTATAAGTATATGAAAGCTCAACAAAAGAAACTAAGTGGGTGTACATCCAACTTGCTTGCTCATGAAGACCTAAGGCATTTTGAGGAAGCCCATCATTGGAATATACAAGCCAAGTTCTATAATGAAAAATTCCCACTAGTATATGAAAGTGATGAAATGAGAGACTCTCTATCATGAATATCATGGTGCTACTTTGAAGCACAAGTGTGGTAAAGGATAGTAACATTGTCCCTTCTCTCTTTTTCTCCCATTTTTTTATTTGGGCCTTTTCTCTTTTTTTATGGCCTCTTTTCTTTCCCCCTTTTTTTCGTCCGGAGTCTCATCCCGACTTGTGGGGGAATCATAATCTCCATCATCCTTTCCTCAGTGGGACAATGCTCTAATAATGATCATCATCACACTTTTATTTTCTTACAACTCAACAATTACAACTCGATATTTAGAACAAAATATGACTCTATATGAATGCCTCCGGTGGTGTACCGGGATATGCAATGAATCAAGAGTGACATGTATGAAAGAATTACGAATGGTGGCTTTGTCACAAATACGATGTCAACTACATGATCATGCTAAGCAATATGATAATGATGGAGTGTGTCATAATAAACAGAACGGTGGAAAGTTGCATGGCGATATATCTCGGAATGGCTATGGAAATGCCATAATAGGTAGGTATGGTGGCTGTTTTGAGGAAGGTATATGGTGGGTGTATTATACCGGGTAAAGGTGTGCGGTATTAGAGAGGCTAGCAATGGTGGAAGGAAGAAAAGTGCGTATAATCCATGGACTCAACATTAGTCATAAAGAACTCATATACTTATTGCAAAAATTTACAAGTTATCAAAGCAAAGTATTATGCGCATGCTCCTAGGGGGATAGATTGGTAGGAAAAGACCATCGCTCGTCCCCGACCGCCACTCATAAGGAAGACAATCAAAAAATAAATCATGCTCCGACTTCATCACATAACGGTTCACCATACGTGCATGCTACAGGAATCACAAACTTTAACACAAGTATTTGTCAAATTCACAACTACTCAACTAGCACAACTTTAATATCACCATCTTCATATCTCAAAACAATTATCAAGCATCAAACTTCTCATAGCATTCAACACACTCATAAGAAAGTTTTTACTATTCTTGAATACCAAGCATATTAGGATTATTTAAGAAAATTACCATGCTATTTAAGACTCTCAAAATAATCTAAGTGAAGCATGAGAGATCAATAGTTTCTATAAAACAATTCCACCACCGTGCTCTAAAAAAATATAAGTGAAGTACTAGAGCAAAACTATATAACTCAAATGATATAAGCGAAGCACATAGAGTATTCTAACAAATTCCAAATCATGTATGGCTCTCTCAAAGGTGTTTACAGCAAGGATGATTGACGTAAACTAAAAAGCAAAGACTCAAATCATACAAGACGCTCCAAGCAAAACACATATAATGTGGTGAATAAAAATATAGCTCCAAGTAAGGTTACCGATAGAAGTAGACGAAAGAGGGGATGCCTTCCGGGGCATCCCCAAGCTTTGGCTTTTAGGTATCCTTAGATTATATTGGGGGTGCCATGGGCATCCCCAATATTAGTCTCTTGCCACTCCTTGTTCCATAATCCATCAAATCTTTACCCAAAACTTGAAAACTTCACAACACAAAACTTAAAGTGGAAAATCTCGTGAGCTCTGTTAGCGAAAGAAAACAAAAGACCACTTCAAGGTACTGTAATGAACTCATTCTTTATTTATATTGGTGTTAAAACTACTGTATTCCAACTTCTCTATAGTTTATAAACTATTTTACTAGCCATAGATTCACCAAAATAAGCAAACAACTCATGAAAAACAGAATCTGTCAAAAAACAGAACAGTCTGTAGTAATCTGTAGCTAGCGCAAGATATGGAACCCCAAAAATTCTAAAATAAATTGCTGGACGTGAGTAATGTATCTATTAATCATCTTCAAAAATAATTAACTAAATATCACTTTCCAAATAAAAATGGCAGCAGTTCTCGTGAGCGCTAAAGTTTCTGTTTTTTACAACAAGATTAACAAGACTTTCCCCAAGTCTTCCCAACGGTTCTACTTGGCACAAACACTAATTAAAGACAAAAAACACAACCAAAAAAGAGGCTAGATAAATTATTTATTACTAAACAGGAGCAAAAAGCAAGGAATAAAAAAAATTGGGTTGCCTCCCAACAAGCGTTATCGTTTAACGCCCCTAGCTAGGCATAAAAACAAGGATAGATCTAGGTATTGCCATCTTTGGTTGGTAATCCATAAGTGGCTCTCATAATAGATTCATAAGGTAATTTAATTTTCTTTCTAGGAAAGTGTTCCATGCCTTTCCTTAACGGAAATTGGAATCTAATATTTCCTTCCTTCATATCAATAATTGCACCAATCGTTCTAAGGAAAGGTCTACCAAGAATAATAGGACATGAAGGATTGCAATCTATGTCAAGAACAATAAAATCTACGGGCACATAATTCCTATTTGCGAAAATAAGAACATCATTGATTCTTCCCATTGGTTTCTTAATAGTGGAATCCGCAAAGTGCAAGTTCAGAGAGCAATCATCAAAATCACGGAAACCTAACAAATCACACAAGGTCTATGGAATCGTGGAAACACTAGCACCCAAATCACATAAAGCATAGAACTCATGATCTTTAATCTTAATTTTAATAGTTGGTTCTCACTCATCATAAAGTTTTCTAGGGATAGAAACTTCCAACTCAAGTTTTTCTTCATAAGATTGCATCAAGGCATCAATGATATGTTTAGTAAACGCTTTATTTTGACTATAAGCATGAGGAGAATTTAGCACGGATTGCAACAAGGAAATACAATCAATCAAAGAGTAATTTTCATAATTAAATTCCTTGAAATCCAAAATAGTGGGTTTAGCAACATCTAGGGTTTTAATTTCTTCAATCCCACGTTCATCAAATTTAGCATCAAGATCTAAAAACTTCGAATTTTTGAAACGCCTTCTAGGTAAAGGTGGATCATATTCAGTCCCATCATTATAAAGATTCATATTGCAAAACAAATATTTAATAGGGGACACATCAATAACTTTTATATCTTCATCTTTATTTTCATAGGAACTAGAAGAACACGCTCTTATAAAGGCATTTTGCCGGGGTGCTGATCCACGGGCACCTATGGGACCGGCGGGCCGGGTCCCTTTCGGTTCGGCGGGGGCGGAGATCGTGCAAAGAGCAAATCGAGGCGAAGCTCGCGAGCGATTTACCCAGGTTCGGGCCGCACGGATGCGTAAAACCCTACTCCTGCTTCATGGTTTTGTATTGATTTCTAGCTCGGGAGCGCGGAGTGCTACAGTACACACCAGCGGCCAGCAAGACCGAGCGTGAGTGTTCGAACTGGCTAACCCCCCTCTACGTTGCACACGGGCCTCCTTTTATATGCTCAAGGGGCTACCGACAGGTGGCAACGGAGGTAAAGGGCAAAAATGGAAAGGTGCTATGGTAGGCACAGCTACCTGCTACAGTGTATCATACCTAACCCTGACGGCAGGGGACAAGGGTCTTAAATGCCCGTCTGTGTCGCCTAAACAGTGCGAAAAGGGACCGCCAGGGACGCCACCGTTCGCCACGATGGCGATCTTGTCAGCGCCGCTTCCCACCGCACGTCCCTAGCTGCACAGCCTTCCGCCACGTACGCCTGGAAGGGCCCCAGAGCGACACGTTGGTGGATGTGCTGGAGCGCGGGCGCGGAGAGGTGGCTTGCCGCGGCGAGCGCCTTGCCGCGGTCATTGTCTTGTCGCGTCTGGGAGCTTGTCGCTCACCGGGTCTTGCCGGAACGCGTGGTGCGCCGCGGCAAGTTCCTTGAAATGCCTTGAGTGGCCTTCCCGGCAAGCTCCTCTTGCTGGGGTCTTGTCTTCTTGACTTGGACACTTTGTTCTTGAATGGCTCCAAAGGAACCACGGAGGATCTTGGCGGTCACCTGGCAAGCCTTGCCGCGGGATGCTGCGACTGCCCGTGCACAAGTTCGGGATACTAGGGTACCCCTACTCTAGTATACCGACAGGAGCCCCCGAGCCTGGGCCATACATAGTGTCGAGCGCTGTTGGGCCAGGCCCAAAACAGGGCACGGGCACGCGCGGCCTAGGTTACGCCGTATCTCACTCCGTATCCACCGCGCCCTCCCCGAACGGCACGCGTTGAATGCGGCGTCGTGGGAGAGGTCGTGGGGGTTTCTTTATTCGGAAATGCGGAACGTCCGCCCCCTCCCCCTTTATAAGCAGGGGAAACAGGGGCAGTTGGCCCACTCGCCCGTTGTCGTTCCCAATCTCAGAAATCTCTGCCGCTCCCTTGCCTCCCCAAAGCTGAGAGAGAGAGAGCAGCGCTCCGCCCCCCATCGCCACTAGCACCACCAACGCCGTCGACCTCCTCCACTACTTCCGCCATGGCTCCAAAAGCCGACAAAGGGGAAGACCGTGAAGACGACCGAGGCGCAGCGGCTCACGGCGCTGCGGAAGGAGCGGTCCGTTTTCCCTCCCAAGCTCGGCGCGAAGGAGCTGAGGGAGAACTACTATCTGTTCTGGTCGGCGGAGACGCGCGCGCATCCGCGCACAAAGGTTCTCCCCGCCGCCGCTTGGAAGAAGGCTCCGAATGGGTACCCCTTCTTCGCATTGTTCTTCTATTGCGGGCTCTGCCCGCCCTTCTCTGATTTCTTCTGCGACATCATGAACACCTATGGATTCCATCTCCTTGACTTCACCCCCAACGCCGTCCTGACAATGGCAGTTTTCGCACACCTCTGCGAAAACTTTGTCGGAGTCCTTCCCAACGTAGCCCTCTTCCGCCACTTTTTCATACCCCGAGTAGAGAGAGGAGAGCCTCTATCCGGCGGGATTGCCTGGATCTCAAGGCCCGGCAAGAAAGAGACCTATCTGGAGGGAGAATTCCGCGGCAAGTGGGAGGAGTGGAGAGCTGATTGGTGCTGGATTGACGAGGAGAGCCCGCGGCCATTTACCGTCCGACGCCGAACCCCAGTAGCACGCGGCAGCGATTGGAGTGACATGGCTCCGGAGGACGTCAGGCTGAAGATTGCCATCACCAGGATCCTGCGCCTGAGGCTTGCCGGGCTTACTGTTGGCGCTGTTGGCGCAGACTTCCTTCGCCGCCGCATCGCCCCCCTGCAGGAACGGGGGAAGCCCACTTGGGAGTTCAAGAACGCGGCAGACATCATGAGGCTGCGGCCAGGCCTCAATTACAACTTCACAGTCCTGGAGCTCAACGCGATGCTGCGGGAGCTGTTCAAATATGACCCCCAGCATCCCGAGGTGTTCAGGTTGCCGGGGGGCGTCGTGCCTTTGTGCAATAATTCCGCACTCGACCGCATCCGTGCAATGATGCCGGAGTGCGACTCGCACGGGATTGTGCCAACTTGGCAGGAGCCTGCAGACGAGGTCGTGCAGCAATTCTTCAACGACTTGGTGGAAGTGCCAATCCGCCTCGACGAGAAGGACGGCCTCACCCGCGACACCACGGATGCGGAGATGGCGCTCATCGCCACTAGGCTGGAGGAGGCAGCGGCAGCCGCAGCCGCGGGCGAGTTCGGGTTCACTGTGGAGGAGGCCGATGCAGCAGAAGCGGCAAGCCGTGCTGAGCGAGGGGAGCCTGCTGGCAAGAAGGGGCTTGCCGGGCAAGACACCGAGCCGAGCGAGCCCGCCAAGGACGCGAGCGGCTCGTTGCAAATCGACTCTTCTTCCACCTCGTCTTCAGACAACCCACCAGAAGCAGAGCCTCCATCCCCACCAAGAAGGTGTCTCCGCAAGGTTGGTGATGTGGCGGAGCGGCAAGCGGGCCAACAGTCGCCACGCCGCGTGACACGCTCGACCACGGCAAACACCATTGCCGCGGGAGCGCCTCATGCTACGACGGCAACTGGAGCGGAGTCTAGCCGGACCACCGCTTCAGTCCCTGCCGCTACTCACGCCGCGCCGACAGCCGGAGCGGGGTCGTCTCAGACCGCCGCCACTGCTCCCGCCAAGCGGCCAAGGGAAGCTTCTCCTCCGCCTCCTCGCTCCGGGCGCGCGCCAGGCTTCGACTTCTCCGCGTTAAGCTCCGACGAGGAAGAAGAAGAAGAGTAAGCTTCTCTTGTTGTACTTGCATTTCTTCAACTCTTGCTGTTGGTCTTGTTTCTCACTTGCTTTTCCCTGAATCTGTTCCTCTTTAGGACTCTGTCCCAGAGAGCGGCAAAGAGAGCTAAGGCCCCGGTGATCATCATCGAGGACAAGCCCACTGTGACAACAGGTGGCGCGCCCGAGACAACCTTGCCGGAGCCGGCGACTTTCCTCCATGGCAGCCCCCAGCGTAAGTGTGTGAATTATTTTCCGCGGCGAGGCGCGCATGGGTACTTGTCTTTGCTGATATCTGCTTGTTGACTTGTGTAGGAGCCGAGCAGCCCCACCAAGAGCCAAGGGAGAATCCCCCGACAAGGGAGAATTCTCCGGCAAGGGAAGGCTTCCCGGTGAGGGAGAAGTCTCCGGCAAGGGAGGGTTCTCCGGCGAGGGACAGCGCCAGCGGCCCCCCGACGACGGAGACCACAACCGCAGAGCCTGGTGCAGGTACTCCCCTTGCTTCAAAACTTCTCTTGGATCCTTCTTTTCTTAATCTTTATGGGTTTCTGCTGGATTCTGTTTGACTCTTCTCCCCTTTTCCGGCTGTCAGATCCATCCGCTGTGGAGCAGATGGAGACAGAGGTCGCCGCCGATGAAGCAGCCGGTGCTGGAGACGCCACCGGCGCAGAGGCCGCCAAGGCTGACGCCGCAGCAACTGGCGAGGAATCTGGCGATTGTACTGACGGCCCTGAGGCCGCAGGAGCGCCAGGCGCTACGCTGACCGCCGACCCATCCGCCGAAGCCGCATTGCCAAGTTCCAAGGAGCCCCAGCCGGGCGTTTATTTGAAGGCCGGCGACGACGTCTTCATCAATCTTCCCTGGGCATCAAGCTCCAAAGCGCCGGTCGAGGGGGAGGTCTTCGACGGAGAAGTGCTCGCCTCCACGGGGCTGAAGCTGGTCAACGCGCCAAGCAGCAGCAGCAACAAGCCCGAAGAAGAGCGGCTGCTGCGCAGGTTGATGTCACTCTACCGCGCGCGACAAGCCAAGCTGGAGTCCCGCGAGGCGCTTGTCGCGAAGGCGGGAGCAGACATTGAAAAGCGTGCGGAAGAGCTCGGGGGTTTCCACCGGGAAGCCCTCCGATCCCTGGCAGAGGAGCAGGAGCAGCTCGCTGAAGCGCGGAAGGTCTTTCTCCTCGAGAAGGCTGAAGCCGAAGAGCGCCAGCGACTTGCCGCTGTGAAGCTAGCCGCGGAAGAGGGCGAGCTGGCGCAGCGGAAGGTCAATCTCGACGCCCACGAGGAGGAGCTTGCCTCGCGCGAGGAGAAGCTTGGCGGAGCCCTCAAGCAAGCGGAGGACGCTGCCGCCGCCTCCGAGGCCGCCAAGGAGGAGTTGAAGACGAAGGTGGCGCGGCTGGAGGCCGATCTCTCCAAGAAGGGCAAGGAGCTCAGCGTCGCCAAGGCCTCCAACGTGGATCTTGAGTTGAAGCTAACCACTTTGACCAAGACTTTGGACAGCGCCAAGAAGCGGGAGGCGGCCTTGAAGGAGGAAATCAAGGCCGACAAGGCGCTGCTGGAGAGCGCTGCCACCGCCCAGAACACCTTCAGGGAGACTGTGACGCACTGGACGGAGAGTCTGGTGAATGCCGCCACAGATATCGACAAGGAGCTGGCGCAGCTGGGGATGGAAGATCTTGGGTATCCCTCCGACGACAACCTCTAGCCCAGCGCCAAGCTCGTCCTATTCTTCAAGGGCGTGGCGACGGCCCTTCAGCGACTCCGAGAGAGGATCCCCAAGCAACTAGCTGACGAGTCGCGCGAGATATGCGCAGGAGCCCTCGAGAAAGTGTTGATGAAGGTGGCCTTCCGCAATCCGGGCCTCCGCCTCACCAAAATCCTCAGGTCCTTGCCGCCAGAAGCTAATCTGGAGGAGCTCAAGGCCCTTGTCGCACCCATTGTGGACAAGGTGAGCGGGATCAAGCGGGTCGAAGGCGATCGCGTAGATTAGGCCGCTCATTTCTTCTTTTCTTGTCGCTGCCCATCATGTCATGAAAACAATCTGTTAGAGCTGCGACAAGCTATCTTTGTAATGTAACTTGATTGTGGGCAATGATTGCAACGTTACTCCCTTTACTTGATTCCTCCTTTTGTATGTTTTTGCCCTACGCTTTTAGGGAACTTGCCGGTGTAGGCACCTGAGCCGCGAGCGCTGAGTGCGGAACGTCAGCAGCCTGCTGGCGGTGCCGCTACCGACAAGAAACCTTGTCGCAACTAGTTGCAGCTCACTTAAGTTGCTGAGCGAACTCGAAACAAAGTAAGGGCACTAGCGGCTCACTTAAGTTGCTGAGCGGACTCGAAGCAAAGTAAGGGCGCTAGCAACTCACTTAAGTTGTTGAGCGGACTCGAAACAAAGTAGGGGCGCAACTAGCTATGAGTTGGTTCCTCCGCGCATAGGTTTCCCATACAAAGTGTGGTCGTTCAAGGGAGATAACTTAAAATTTAAAAAATTCGATTGCTCAAACTTTGGCAACTTAGCTTTTCTGTTGTTTGCTTCCCGGCAAGGCGAAACTTTCTTGAACGATGCCTGGCCCATACCATCCATCGTCTTCTCCTTTCCCCCCCCCCCAGCAAACTTGTGGGCGAGGGGAACCTTGCTTTCAAAAGGAAGAAGAGACAATACAGATATGGAGCTTTATGGCTCGTTATTGCTTACCGTGGAGTAGGTGCTGCACAAAGTGTCAGATCATATATGCCAGAACATAGAAAGCATAAAATTGACAAAATGTGCGGAGCACATGAGCTTTACTTATGCACAGGATCTGCGCCCGGCTTTGTACAAAGGATTACATGCAACAGCGGCAAGACTTGTACAAAAGGTGGTTGCCGGAACAGGTTCCGACAACCGCGCCTTACGGGTAAAACTTACGAAGATGCTCAATGTTCCAGGAGTTGCTCACCGGAATGCCATCTTCGGTCTCAAGGCGGACAACGCCAGGCCTAGTGACTCGTTTCACCCGGTAAGGGCCCTCCCACTTCGGCGTCAACTTGTTGGAATTCTTGGCGGACTGAACGCGCCGAAGAACAAGGTCGCCTTCCTCGAGACTTCTGGCGTTAACTTTGCGGCTATGGTAGCGGCGCAAAGCTTGCTGGTAGCGAGCAGCTCGCACAGCAGCCTGAAGACGGTCTTCCTCAAGGAGCAGCGCGTCATCTTTTCGCAGCCACTCTTGCTCGAGCTCATCATAAGCGAGCACTCGAGGTGACCCGTATACGAGTTCCGTGGGGATAACTGCCTCTGCTCCATAGACTAGAGCAAAAGGTGTCTGTCCAGTGGCTCGATTTGGCGTCGTTCTGATCGACCAAAGAACCACCGGCAGCTCCTCGATCCAGTTTCTTCCGCACTTGTGCAGCCTGTCGAAAGTTCTGGTCTTGAGCCCGCGCAGCACTTCAGCATTTGCCCTCTCCGCTTGACCGTTGCTTCTCGGGTGAGCAACAGAAGCGAAGCAGACCTTGGCGCCAAGATCTTGGACGTACTGCGTGAAGGTGCGGCTCGTAAATTGCGTGCCGTTGTCGGTGATTATCCTGTTAGGGATCCCGAAGCGGCAAACAGTCGACCTGAAGAACTTGACTGCTGACTGTGCTGTCACCTTCCTCACTGGTTCCACTTCCGGCCACTTTGTGAACTTGTCGATTGCAACGTACAAGTACTCAAAGCCCCCAACAGCTCGGGGAAAGGGGCCGAGGATGTCGAGCCCCCAGACCGAGAATGGCCAGGATAAAGGGATCGTCTGGAGAGCTTGAGCTGGTTGGTGTATCTGCTTGGAATGAAACTGACACGCTTCACACTTGGTTACTTGTGCAGTTGCATCCTGGAGGGCTGTTGGCCAGAAGAAACCTTGCCGGAAAGCTTTACCAACAAGTGCTCTTGCGCCAATGTGGTGACCACATATGCCTCCATGTATTTCTGCCAACAACTTTTGTCCATCTTCCCGGGGAATACACTTCAATTTCACACCGTTGAGTCTTCTTCTGTATAGTGTCTTGTCGACAAACTGGTACATACTTGACTGCCGGGCTACTCTCTCCGCTTCTTCTTGCTCTTCGGGAAGTCCTCCTGTCTGAAGGAAATGGACAATCTGCTGTGCCCATGTTGGAGCTTGTGGCTCGACAACAAGGACTAAAGGCAAATCTGCTGCTGCGGGAACATCCGCTTCCACGGCAAGAACCTGCGGCTCTGCCGGAGCTTGACGTTCCCCGACAAGCTTGCCGGAGCAAAACTTGTCGGGAGCTTATGCTTCAATGGAACAAACCCTAGGGCTTGCCGGAGCATCTTGCTCCTCAGCGCTCTTGGTGTTGATCTTGGAGACTGCTGCGGGAATATCCGCTTCTACGGCAAGAACCTGCGGCTTTGCCGGAGCGTGACGTTCCCCGGCAAGCTTGCCGGAGCAAAACTTTTCGGGAGCTCTTGCTTCAATGGAACAAACCCTAGGGTCTGCCGGAGCAGACTGCTCCTCAGCACTCTTAGCGTTGATCTTGGGGACCTTCTTGGCGGCGGCTTCGGGGAGCTCTGCCGGCAAATAGTCACCAGAAACCAACTTCCTCTTCTTGCTCTGTCCAGTTGATGGCGTTACGGACGGCTGAGTCAGCTTGAGCACAAAGATCCCTGGTTCCACAGGTAACTTAAGTGCGGCACACTTTGACAGGCCATCTGCAATGGCGTTCTGAGCTCTTGGAACATGCTCCATTTGTAGGCCGTCAAAGTGTTCTTCTAGCTTTATCACTTCATCGACGTAAGCTTCCATCAATGGACTCTGATAACTCTTGTTTACTTGGCGGACGACAAGCTGTGAGTCACCCCTGACAATGAGCTTCTTGATCCCAAGGTCTGCCGCGATCCGGAGACCGGCAAGCAAGCCCTCATACTCTGCAGTATTGTTCGTTGCTTGCTCTTTGGGGAAGTGCATCTGGACTACGTACTTGAGGTGCTCACCGATGGGTGCGACAAGCAGCACGCCAGCGCCGGCGCCTTGCAGCGAAAAGGCACCATCAAAGTACATCAGCCACTCTTTGCTTGCTTCCTTGTCGGGGATGCTCGTTTCTGGAATTTCTTCATGTGGTGTTGGCGTCCATTCTGCTATGAATTCTGCCAATACTCTGCTCTGGATAGCTGAAGTGCTTTCAAACTTGAGGCCAAAGCTTGACAGTTCCAGTGCCCACTCAACAATCCTGCCTGTCGCTTCTGGATTCTGCAGTATCCTCTTCAGCGGAAAGCGAGTGACAACTGTGATCTCATGTGCTTGGAAGTAATGGCGCAGCTTTCTCGAGGCCATGAGAAGGCCGAAAAGCAATTTCTGCACACCAGAGTACCTTGACCTAGCCCCCTGCAGAAGGGAACTGACAAAGTAAACTGGGCGCTGCACCATCTTCTTGTGTATCTCGTTGTGTATCTGCGCAGATCCATCTTTGTCGGGACCAGAGCTTGTTGGGGAGGCTCCCTGCTTGTCGCTGGATGCGCTTGCCGCGGTTGCTGGCTCATCATATGCCTCCCTCTCTGCTACTAACGCAGCACTAACCACTTGATTGGTTGCCGCTATGTATAGCAGCAACTTCTCTTGTGGCTTAGGTGCGACAAGTATTGGAGGGGAGGACAGGTATCTCTTCAGGTCTTGCAGCGCAGCCTCCGCTTCCGGAGTCCATTTCATTGGACCTGCCTTTTTCAATAATCTGAAAAACGGCAGGGCGCGCTCAGCAGACCGAGAGATAAACCTGCTGAGAGCAGCCACGCAACCGGCAAGTTTCTGTACATCCTTGACGCGCTTTGGTGCTTCAATCTGCTCAATGGCCTTGATCTTGTCGGGATTGGCTTCAATTCCCCGCTGAGACACGAAGAACCCGAGAAGCTTGCCGGAGGGAACTCCAAACACACACTTCTCTGGGTTGAGCTTGAGGCTGATCTTGCGCAGATTTGCAAAGGTCTCGTCTAAATCTTGAATCAGGGTTGCTCTGTCCTTGCTCTTGACCACTATATCATCCATGTAGGCTTCCACATTTCTGTGTATTTGTGGCTCAAGAGCAACATGGACTACTCTTGCAAATGTCGAACCAGCATTTTTTAATCCGAAAGGCATCCGTACGAAACAGTACGTGCCACATGGAGTAATAAATGCGGTCTTCTCCTCATCCTCTTCTGCCATGAAGATCTGATGATATCCTGAGTATGCGTCAAGAAATGAAAACAAATCACATCCGGCGGTGGAGTCAACAATCTGGTCAATGCGCGGCAAAGGAAATGGGTCTTTGGGACAAGCTTTGTTAACATCGGTGAAATCGATACAAAGTCTCCATTTCCCGTTTGCCTTGCGCACGACTACAGGATTGGCCAACCACGTGGGATGGAGCACTCCTCTGACAAGGCCTGCTGCTTCCAGTTTCTTGATCTCTTCTGCAATGAATTCTTGGCGCTCCACTGCCTGCTTCCTGACTTTCTTCTTGACGGGCCGCGCACGGGGACAAACGGCAAGGTGGTGCTCAATTACTTTCCTGGGAACACCGGGAATGTCAGACGGTTGCCATGCAAACACGTCGACATTCACCCGCAGGAAAGCAACGAGCGTGCATTCCTATTTAGGGTCGAGCGTGGCACTGATGGTGAAGGTACCACCAGTGCCATCCTCCTTGGCGGATACCTTCTTCGTCTCTGGCGGAGCTGCCATCGTCTTCTTGCACTTGCCGGTGGAGCTCGATGGTGCGTCCTCGACGGCAGCGCAGCACTCCGAAGAGGTGCGCTTGCCGGAGTGGGCATCAGAACTCTTGCCGGACTTGGTCTTCTTCCCCCCGGGAGCTTCAGCGGCAAGTGGATTGCGATCTGCCGTGGCTGCTGCTTCCCGGTAGATCTTGTCGGCACAGATAAGAGCATCCTTCTTGTTGCCGGGGACAGAAATGACGCTTATCGGGCCTGGCATCTTCAGCATGTTATATGCGTAGTGAGAGGCTGCCATGAACTTGGCGAGTGCTGGACGGCCAAGTATCCCATTGTAAGGCAATGGAATATCGGCAACGTCGAATGTGACCTTCTCAGTCCTGAAGTTTAGCTCGCTGCCAAATGTTACCGGCAGCGTGACCTTCCCCTTCGGCTTGCTCCTTCCCGGATTGATTCCTTGGAATGTGCCGGTCTCTTCAAGCTCGCTGTCGGGGATCTGGAGTTTTTGGAGTACAGCGGAGGAGATCAGGTTTAAGCCGGCCCCGCCGTCAACTAGCATCTTGGTGACCTTGAGGTTGCGGATAGTTGGTGAAACCAACATCGGCAAACACCCGACCGCAGTTGTGCGATCAGGGTGGTCCTCAATGTCAAAGATGATAGGCGTGCTGGACCATTTCAGAAGTTTGCGCGATTCGACAGGTGGTTCCGCTGCATTGACTTCCCGCACCCACTGCTTGAGTTGGCGGTGAAGTGTGCAGGGAAGCGCCGCCATCAACGCACAAGACCTCTGTGGCTTTCTGAAACTCCTGCTCATTGGTCTCGACATCATCCATGTCTTCGTCATCGTCGTCTTCATCGTTGTCGCGGCCGAGGGGAGGTCTGTCTCCTTGCCGCTGCTTGGCCTTACCGCGGCGTCCTCCTCGGCCGGCGCGCTTCTTGCCAGATTCTGCAGCGCCACCTTGGGCCCTCTCCTTGTCTCGCCGCTCGTACTCAGCCTTTTGCTGCTGGACAAGCTGCTCGACCTTTTTGCAGCTCTGGAGGTCATGGCCCTTGGTGCGGTGAATCTTGCAGTATTGCTTGTCGGAGCCGTCCTGCTTGTCGGCGGCTGCCACAGCCTGGCAGTTGGCGCATGCGGAAATCTCCTTGCCGGAGCTACCAACTTTGGCCTTCTTGGCGCCACCTTCGTTGCCGGGCTGCTCAACGACTAGCACCTCTTTGCCTTTCTTCTTCCTGTTCCGCCGCCGGTTTTTCTTTGCCGGGGCAATATCCTCACTGTCAGATCCTTCTGCTCCCGTCTTCTCTCCGGGGAGTCTCCTCCATTCCTCAGCGCGTGCACACTTGTCGGCCAGGGCATATAGCTCACTGACGTCTCTGATCCTGCACATCGCCATTTCCTCCCGCATCCTGCGGTTACGCACGTTCTGATGAAACGCGCTGATGACCGCGGCGGGGTGGACGTCTGGGATGTTGTACTGTACACAGCTGAACCTCTGAATATACTTGCGCAGGGGCTCTCCTTCCTTCTGGACGAGCAGATGAAGATCACTCTCTTGGCCATGAGGTTTGTGGCCGTCTGTAAAGGCGCCGACAAACTGATGGCATAGATCAGCCCAGGAGGATATGGAGTTGTCCGGCAAGTGCATGAGCCAGGACCTGACGTTGGGCTTGAGCACCAACGGGAAGTAGTTGGCAAGGATCTTGTCTCCCGCCCCCCAGCAGCCTGCACCGCAATGGTGTAGATGCTGAGGAACTCCGACGGATGCGACTTGCCGTCGTACTTCTCTGGTACATCTGGTTTGAAATTCTTCGTACTGGGCCACTGGACTTGCCGCAGCTCACGAGTGAACGCAGGGCAACCTACCGCGTACGGCAAGTCACCTGGTTCCCCTGGCGCATGCATGTCAACAGAGGGCCCAGCGCGCTGGTCTGATTGACGCCGCGCTTCTCTCCGGCGCTCGATGCGAGTACGAGCGTCTTCTTGTTGTCGTTCTTGAAGAACTTGGCGCTGATCGCGACGAGCTCGCGGATCTGACAACGCGGTGGAGTCGCTGTCGAGGTGGACCCGGCGAGTCGGCGATCTTGGCCTTCGGGGTGGAGAGTGCACAGTAGTTGCACCCCCACCAGTCTTGTCGTCTCTGGCTCGTGCCTGGCTGGCTTTCCGCGGCTGAGACATGCTCGGCTGCCGTGGAGTGTCGCCGTTGGCGAAGCCGATGAGACTCTGGATAGTGGCCCTCCAGTCGTCGATCTTGTCCGCCGCTGGAGGGTAGTCTAGGAGCAGCTGAGCTCGCGCCAGAGCTTCTGCTGCGGTGGCGGGTGGCGGTGGCGAACGGTGCGAGGAGCGGGATATGCTCGGACTTCTAACTACGTTAGAAGGAGCAGTATCTCGTCCAGGCGACCGTGTCTCGCTCGCGCCAGCAGGTTGACGTGCATGGTGGTCCTGAGCGCTCCGAGATCCACCAGCTCGATCTTGATCTAGCGAACGCATGGTACCGTGAGTACCATGACGCTGCCGGTCCCGCGCCTCCTGAGATGGGCGCGGTGCATGCTCGGACGCCGAGGTCTTGGAGTGCGCTCGGTCATTGTGGGAGCCGGCTACGCCGCCGATGGGCAGCGCAGCCTTGTCCTAGGACCTGGCAGCACCGTGAGTTCCCTCGTCGACGCGTGTCCTTCCGCCGGCGCCTGCCCCACCAACCGTTTGCTCCGGCGGTGGCTGGCTCGGCGCGGACGGAGCAGCTGCCTCCGAAACTTTCTTCTTCGGCACCATGTTGATGAAGATGATGAAGATCTAGCTCGCGAGAACGCCGGATCTGGTTCACACAACTTCGACGCCCCCTACCTGGCGCGCCAAAGATGCCGGGGTGCTGATCCACGGGCACCTATGGGACCGGCGGGCCGGGTCCCTTTCGGTTCGGTGGGGGCAGAGATCGTGCAAAGAGCAAATCGAGGCGAAGCACGCGAGCGATTTACCCAGGTTCGGGCCGCACGGATGCGTAAAACCCTACTCCTGCTTCATGGTTTTGTATTGATTTCTAGCTCGGGAGCGCGGAGTGCTACAGTACACACCAGCGGCCAGCAAGACCGAGCATGAGTGTTCGAACTAGCTAACCCCCCTCTACGTTGCACACGGGCCTCCTTTTATATGCTCAAGGGGCTACCGACAGGTGGCAACGGAGGTAAAGGGCAAAAATGGAAAGGTGCTGTGGTAGGCACAGCTACCTGCTACAGTGTATCATACCTAACCCTGACGGCAGGGGACAAGGGTCTTAAATGCCCGTCTGTGTCGCCTAAACAGTGCGAAAAGGGACTGCCAGGGACGCTACCGTTCGCCACGATGGCGATCTTGTCAGCGCCGCTTGCCACCGCACGTCCCTAGCTGCACAGCCTTCCGCCACGTACGCCTGGAAGGGCCCCAGAGCGACACGTTGGTGGATGTGCTGGAGCGCGGGCGCGGAGAGGTGGCTTGCCGCGGCGAGCGCCTTGCCGCGGTCGTTGTCTTGTCGCGTCCGGGAGCTTGTCGCTCACCGGGTCTTGCCGGAACGCGTGGTGCGCCGCGGCAAGTTCCTTGAAATGCCTTGAGTGACCTTCCCGGCAAGCTCCTCTTGCCGGGGTCTTGTCTTCTTGACTTGGACACTTTGTTCTTGAATGCCTCCAAAGGAACCACGGAGGATCTTGGCGGTCACCCGGCAAGCCTTGCCGCGGGATGCTGCGACTGCCCGTGCACAAGTTCGGGATACTAGGGTACCCCTACTCTAGTACACCGACACATTTTTCTTAGCACGCATCCTAGCGGTTCTTTCTTTGCACTCATCAATGGAAATTCTCATGGCTTTGAGAGACTCATTGATATCATGCTTAGGAGGAATAGATCTAAGTTTCAAAGAATCAGCATCAAGAGAAATCCTATCAACGTTCCTAGCCAACTCATCAATCTTAAGCAAATTTTCTTCAATCAAAGCATTGAATTTTTTTGCGAAGTAATAAATTCTTTAATATTAGATTCAAAATCAGAGGGCATCTTATTATAATTTCCATAAGAGTTGTTGTAGGAATTTCCATAATTATTAGAGGGATTACTAAGATAAGGCCTAGGATTAAAGTTTCCTCTATACGCGTTGTTGCCAAAATTATTCCTACCAACAAAATTCACATCCGTAGATTCATTATTATTCTCAATCAAAGTAGACAAGGGCATATCATTAGGATCAGAAGAAACACTCTTACTAGCAAATAATTTCATAAGTTCATCCATCTTTCCACTCGGAACATTAATTTCTTCTATCGCATGCATCTTTTTATTAGTAGATCTTTCAGTATGCCATTGAGAATAATTAACCATAATATTATCTTGGAGTTTAGTAGCTTCTCCTAAAGTGATTTCCATAAAAGTGCCTCCCGCAGCCGAATCTAAAAGACTTCTAGAAGCAAAATTCAATCCGGCATAAATTTTTTGTATAATCATCCACAAATTCAAACCATGAACAGGGCAATTACGTATCATTAATTTCATCCTCTCCCAAGCTTGTGCAACATGTTCATGATCAAGTTGCTTAAAATTCATAATATCGTTTCTAAGGGAGATGATCTTAGCGGGAGGAAAATACTTAGAGATAAAATCATCTTTGCACTTGTTCCAAGAATCAATACTATTTTTAGGCAAAGACGAAAACCAAGCTTTAGCACAATCTCTAAAAGAAAAAGGAAATAGCTTCAACTTAACAATATCGTTGTCCACATCTTTCTTGTTTTGCATATCACACAAATCAACGAAGCTATTTAGATGGGTAGCGGCATCTTCACTAGGAAGGCCGGAAAACGGATCTTTAATGACAAGATTCAGCAAAGCGGCATTAATTTCACAAGATTCAGCATTGGTAAGAGGAGCAATCGGAGTGCTAATAAAATCATTGTTGTTGGTATTGGTAAAGTCACACAATTTAGTGTTATCTTGAGCCATCGTGACAAGCAAGCAATCCAACACACAAGCAAAAAAAAGGCAAGAGGGCAAAAAGAGGCAAATAGAGAAAGAGAGGGAGGATAAAACGGCAAGGGTGAAGTTGAGGAGAGGAAAACGAGAGGCAAATGGAAAATAATGTAATGCGGGAGACAAGGGTTGTGATGGGTACTTGGTATGTTGACTTTTGCATAGACTCCCCAGCAACGGCGCCAGAAATGGCTCGTTGTCAGGAGTCAAATCATGACTTGACTTGGCGCGAACCTCCCCGGCAACGGCGCCAGAAATCTTGCTACCTCTTGAGCACCGCGTTGGATTTCCTTGAAGAGGAAAGGATGATGCAGCAAAGTAGCGTAAGTATTTCCCTCGGTTGTTGAGAACCAAGGTATCAATCCAGTAGGAGGCTACGCGTGAGTCCCTCGTACCTGCACAAAACAAATAACTCCTCGCAACCAACGCGATAAGGGGTTGTCAATCCCTTCACGATCACTTACGAGAGTGAGATCTGATAGATATGATAAGATAATATTTTTGGTATTTTTGTGATAAAGATGCAAAGTAAAATAAAAGCAAAGGGAATAACTAAGTATTGGAAGATTAATATGCTGAAGATAGACCCGGGGGCATAGGTTTCACTAGTGGATTCTCTCAAGAGCATAAGTATTTTACGGTGGGTGAACGAATTACTGTTGAGCAATTGGCAGAATTGAGCATAGTTATGAGAATATCTAGGTATGATCATGTATATAGGCATCATGTCCGAGACAAGTAGACCGACTCCTGTCTGCATCTACTACTATTACTCCACTCATCGACCGCTATCCAGCATGCATCTAGAGTATTAAGTTCATGAAAACAGAGTAACGCCTTAAGCAAGATGACATGATGTAGAGGGATAAATTCATGCAATATGATTAAAAAACCATCTTGGTATCCTCGATGGCAACAATACAATACGTGCCTTGCTGCCCCTACTGTCACTGGGAAAGGACACCGCAAGATTGAACCCAAAGCTAAGCACTTCTCCCATTGCAAGAAAGATCAATCTAGTAGGCCAAACCAAACTGATAATTCGAAGAGACTTGCAAAGATAACCAATCATACATAAAAGAATACAGAGAAGATTCAAATATTGTTCATAGATGATCTTGATCATAAACCCACAATTCATCGGTCTCAACAAACACACCGCAAAAATAAGATTACATCGAATAGATCTCCACAAGAGAGGGGGAGAACATTGTATTGAGATCCAAAAAGAGAGAAGAAGCCATCTAGCTAATAACTATGGACCCGTAGGTCTGAGGTAAACTACTCACACTTCATTGGAGAGGCTATGGTGTTGATGTAGAAGCCCTCCGTGATGGATGCCCCCTCCGGCGGAGCTTCGGAACAGGCCCCAAGATGGGATCTCGTGGATACAGAAGGTTGCGGTGGTGGAATTAGGGTTTTGGCTTCGTATCTGATCGTTTGGGGGTACGTAGGTATATATAGGAGGAAGGAGTACGTCGGTGGAGCAACAGGGGGCCCACGAGGGTGGAGGGCGCGCCTGGGGGGGTAGGCGCGCCCCCCTACCTCGTGGCCTCCATGTTGGTTGCTTGACGTAGGGTCCAAGTCTCCTGGGTCTTGTTCGTTCCAAAAATCACGTTCCAGAAGGTTTCATTCCGTTTGGACTCCGTTTGATATTCCTTTTCTTCGAAACCCTAAAATAGGAAGAAAAAAAACAGCAATTCTGGGCTGGGCCTCCGGTTAACAGGTTAGTCCCAAAAATAATATAAAAGTGGATAATAAAGCCCAATAATGTCCAAAACAATAGATAATATAGCATGGAACAATCAAAAATTATAGATACGTTGGAGACGTATCAGTCAACGTCGCATGGGACGTTGATAGCAGTCCGGAGAGACGCCCCCGCACTAAGCCCCAGGCTGCATCGTAAGTGACACGACTCGCTCATGCGCACATCCGGCCCTTTCTCTTCATTATCACGACATAGGTAATTGTGCTATTGCAGTCCGGCCCGCGACCTTATCCAGCGATCCTCATCTGGAGGTTTGTTGGCTCCGTCGGAGATGGCGAGCATGTCGCCACCGCCCGCTTATTCCCCCGGGGCCAGGGACGACACCGAAGCGTTATCCCGGAGGACCGTTCCGAACCGGGGAGGAGCCCAGGACACTGTCCGGGAGGCGCCACAAGGCGAGACCTCCACTGTTAGACACATGGAGGAGCCGGTCCCCATGGAGATTGGCGTAGAGGGCCACATCCAGTTCGGCCCTCAGCCGAATACGATTCCAGAGGCCCATATGGCTCCGGAGTCAGGCGAGCAACCCCCCTTGAAGGAGGGGGTGCGCCGCTTCCACCGGTGGCCCTTGTCCATCCATGGGCGCCGGATAACCTGATGGAGGCGCTTCGAGGCGCCTCTGTCGTGGACGAGCACCGTGTCCTTATGGGTGCGGTGATCGAGAAGATTCAATCTGCCAAGAGTCGACTGAATGAAGCCTGTAGCAGCCTATTGACAGGTTTCGAGGTAAGAAAGAGAAAAAAAACCCGTGTAGCCAGTAGCCCCTGAGACACTATCCGGTGTTTGGCAAGAAGAACCGGACAGAGGATCAATCTTCTGTTGTAGGAGACTAATGTAATATGAATGAATAAGCAGGTGTCGATGTTGGCCGCGACCTCCCATGCTGCCGAAGTCTCTGAGCTGAGGCAGAGGCTGGAGCGGACCGAGAACAAGCTCGGCGAGGTTAAGGTTCGGCTCCAGGAGAAGCAAGGTGAGTGACGACTTGCTGTGTGTTTTAGAAAGGATAGGCGTTGTATATTGACCGCTGGGTCGTAACATGTGAAGGAGCCGCGACCAAGGTCGATGCCCTGAAGAAGGCCCTGGGCGAGGCCGAGGAGAAGGCTGTCTAGTAGAAAGCCGCCCGTAAGAAGTCCAAGGCCTGGGTCGAAGAGATCTAGTAGGAGCTCCAGGATGCGGTTAAGAAGTGCGAAGCCTTGGAGCATGATGCGTCGGTTCAAGGGACCAAACTCGCCAAAGCTCGTCAGAGCGCGGAGACCGCACGGAATGAGGCCCAGGCTGCCCTCCAGGAGATCCAGGAGGCCAAGAAGATCACGGCGGGTAAGGCATTTAAGATGCAAAGCAAGTATGTGGAGAAGCAGTACCTTTTACTAACCCGGGTTCGGAGTTCCCTAGGAGCATTTGCGGATATACCACGCAGTGTATCAGACGCCGCGGAGTTCTACCGAGCCGAAGGAGGGGGTTCTACAGAGAAGCTATTCTGGTCACAGTATGCGGCGCCAGAGCATCCCGTGTCCTTCACCGATCAGCTGAAACAGCTGGTGGAGCTGCATAGGGTGGCCGAACTAGCCATGAAGGATTTCATAATCCGGCTATGGCCAGCCGAAGCTATGCCAAGCAGCTACTTCGGACTCGTGAGGCGGATCGTGAACGCCTGTCCTCGACTGGACGTTGTCAAGCGCTCGGCCTGCATTGAAGGTGCGTGCATGGCCTTCGCCCGTTGCAAGATGTGGTGGGCGAAGATGGACGTTGTCGAGGTGACCAGAGGGCCACCGGAGGGCAAGGAACACCGCACACCCGAACGGTATTTTGCGGATGTCCTGGAGGGTTCTCGCCTTGCGGCAGCACAATGCTCGCAAGACATTGTATTTGAATAAATGTATTCATGTTACCTTTGCCTTGTATTAGAAGAACAAAGCCTGTTTTGTAATGTAATATTATTATGCTTTGAATTGTTTCCTCCTGTGCGGCCGTGTTGTATGTAATCTGAGGGTTGGCCAGTTATCGGCTTCTGCCCTCACGTAGGTAGTACGGAGGTGTTCAGGATGGAATCTAAACAATCTTGATCCAATTATATGATCCTTGAAGGAGTTGTTTAGCACAACGAACAAGGCAATCAGATAGTATGGCTTAAACGCCCTCACTTAGCTATAGGAGTTCTATAATAAAGCGTAGGTGCAGCCCCTGGTTTGAACCAGGGTGCTGTCAGCATCTGATCGGGAAGTGCCGATCTTTCGCATAATGCGGAAAAAAACTCTAGCAATTTGTGACCCTCGAACAGCTGACCAGCTATCGCCGTATCATGGCAGTCAGTTTTGGGCTTTCTCTACTGAGGTGCTCATCTGGTCAAGGCCAGGGCACAATCGCAGTAGTTCTCCCTTTACTACCCTAGCCGATTTAGCGGAACGTAGGGTAGCAAGCACAGGAGCCGGGCAACCCAACTATTGACCAAAGACATGATTCGCAGCCAATGCATATAATGCTAAATTCGGGGTGCCGAACTTATCTTTAGGGATTGTTCGGACTTTGTTGTCGTATCGTGGGGCGATGGGGAGCCCCTGGCAAATATGAAACGTACCAGAGTGTATGGCCGCTAAGTAATATTAAGGAAAACAGAGGGAGAACGGAGATAGGGTTCGGATCCCTTAAACATGGATCATGAACTGTTTCCCTTATAGTTGGGTTAATGTGTCCAAGCGCATTGGTACAAAATAATGCAATAAGAAACCGGCACCCGAAGGCAGACTGGGCATGGGTCCTGAAAACGGTTAGCCTCTAGGGCTTCTCGTGTACGCATGTGCTCTGTGTCAATCCGGTGTGTTTGTCCTTTGACGGGATCGTTAATCGGGCCGTCGAAGGAGGCCCCCATAGGAGAAACCTGAAACAAGGGAAAAGAAGATAGTAAAGTTATATGTGTGTCCGGGATCGGTCTGGCCGAACCGTGGATCCCGGGATAGCTTGTGCCTCCGTTGATGCCCATGGAATTTTGAGTGCGTAGTTAAGGACGTGTGGTATGAATGCCACTACCTCATCGAGATTGGGACGGAGGCCGAATTGCTAATCGAGCTCTTGACAAGCCGTGCTATCCTGTTGTAGTATAGTCCGGACCCTCTTAATGATGTCCAGGGGCTCAGGAGCCAGACTATGATGCTGCTTGAGAAGGCCGCTTTGTACCTCTGCTGCTAGGGCGGCGGTGTGCTCCTCTGTCCGGAGGGAGCATTCTGTGTTTCCGTTGACTGTTATGACGCCGTGCGGACCGGGCATCTTCAGCTTGAGATAAGCATAGTGTGGCACCGCGTTGAATCTAGCAAACGTGGTTCGTTCGAGTAGTGCGTGGTAGCCACTGCGGAAGGGGACGATATCGAAGATTAACTCCTCGCTTCGGAAGTTGTCCGGGGAACTGAAGACCACCTCCAGCGTGATTGAGCCCGTGCAGCGGGCCTCAACGCCTGGTATGACTCCTTTAAAGGTAGTCTTTGTGGGTTTGATTCGTGAGGGATTAATGCCCATCTTCCGCACTGTATCCTCATAGAGCAGCTTGAGGCTGCTACCACCGTCCATTAGGACTCGTGTTAGGTGAAATCCGTCGATGATTGGGTCGAGGACCAGTGCGGCTGAACCGCCATGCCGGATACTAGTTGGGTGATCTCGACGATCGAAGGTGATCAGGAACGACGACCACGGATTGAATTTTTGGGCGACTGGCTCTACCGCGTATACGTCCCTAAGTGCTCGCTTGCACTCCCTTTTGGGGGTGTGTGTAGCATATATCATGTTCACCGTTTTGACTTGAGGGGGAAATTTCTTCTGCCCTCCTGTGTTCAGCTGCCGGGGCTCTTCATCCTCGTCCTCACTTTGTGATCCCTTTTCTTTGTTTTTGGCATTTAACTTGCCAGCCTGTTTGAAAACCCAACAGTCTATGTTGGTGTGATTAGCTTGTTTGTCTGGGTACCATGTATCTGGCACGGACGATCGAGTATGCGATCCAGGATGGATGGTCCCTCATTGTTCCTTTTGTAGGGCTTCTTTCGCTGTCAGGACTTGGAGCCGCTGAATCCGGCGTTAACGGTGGTGTCATCGGTGTTGTCGCCATTGCTTCGGCGTTTGTGTCTGTTGCGCCGGATCTTTCCGGAGCTGTTCTTGGCCTCGAAGGGGCCTGTCTCGCTGGCTGTGTTTTTGCTACGAGCCAGCTAGCTGTCCTCACCCGCGCAAAAGCGGGTCATGAGTGTCGTAAGGGCTGCCATGGACTTCGGCTTTTCTTGGACGAGGTGGCGTGCTAGCCATTCGTCACGGATATTGTGTTTAAAGGCCGCTAGGGCTTCGGCATCCGGACAGTCAACGATCTGGTTCTTTTTGGATAAGAACCTAGTCCAGAATTTACAGGCTGATTGTCCAGGTTGCTGAACTATGTGGCTTAAGTCATCAGAGTCGGGCGGCCGGACATATGTACCTTGGAAGTTGTCAAGAAAAGCCTCTTCCAAGTCCTAGCAGCTGCCGATGGAATTCTCGGGCAGGCTATTCAACCAATGTCTAGTTGGCCCTTTGAGTTTCAGTGGGAGGTATTTGATGGCGTGGAGGTCGTCTTCACGGGCCATGTGGATGTGGAGAATAAAGTCCTCAATCCATACTGCGGGGTAGGTTGTTCCGTCGTATGATTCAATATTGACGGGCTTGAACCCCTCGGGGAATTCATGATCCAGCACCTCATCTATGAAGCAGAGAGGGTGTGTGGCGCCTCTATATCAGGCTGCATCACGGGCACGATTATCGGCCCAGGTATGACTAGGTTTGTCATGCCCGAATAGGTAGCCGTCATCCCGAGTCGGGAAGCATCCTCGCGATCCGTAGATTGATCTGGTGTGTTCTGCTCTACTGTCCAGCTCCTGCCGAAGGTCGTATGTATGGTCCCGAGCTGTTATGTCCCTGTTTTTGTGAGGTGGTGGGGCGGGCTGTTGTTCGGCCTGAGTTGCCGCTTTATCCCGACCGCGGGGTGGTTGGTCCGCCGCACTATCCCAACCGCGTGGTGGTCGGTCCGCATTGCGTGAGGGAGGTATGGGATTTGGTGCCTCCTCATCAAACTGAGGTAGCAGTCTACACTTTGGGTAACTCTTGCTTGGGCGCTTGAGGCCGTATTCTTCAGCTGCTAGGACATCAGTCCACCTATCAATGAGTAGGTCTTGATCAGCTTGAAGTGCTGTTGCTTCTTCTGTAGGCTTTTTGGAGTGGCTATTAGCTGGCGCTTGAAGCGCTCATGCTCGATGGGTGCCTCAGGCATGATGAAGCCCTCATTGCCGAGGCTCTCATCATCCTCGGAGACTGGACAATAACTATCATCGTCTGGGTCATTGGGCATGTTCAGATTATCAGGGTTATCTTGCCTGTTGTCTTATTCCTCCTGTTCGGATGCAGCACCGATAGGGTCTTCATTGTTTTCGGCATCGCCCGGAGTACTATTCTCTCCGGTGCCAGTATTTCCATCATTTGAGCGACAAGGCTTGGAGCAGCGTTTAGGGCACCGGCGCTTGGACTATGTCTGAGAAGGTTTATTCGCAACTGGATATCCTTTTTCATCGTCGCTAGCTTTTTTAGGTGTGTCGACCATATACACATTGTACGAAGAGGTGGCCGTCCAACGTCCAGTAAATGGCGGGTTTTGGCCTTGCTCCTGGTCGGCATCGTCATCCATACCGTCGATGTCTTCGGAGCCGTAATCGAGCACGTCGGTTAAGTCATCGACAGTGGCTATGAAGTGGGTGGCGGGTGGGAAAGAAAATTTCCAATCATCAGCCTCTGGCTCGAACCGAACATGGTTCAGCTGTGAGTCCTTTTCCAAGGAAAAGTTCTTTAAAGAGTTTAGCACACCACCCAAAGGTGGGTGCTGGAAAATGTCTGCGGCGCTAAATTTGAAAATCGATAACCAATCCAGCCCGGTGTCCGCAGGCGTACATGGTCCGAAACATATAGCCGGAGACAGATCCGGAGTTCCATTGACGCAGATATTGCGAGGTGCTGAGTCCGTGTGCGGCTCCAACGCCGCGGACTCTGTGGCTTCGGATGGCACGATATGCTCCGATTCTAAGGCCATTGCAGCAACAGGGAACATCTCCTGGATGTGATCCGATGACAGATTTAAGTCATGTTCCTCGGAGCGAGGGGGAGCGATTGCTGCGGTCTCAAATACATTGAAGATCAAGTCTCCACGGATATCCGCGACATAGTTCAAACTTCCAAATCTGACATGGTGGCCAGGGGCGTAGCTATCGATCTACTCCAGATGGCCGAGCAAGTTGGCCCGCAGTACGAAGCTGCCGAACACGAAAATCTGTCCGGGGAGGAAGGTTTCTCCTTGGACAGCGTCGCTATAGACGATTAAAGGGGCCATCGAACCTTTCGTCGACGGCACAGTGGAACTCCCATTGAAAGCACCAACGTCGGTGTCAAAATCGGCGGATCTCGGGTAGGGGGTCCCGAACTATGCGTCTAGGATCAATGGTAACAGGAGACAGGGGACACGATGTTTACCCAGGTTCGGACCCTCTCTATGGAGGTAATACCCTACGTCCTGCTTGATTGATATTGATGAATATGAGTGTTACAAGAGTTGATCTACCACGAGATCGTAATGGCTAAACCCTAGAAGCCTAGCTTGTATGACTATGGTAATGAGTATATCCTTTCCGGACTAACCCCTCTGGTTTATATAGACACCGGGGGGATCTAGGGTTTACAAGAGTGGGTTACATAAGAAGGAATCTTCATAGTCGGTTGCCAAGCTTGCCTTCCACGCTAAGGAGAGTCCAATCCGGACACCGGTACAGTCTTCGGTCTTCATGTCTTCACAGCCCATCAGTCCGGCCCATGGATAACAGGCCGGACGCCCGAGGACCCCTTAGTCCAGGACTCCCTCAATGGTCACCTCGAGGAGAAGGCCTTCTGCCAGCAACCCACCGGGTTTGTTGGCCCGGCGCTTCCCGACCATGTGTGCCTGCTTTCGCGGTCCTTGTACGGACTCGAGCAGGCTTCGCGCGCTTGGTACCAGCACATCGCGGCGTTTCTCCACTAGCTTGGGTTCCATTCTACCCGCTCGGATGCCTCGCTCTTCTTCTATCATTAGGGCTCTGACACGGCCTACTTGTTGCTCTATGTCGACAACATCATCCTGACGGCATGTACGGCTAGTCTCCTCAGTCAGCTCATGGCTCGTCTTCGCGCTGAGTTCGCCATCAAGGACTTGGGTCCTTTGCACTACTTCCTCGGTGTCGAGGTGGTGCCCCGTCCGGATGGCTTCTTCCTTCATCAGCGGAAGTATGTTCACGAGCTCCTGGAGCACGTCGGCATGCTTAACTGCAAGCCCGCCGCTACGCCTATTGATACGAAGGCCAAGCTTTCTGCCACAGATGGTTCTCCTACTTCGGATGCTCATTTCTATCGATCCATCGTTGGTGCTCTCCAGTACCTCACTCTGACTCGACCGGAGATCCAGTATGTCGTGCAGCAGGTGTGTCTTCATATGCATGCTCCTCAAGACGTTCACTGGGCTGCCGTCAAGCAGATTCTCCGCTATATCTGTGGCACTATGGATCTTGGCGTCACGCCTCCGCCGGCACCGCCCTCACCGCCTACTCTGATGCAGACTGGGCGGGCTGCCCCGACACTCGTCGCTCCACTTCGGACTATTGTGTCTACCTTGGACCCTCACTTATCTCGTGGTCGTCCAAGCGGCAGCCTACGGTCTCTTGTTCCAATGCCGAGGTTGAGTATCGTGTGGTGACGAACGCCGTCGCCGAGTGTTCGTGGCTTCGCCAGCTGCTTCAGGAGCTCTCTTGCCCTGTTGACCATGCCACGGTGGTCTACTGCGACAACGTCTCGACGGTCTACCTCTCCTCTAACCCGGTGCATCATTGACGGACCAAGCATATTGAGTTGGATATTCATTTTGTTCGAGAACAGGTGGCCCTTGGCCATATTCGTGTTTTACACGTCCCTACTTCCCAACAATTTGCCGATATCATGACCAAGGGCTTGCCTACGGCGTCCTTTGAGAAGTTCCGGTCCAGTGTTTGCGTCAGCCGCGGTGCCGCTTCGACTGCGCGCGCGCGGGGGGGGGGGGGGGGGGGGGGGGGGGGGGGGGGGGGGGGGGGGGGGGGGGGGGTGGTGTTGAGTATATGTGTTATGTGCATATTGTGTATTGGGCCCTCCTCCTTGTTCCTTGTATAGTTGAGGTCCGTGGCCCACCTTTGTACATCATATATACGTGCCTATGCACGAAGAGCAATACATCGTGCAATCATACACACCCGATTCCGCTCCTGTCTATCTTTGTATACTCAATGTAGTTCAATTCTCTTTATTACCAGAGCCAGAGAGCCGGGGTACTTTACGCGATTAGCTATGGCTCGCAACCTTGCGCTGCATTGCCTGCACTACTACAACGCCGCGCATCCGGTTCATGATCTACCCTATATGTCAACTTTGCCTTTCCTTTCCTAGGACCTATTGTATGATATATACATGCATGCATTACTGTGACCTCTTTGAGTTGGGTTTAAACAAAATTGCATTGCAATGAAAGATCAAATCGCTGGAACATACGAAATTGTTTCGTTTCTGTTGGACACACGAAAACCAAGTCATTGGATTTTTCAGGGAATTTACTTCCTAATTGTAGTACTTCTGTCAAACTATGTTTTCCCTTTTTCCTTGCTACAATTACCAATATCGTTTCCCCCATGCTTGATTGGTTCGTTCAGGACAATGAGTATGAGCCTGCTCCTGGCAAGGTGACCAAAAAAGTGCATTTCGACATCGGCGCTTGCTGGACTCATGGAAACTTCGTGGCTCGTCGGAAGCGCTCTGGTTGCTTCTCATTCCTGCCTGCTCCACGGGCTCTCTTTTTCTTTGAGACTATTTATATAAATGGTTCCCGTGGAGTCGTCACATGCACTCCTTTGTTAGGTATGCATGGTCTTCTTTTTTCTTGTTTGATGCATCTTCTCTCTTTTACTCATTGCAAGATCACTCTCATTTGCTAGTGCCAATGTAGGAAAAACAGGGAAAGACCATAGCATCCTCACTAGGCATGCCAACCATATAAAAAACAGGCTGAATGTGCAAGAAATGGTGTTTTAACTGAACTGCCGCACTTGTTTCTGTCATATGGATAACTTGTGGTACTCTGTATGTGTTTTCCTAATCCTTTTTGCTGGGCCACCAAAGAGGTTTAGATATTCCTGGCAAGCAATATATTTTTATCAACAACAAGAGGAATTGGTCGTTATTGTCTCTACAGTGTCTTTCTATTGCAATTGCTGCTAACATTGTGATCTCTTTGCACTGCCTTATATGTAAATAAACCCGATTACTGCCTTTGCTAACATTTTTTTTATCTTGTGTTTTCAGATGAACCAGTTACTGAACCCTATAGTGTCTTGAGTTTCCCTCTTTGGTGGTCTAAACGTCGTAGTGGCAAATGTATGACCCCCTCTCTGTGTGTTTGAGTGTGTTGCACAGCAGGATCCTTCACTTACCTCTTCTCTATATGCTGCCTGTCTTCTTGTGTTTTTGCAGTGGATACCATTTGCAAGACATGCTCCCGTCGCTTTTATCTTCCACATCCTGGCATTAGGAAGATATCTCTATGTGGACATAGCAATGCCCGCAAAGTCTGTGAAATGTGCTATCAAAGCTCCATTGTGCTGCATCCAAAAGATTTCCAGTTTGGCTGTCCTGATCCACGCCACCCTAACTGTACTGCTACAATTGAGCACTGAGGATGGGAAACTGGATTCTTAGTTTACTACTACTCATTTGGTACACTTAAGATAGACTTGTTGTCGGTATTGCTATATGTGTGGCTTGCTAGTTGGAATGACCAAATGACTATGTACCGGATGGTTTCTTAGTCTACTAGTCATTTGGTAAGCTTAAGATAGACTTCTTGTCGGTATTGCTAGGATAACCCCCTAAACTTTTTTTTGGTTCAGTTTATCCCTAAAATTGTGCCATTTGGTTCAGTTTATCACCTAGTAGTACAATTTATCTTTTTTTGTTTCTCCATGCATAAGTGGAGTTTAAGTTAAAGTTTTATAAAATGATAGCAGACATCATAACATATGTTAGAAAAATACAAAATAAATTTTAGTATCATTATTTTGACAGGGAGTGACATTTAATAGTAGAACAATCTTTGGGATACAAAATAATGATTAAAAATTCATATATATATATATATATATATATATGTATATATATATATATTTGACAAACATTGTGATGCCCACTACCACTATAAAATTTTAACTTAAGACTCCACTTATGCATGGACAAACAAAAAAGATAAATTGTGCCAAGGGGTAAATTGAACCAAATAGCATAGTTTTGGTGTTAACCTGAACCAACAAATAGTTTAGAGGTTATTCAGACTTTAGCAATGTTTAAAGATCATTTTAGATTCACATTCATTGATTAATTGCAATTACTGTATGTACAAATTGATGTATAATGAAGTGAACGCACTAAAACTTCTTCAAGGCTGTTCAGCTCTGGAACTCTGTAATATGTATGTACAACCCTCTTCACATTCATGGTGATTGGTGAATGGTACGGGCGTTCTTTCGAGAACGATGGAAGCTTTACCGACGGCAACACAGACCATCAAATGATCTGAATTGTGGGAAGCATGGATATTGAAACAACTTAATGAAATTGTTCGGAAGCATTTGGTACCCGCATTCAAAGCAGAGCAGATGTCCTTGGATTATTCTTCCCAAATTTTTTTTAGAAAAAAGGCCGAGGCCCAGCGTTAAATCAATGATGCCCTTACAAGACACACAAAACGGATTATTCTTCCCAAATCACGACCAATATTGAACGGATTAACCTGGACGAAAGCTGCACGGTCTAACCGATTACTCTAAATAAGCCAATTCTCAATTGCCACTAATACACTTGGACACCATCATGAAAGGTAGAGCTTATATGACAATCATTCTGAAGATTGAAGATATGATCTCAAGTTCTCAACTATAGCAGAGTGGCGGTTGTGATCATGCCTGGTCTCCGGAATCGTTGAGGTTCCCCGTGGGATTGTCAATGAACCTACCGATCCTCAAGTACCCGAGCTCCATGTCTGCTGCCATTCTCGCATCCCTGTTAATGGCCATGTAGGCGAGGATCCTCCCGACAGCCGGCACCATCTTGAACCCGTGGCCGGAGGCAGAACCCCGCTCCCACGACGAAGTCCTTCCCGAACTCCCTACCAAGGAAATCGATCACGAAGTCCTCGTCGGCAGTCATAGAGCTCAAGAACTATATCTCGTTGTAGCGAGATGGAAGGATCTTTCGCATCGAGTGTTTTTACTCTCCCGCCGTTTCTGGCGGCCTGATTTGGTGTTTTTTTCGTTCGCTGGCTTTCTTGTTGGCTCGATCGCTATTGTTTGTTGGTTTGGTCTGTTATCTTTTTTTTTTACCATTTTCTTTTGTTTTTTTCTTTCTATTTCTTTGTTTCTTTATGGTTTTCTTCAGGTTTTCTGTTTTTTCTTTGCTTTTCACCGGTTTTCTTCATTCCTTTCATAGTTTTTACTGATTTTCTTTTCTTTTTTTCCTGTTTATTTTTTCTTTTTTCACTTTTTTTGTTTTTCTTTCTTTGTTTGTTTTCTATGTTTTTTTTTTTTCCGTCTTGGGTTTCGCTGCTTCCAATTTTTGCATTGGTTTTCTTAGGTATTTATTTTCTTGTTTGGTTTTATTGGGTTTCATCACTTTATCTTTCTTTTGTTGTCAATTTTCAACGGTTTCCTTTTTGGTTAACACATTTCTACTTTACCCCGCAAAAAGAACACATTTCTACTTTTTTAGTATACAATATGCATTTGTAGTCTATATGTGAAACATTACATTGTTTTGATACATGTTGAACATTTCTCAATACACGGTATACATTTTCTTTTAATGTTTGTTTTGAACATTTTTATAATATATGGTCAACATTTTTTTCAAAGACATCTTGAGATTTCTTCTGCTAATAAAGATTTTTCTAAAACTATAGGAATATTTAAATACAAGGTTAAATTTTTAAAATATTTTTTATATCTACTTGTTCGGTAAACATTGTACATTTTTTGTATGCAGCAGGAACAGTTTTTATACACATTTTTGACATTTCCAAATACATGATTAACATTTTTTAAACATATTTGTTTTTATGTCTACTTTCACATACGTATTGTACTTTTTTTATACCATTGGAAAAAAATCTATACATGTTTAACATTTTCCAAATACATAATGAACATTTTCTAAACTTATACTATATTTTTAATATCTACTTTTTCTCTGCACACTGTATATTTTTTATACATCAGGAACATTTATTATATACACATTTAAAAAATTCAAATACAAGAGTAACATTTTTCAAACATATATTTTTTATGTCTGCAATTTTTCATCTATGTTGCATTTTTGTATACATCTGTAACATTTTTTATACACATTTAATATTTTTCAAATAAATTTTCCAATATATATGTGTTTGAACATTTTTTGAAAATTTATTAAACATTTTAAATATCTCTTTTTTGTATGTTATCAATATTTTTTAATTGACGCTAAGAATTTTATTACACTGTGTAAACATTTTTTTTTGAAATTCCCGATTTGTAAGAAAAAAATCAGTAGGTTGAAATGTTCGAATGTCTATATCTATAATATTTTCGAAATTATTAGCAAATATAAAATAAATAAGAAGAAGAACCATGAACGGAAATTGAAAGAAAAGGCCGACCCGCTACAGGCCAACCCACTGTATGCGTCCTTGAAATGATACTGCCTTTCACCTCTCGAAGGGCCAACGGACGAACATTTTATTAGATTGAGGGAAAGGAGTATAGAACGGTTAACAATCTAGACGGACTAGAGCTGGAAACCAATGGAGCAAAGACTTCGGAACAAACAAAACGACGGGCCAACATGTCTCTACACAAGGTACATGGTAAGACAAGATCAGATTCCAGGAATCAAGCCTGCCGCCCTCCAGGTTTGCAATTCTTTTCTCACAAGGTCCAGCACCATGTCCGTGCTGCTAGCCACCTAATAAAATATTCTTACATTACGTTCCTTCCAAATCCTCCAGTAGATAAGTATTGCAATGGTGTCGAAATTGCGGCGCATGTGCTTGGGTGCATCAGAACGAGCCTGCAACCACCACTCCTTAGTGCTACGAAAGTTGCCATCTGGTATAGGGAAGTTCACATTAGACCAATCCCTGAAGATCCTCCACACATGCTGAGTGAACTGACAGTGCACAAAAAGATGAGCGCGGTCCTCGGGCTCAGAATGGCATAGAGGGCAGCAGCCATTGGAGGGCCAGCCTCACCTATCCAAGTTATCCGCTATTAGACACCTTTGATGAACTACCAGCCACATGAAGAATTTACATCTAGGTGGTGCTTTGGACTTCCATATTGGCTTACTGCAAGGGAAGGGGAGGTTGGCCATGAAGAATAAGTGGTACACACTTTGTACCGAGAATTGTTGATCCGCAGTCAGCTTCCAGATTAGTTTGTCCCTGTCTCCAGCAATAAGGATGATCCCTTCCACTAAGTCCCAAACTTTGAGGTATTGTGCAACAGCTCTCGTTGAGATGCCCCCTGATATATCCTTGACTTGTACTAAGCGAGGCATAGGCACTCCTATCATGGAGTACATGCATGTCATCCGGCAAATTAGGACGGCGTCGATCCACCATGCGGTGTGTAGTCCACCCTAGCGGTGTGTAGTCCACTAACGAATCCCTGCAACACCTTTTCAAGGCACGGTTTTCTTTACTTAGGTCCAAATTCATTTTGATGTCATGAAAGCTAGATCTTTGGGGACACGAGTTTCACATGCATCTGGATAAATAGTAATATATATGAAAAATTGTTTTAAATCTGTTTTTTTTCCAAGATGAACATTGAGGAGTGTTTCACCTACATGCAAATTTGTGTGATGAAATGACATTGCTGGAGGTTTGGGCAAAAAAACAAAAAACAAATCCATATGTTCAAAAAGACTATTTTGAAAGCATTTTGGAGCATCGGGTTTTTCCCATACATCCATGAATGTCATTTCATTAAAACTGGCATGCAGTCAGCAAACTAAGCAATGTTGTTCTAAAAAAATCATTTTTATTTTTTTCTCCTTTTTGTGTGGATTTTTACTGTTCATACCTTTTTTTAGAACACACTAATTACTTATGATCTACTCCCTGTGTAACGAAATGTAAGACATTTTTTATGTTTCATGCAAAATCAAAAAATGTCTTACATTTTGATACAGAAGTAGTATTTATTTATCTGAAAGGTAACGGTCTGAAGTACTCATTGGTGAATATTTTTAGGAAGAATTGACCTAGTCGCTTGTTTTCTTTCCTTTTTCTGAGGATTACTCTTTGTTCATCTATTTTTGATAAATGAAATATATTAATATAGTGAAGATACTGATTACACCCCTCTTCTGCACCAACAAGACATCGAAAAAGACATCAAGGATGCACACAGCCAAGAACAAAAAAAAAGAGAAATATAAAAACAAAGACCCCGCCATAGTGATGAAACACCAACAATAACAACAACAACACTCTGCAGACTAAGGCATAGCCTAGTGGTGTGAAGGGGCTGATGCCTTCCCACCCACACAGGTTCAAGGCATGTTACTTGCAATTTGGGTTTGTTCCACCAATTATAGTGTAGGGTGTTCTCTTACAATCTTTCTGTCAAAAAACAACAACAACACTCTAACCATCACCAAAGAACACCTGGAATACATAAGACGTTCTCCAAAAGCGACACCTCCAAGAAGGAAACAATGCACAAGTGTTGTCGTCGCCCGATCAAGGATCTTGAGTTTTCACTCTGAAGAGAGTTCGAGATCCCAAAAACAATTCCTTCGCAAGACAATTGCCAGGTACAATCAATGAAGAGCAGACCTGAGGCTTTCACCCTGGAGATCACGGCTCGGTACTCGGGAAGCACCCCAAAAAATGTTGTCCACATGTGTTCCTGCTCCCTCTTGCGAAGGCCGCCGCTGCAAGTCTTCAACACCCGACACACAAGAAAAAACATGTGCTGCCATTCTTCAACACAACCAAAACTCCTCCCCACCGTTACAAGTCTCCAATTGCAGCCATCATGATGTTCTTCACCACTGTCAACACCGTGAAAATATATACCTAGACATGTCCCATGACATTGACAATGCAGGGAAACTTCGCGCCACGGACTCATGAAGCCTTTCTAGCAGAAGTTGAGGGCATGCCGCATGCCCAACTGGATCAATTCTGATCTAGATATATCCAGTGGCGCCATGCGCCAGATGCTGGGATCTCCGAGAGGAAGACCGGAACCCGTTTGTGTCCAGATCAAGGAGGCCGGCATAAAGCAGATGGAATTGGAGCACGAAGAACAACAGGGCCAACCACCGCACGACTCCCCTGGATCTCGACGGGCCGGATCTAGGCAATGCCGCCGCCAGCCGCCGCCATGACCGGGATGAAGAACCGAAGACTGGCCGCCTCCAAGCTCTGCCCAGCGTCGCTGCGCCCTAGCCCAGCCCCGCGCCCCTGCCGCTGCCGCCAGCACTAGCCAAGCTTTGCCCGGTGGCACGGACCGACGACGACAAGGGTAGAGGATGGAGGAGGAGGACGGCTACTCCGGCCGCGACGGGATAACCTCCCATGACGCGCTCGCCAGGCGCGTCGCAGGAGTGATCCATTTTTCACGCACATTGTTGTATCAGCAGCTAGTCATATGCATTTTTAAAATAAGAGAGATTTTCATTTATTAGCTTCTGCACCAACTAGAGATGCATACAAACTGCACAACCACTAAACCAAGGCTCTCTTTACTTGTTTATCTGTTGTCCGTCCACAGCGCTTTTTATACGAGCACCCATACATTGATTTTTTGCTTGTTACTTTGTGAAACAGCGGCACTTGAATAGAAGTGCTACGGTGCAGCCTGGTTATTTGTACCCTCGCACGAGGTCAGTGGCGACTGTTCAACGTACGTGAGGTCACTGCCAACCTACACAACAATTATACTATATTGCAGTAGGACGCTGGCAGGATCAAGTAGGACGGAGGGACGCTAGTGACTCCTAGTCCTAGCATAAAACGACGTCAATCGAGTCTGAGTCCCATCTCTCAGTTGGATGAATCTATGGAGCCCCGCGGAATAAACACGAGGCATTGCACGCACAACGTACGGAGAAGCCGAGATGCACACGCGACGCGCGACGTTAGGCCAACTTCACCGCACGACCTTAAACGAAATAAACATTCGGTTTAGCCGAATTTTATCCCTTTAGGGCAGCGATGCAGTCGCCCATGTCCGCATTTGTCCATTAGATTGTGGATGTGTCCAGCGCGCGGCTGCATCTCAAATTATGTCCGAGATGAACGTGATTAAAAAATAAAAAATTTAAATAAAATGCATAAAAGAGTAAATAAACGCACTTAAAAAAACTTAAAATATATATAAAGGTCACGGCCACAAAACGGTCCAGTTTCACGCCGCACTTAAACGGCCCAGTTTCATAATTAACATAAAAAACAAAATAATAAAAAAGTCGCCCGCGCGCTGCTGCCGCGCCCGTCCATGCCCTGGCCGCCGCCGTCTTCAGTGGCCGCCGGTGTTGTCGTCGTCGCTGCAGAGATCGACGTAGTCCGGTGGCGTCTAGAGATGGGCCGCGGTCCGCGGTGCACGGGAGCGGCGGGCTGGAAGGTGGTCTGTGCCTGCACCACCTCCTCCTGAGGCGAGGCGTCGCGCTCCGGCGACCACAGCGGTGTGGGGCACCAGTTGCCCCCCACGGCGGCCGCCATCTGCTCCGCCGTGCACGACCAGGTCCACCCCTGGCCCACCAGGCCCGGGTGGAAGGCGGCCACCGGCGGCTCCTCCGTCACCTCCTCCTTCGGCTCGGGGATGGCGACGTCGCCGGCCGCAGAGAGGGCCATCGTCTCCTCAAGGCCCGGCCATTGGCGCTCATTGTGCATGTACATGGAGTCGTCCATGACACGCGCCATGATCCGGGCCTCCTCCTCCGCTGTCATGCGAGGAGGTGGAGGTGGCGATGGGGAAGGCGACGGCGTGGGCGTCAGGCCGCGCACCCGCGTACGCCCGCGCACCTCTCGACATGGCCGCCGCGGCCCCGACACCGTGCCGGCGAAGTACGACGCGCGTCGCACGTCGTGCTCGTCCTGGAGTCAAGTGTCCCACAGGATGGAGTCGGGGGCGTACCTCTCGTCGTGGAATAGGTCGTCGGGGAGGAGGCGGCGGCGGCGCTCGATCTCATGGCGCCTGGCACGGCCGCTCGCTGGCACCGGCGGGACGGGGACCCGCTCCGCGGAGAGGTGCCAGTTGTTGGGGAGGTACACGTCGCTCCACGGGACTGGCGTCCTCATCTCCCAGTACCGCCAGCACACATCGACGGCCAGGTACCGCCGGTCGCGCTCGCCGGCGGCCCTAGATGCGATAGTGAAGGGGGCAGGCGCGGGGGCTCGAATGGAGGAGCGCGGCGGTGATGCGGGCTCCTCCTTCTTGACGGAGCCGCGGCGGCGTCCCGAGGAGGAGCCGGCCTCGCGGTCGTGCTTCCCCTTGCGGTCGTGCTTCTAAAGGCCCATGGTTGTGGCCGGCCGGCGAGGTCGACGGCGGGGAACGGTTAGGGTTTCGAGGGTGTAGGATTTCAAGGGGGCAGAGAGGGGCCGGAGTGGGAACTGTGGACGACGATCGGTCCACGACTTCCCATTTAAAAAGGGCGGCGACCCTTCGCAATGCAGATGACAGGTGGGGCCACCCGCCCGTGCGCATTTATGTTGGCGGGTGGGAGGTAGGTGGCCGCCTGCCACGCGGCCCCGACGCGGACGTTCGAAGCGTCCGTTCGTTGTCCGCCCCAAACCCGGCGCAAACTTGCGCTCGAAATGGGTCGGTCCGGACACAAAACGAACCAGATGGGTTCGGGCCGTCGCGCGCTGGGCCGCTTCATTTGTCCGTTTTACCCCAAACGGACGGGGCCGGAGGCCAACTCCACCGTGCGACTCTATCCTGTCCGCCCCCGTCCATTTGGGGTAAAACGGACGAATGACGCGGCCCAGCGCACTGCCTCAAACGGACAAATGTCCGGATTCCGTCCATTTTTGACCCATCCCCGGCCCAAACTTGCGCTCGGTTTGGGGTGAAACGGACGCGCGCGGACGGCCTGGACGCACGCCCTTGTCCCCCCCTCCCCCGTGGCCCGCCTGTCGGGGACACTAGCAGTCCCTCCGCTCCCAACGCTTCCACCCTCTCTCTCCCGCCCCGCCCCGCATTCGGCGCCGCCGCTATTCTCCGGCCGCCTCCTCACCGCGCAGCCCCTGGCCGTCCCTACCAAACCACGTCTCGACATGACCGCCACCACGCCCGCGCTTTGGCTGTAGTTTTGGCCGTCGATCGGAGGTCTGGCCGTCACCGTCTTTGCCGGTCGCAGAGGGGAGACGACCACCGGCGACGTACCACGGCGGCCTCGGCAGTTTCCGATGAGAGCTCCAGAGCGGCTAGTAGCCGGCCGGCAACCATCCCTGCTGCGTCGAGGTGATCATCACGGCCTCTTCGCCACCACGCCCGCAAGGTGTTCGGCATTTTTCCCACAAAGGTATGGACAATGGAGACGAGTTTTTCTTCCATCATTTCCTTTGTTCATCGGATGATTAGTCGTTGGATGATGAAGATCTCGTGGTGGCTGCACTGGTCGTTCTCGACCAAATTCAACGACAGCTTCCTCGGTACAGGGGGTCAGTCCCTGGCCGTGCTCCCAACCTGAACCGCAACAGGGAGAGAGGCCACGCCCTGCTCTATGCCGATTACTTTGCCAACACCCCGCTCTTCAAGTCGGATAAATTCCGTCACCGTTTTCGAATGGCAAGGCATGTGTTCAATCGTATCCGAGAGGGGGCGGTTGCTCATGACCCATACTTCGAGTGCAAGACGGATGCCCTTGGCAAGCTTGGATTCTCCTCTTACCAGAAATGCACCACGGCCATCCGCATGCTTGCATATGGAATTCCAGGCGATCTGGTGGATGACTATGTGCGTATGAGTGAGACAACATGTCGGATGTCAATGTACAAGTTTTGCCAGGCTGTGATCGAGGTGTTTGGCCAAGAGTACTTGAGGCAACCAACTGCCGCTGATACAGAGAGATTGTTGGCGACCAACGCAGCTAGAGGCTTTCCAGGCATGCTTGGCAGCATAGATTGTATGCACTGGGAGTGGAAGAACTATCCATTTGCTTGGCAGGGCCAGTACAAAGGGCATGTCAAGGCGTGCACTGTCATATTAGAAGCGGTGGCATCACAGGATCTTTGAATATGGCATTCTTTCTTCGGCATGGCAGGTTCTCACAATGATATCAACGTGCTACAGCGTTCTCCAGTCTTCGCGAGGCTTGCAGAAGGCCACTCCCCACCTGTCAACTTTGAGATCAATGGCCACCAGCACAACAAGGGATACTATCTAGCAGATGGTATATATCCTCAGTGGTCAACTTTTGTGAAGACAATCTCGAAACCCCAAGGTGAGAAGAGAAAGAGATTTGCCCAAATGCAAGAGAGTGTTAGAAAGGATGTGGAACATGCTTTTGATGTGCTTCGATCCCGGTGGGGTATCGTTCGAAACCCTGCACTGTCATGGGATGAAAGGAAGTTTTGGAAGGTGATGACTGCTTGTGTGATCATGCACAACATGATCGTCGAGGACGAGCGTGATGAGAGTATCTTCGACCAAGGATTTGATTATCAAGGTGAAAATATTGAGCCCCTGCACCGAGACCCGGCCATATTTGAACAGTTTGCCCAATTCCACCGTGAGATGCGTGATTGGCACACTCATTTGAATTTTCAAAATGACTTGGTAGAGTACGTGTGGGATCACATTGGCAACCAATAGATGTATTAGTCTATTTTATGTTCAGTCAAGACAATTTTGATTTGGTTGTAAAACTATTTTAATTTTCAGACAAATATTTGGGTTGGAAACTAGTTTTGATGAAAATTTGGGCATTTTTTACCCTGACGGACAGGATGGGGCAAAATGATGCGTCCGCGCGCTGGGCGCACGGCGACCGCATCCCAGGACACGCCCGGACACGATCCCAAATTCCTATCCAAACGGACAGAAACCGGACAAAACGGACGTCTGTTTGGGGTCGCGCGGTGGAGTTGGCCTTAGGCCAACTCCACCGTGCGACCCTATCATGTCCGGCCCCGTCCGTTTGGGGTAAAAGGGACAAAAAAGGCGGCCCAGCGCGCGGGAGCAAACGGACTTTTGTCCGCTTTGTGTCTGCTTTCGACCCATCCCCGGCCCAAACTTGCGCCGGTTTTGGGGTGAAACAGACAGCGCGCGGACGGGCGGGACGCGCGCGCTTGTCCTCCCCTGGCCCGCCTGTCGGTGGGAGAAACCAAAAACCCCCCGACGACCATTTGGCGCCATTCCCCCCAAACCCTCCCACGTCCCTCCCGCCGCCCCCCTCTCTCCCCCGTCCATGGCCGACGCCCCGCCGAGTTCCGGCGGCCTGGCCTTCGACCCGACCGCAAAGGTGAAGAAGAAGGCGCCAAGGAAGCCGTGGTCGGAGTACACGCCGGAGGAGATCGCCAAGTTGGACGCGGAATCAGCAAAGAGGAGGGAACGGAGAGCGGCCGTCAAGATGAATGCCGCCGCGGCCAAGTTCGCCGCCCAGCGCGAGGAGCTGGAGGCCGCGCGGCGCAAGGCCGCTGTCGACGAGAAGGAGGACCTCGTCAACAAAGCGCACACCATCCTCATGCTTGGCATGGACCGTCCGGCGGGGTTCCATGTAGCGGCCGTCGGCCCGGCGAGCACAGACTCGTCGGTCGCCCGGCCTACGCACTTCCAGTCGCTGACGTCACGCGCCGCGCCCATGTCGCCCGGCTTTCCTCCACCCAGGCACGACGGCCAGACCCGTTTCTCGGCGTCGCCGGACGTGGGCTTGTTCGCGCCGTCCACACCACGCCCCGCGGCCGTCATCGACCTCAACGTGACGCCTGGGTCCAGCAGCGGCGGGCGGCCTTCCGTCGAGATGCAAAGAAAGCAGGCGCATGCACCGTTCACGGGCACCATGCCGGCCCCCCACGTGTTGTTTGACGAAATGCCAACCTCAACGCCGACGGTGGACGACCCCTTCTACAACCAGTACATGGAGGACGTGATCTTCCAGGGTGGGCATGGTCGTGCTTACGACCCCGATGAGACCCAAAGTCAGGATGGCCGCGCCCAGTACATGCCCGATGAAGAGGCCGACGACCGTGCTGACTACGACCATGGTGATTCGTGGCATGAAGACGATGACATCTATGTCGAAGGTGAAGATGAAGATGAAGCGAATGATGTTGATATTAGTGGCGCTCCATTGTTCATAGACGAGCTCACCCAAAGAGCGGAAGCACAAAAGAAGCGGAAGCACAAAAGAAGCGGAAGAGCATTCGCACCGGTTCATATACACAAGATGAGGACAAGTTGATTTGCCAATGTTGGATGGAGATTAGCCAAGATCCAAGGACCGGCGCGCAACAAAAGGGCATTGTTTTTTGGACGGGAGTTCACAAAACATTCCATGAAAGGAAGATGTTTGTGATGGGAAACGTAGTAATTTTAAAATTTTCCTACGCACACGCAAGATCATGATGATGCATAGCAACGAGGGGAGAGTATGATCTACGTACCCTTGTAGATCGCAACGGAAGCGTTGACACAACGTAGAGGAAGTAGTCGTACGTCTTCTTCCCGATCCGACCGATCCAAGCACCGTTACTCCGGCACCTCCGAGTTCTTAGCACACGTTCAGCTCGATGACGATCCTCGGGCTCCGATCCAGCAAAGCGTCGAGGAAGAGTTCCGTCAGCACGACGGCGTGGTGACGATCTTGATGTACTACCGACGCAGGGCTTCGCCTAAGCACTGCAACGGTATGATCGAGGTGGAATTTGGTGGCAGGGGGCACCGCACACGGCTAAGGAACGATCTCAAGGATCAACTTGTGTGTCTTGGGGTGTCCCCTGCCCCCGTATATAAAGGATGAAGGGGGGAGGCTGGCCGGCCAAGGAGGGAGGCGCAGGAGGAGTCCTACTCCTACCGGGAGTAGGACTCCCCCCCTCAATCCTATTCCTAATAGGATTCCTTAAAGGGGAGAGGGAGAGAGAGGTGGCCGGCCCCTCTCCTAGTCCTAATAGGACTAGGGAGAGGGGGGGAGGCGCAGCCCTATGTGGGCTGCCTTCTCACCTTTCCACTAAGGCCCATGTTAGCCCATTTGGCTCCCGGGGGGTTCCGGTAACCCTCCCGGTAATCCGGTAAAATCCCGATTTCACCCGGAACACTTCCGATGTCCAAACATAGGCTTCCAATATATCAATCTTTACGTCTCGACCATTTCAGAGACTCCTCGTCATGTCCGTGATCTCATCCGGGACTCCGAACAACCTTCGGTACATCAAAATGCATAAACTCATAACTGTCATCGTAACGTTAAGCGTGCGGACCCTACGGGTTCGAGAACAATGTAGACATGACCGAGACACGTCTCCGGTCAATAACCAATAGCGGGACCTGGATGCCCATATTGGCTCCTACATATTCTACGAAGATCTTTATCGGTCAGACCGCATAACAACATACGTTGTTCCCTTTGTCATCGGTATGTTACTTGCCCGAGATTCGATCGTCGGTATCTCAATACCTAGTTCAATCTCGTTACCGGCAAGTCTCTTTACTCGTTCCGTAATACATCATCCTGCAACTAACTCATTAGTTGCAATGCTTGCAAGGCTTAAGTGATGTGCATTACCGAGAGGGCCCAGAGATACCTCTCCGACAATCGGAGTGACAAATCCTAATCTCGAAATACGCCAACCCAACATCTACCTTTGGAGACACCTGTAGAGCTCCTTTATAATCACCCAGTTACGTTGTGACGTTTGGTAGTACCCAAAGTGTTCCTCCGGTAAACGGGAGTTGCATAATCTCATAGTCATAGGAACATGTATAAGTCATGAAGAAAGCAATAGCAACATACTAAACGATCGGGTGCTAAGCTAATGGAAATGGGTCATGTCAATCAGATCATTCACCTAATGATGTGATCCCATTAATCAAATAACAACTCTTTGTTCATGGTTAGGAAACATAACCATCTTTGATTAATGAGCTAGTCAAGTAGAGGCATACTAGTGACACTTTGTTTGTCTATGTATTCACACAGGTATTATGTTTCTGGTTAATACAATTCTAGCATGAATAATAAACATTTATCATGATATAAGGAAATAAATAATAACTTTATTATTGCCTCTAGGGCATATTTCCTTCAGTCTCCCACTTGCACTAGAGTCAATAATCTAGTTCACATCGCCATGTGATTTAATAGCAATAGTTCACATCACCATGTGATTAACACCCATAGTTCACATCGATATGTGATCAACACCCAAAGGGTTTACTAGAGTCAGTAATCTAGTTCACATCGCTATGTGATTAACACCCAAAGAGTACTAAGGTGTGATCATGTTTTGCTTGTGAGATAATTTTAGTCAACGGGTCTGTCACATACAGATCTGTAAGTATTTTGCGAATTTCTATGTTAACAATGCTCTGCACGGAGCTACTCTAGCTAATTGCTCCCACTTTCAATATGTATCCAGATTGAGACTTAGAATCATTTGGATCAGTGTCAAAAACTTGCATCGACGTAACCCTTTACGACGAACCTTTTTGTCACGTCCATAATCGAGAAACATATCCTTATTTCACTAAGGATAATTCTGACCGCTGTCCAGTGATCTACTCCTAGATCACTATCGTACTCCCTTGCCAAACTCAGTGGTAGGGCATACAATAGATCTGGTATACAGCATGGCATACTTTATAGAACCTATGGTCAAGGCATAGGGAATGACTTTCATTCTCTTTCTATCTTCTGCCGTGGTCGGGCTTTGAGTCTTACTCAACTTCACACCTTGTAACACAGGCAAGAAACTTTTTCTTTGACTGTTCTATTTTGAACTACTTCAAAATCTTGTCAAGGTATGTACTCATTGAAAAAAACTTATTAAGCGTCTTGATCTATCTCTATAGATCTTGAAGCTCAATATGTAAGCAGCTTTACCGAAGTCTTTCTTTGAAAAACTCCTTTCAAACACTCCTTTATGCTTTACAGAATAATTCTACATTATTTCCGATCAACAATATGTCATTCACATATACTTATTAGAAATGTTGTAGTGCTCCCACTCACTTTCTTGTAAATACAAGCTTCATCTCAAGTCTGTATAAAACTATATGCTTTGATCAACTTATCAAAGCGTATATTCCAACTCCGAGATGCTTGCACCAGTCCATAGATGGATCGCTGGAGCTTGCATATTTTGTTAGCACCTTTAGGATTGACAAAACCTTCCGGTTGCATCATATACAACTCTTCTTCCAGAAATCCATTCAGGAATGCAGTTTTGACATCCATCTGCCAAATTTCATAATCATAAAATGCGGCAATTGCTAACAGATTCGGACAGACTTAAGCATCGCTACGGGTGAGAAAGTCTCATCGTAGTCAATCCCTTGAACTTGTCGAAAACCTTTTGCGACAAGTCGAGCTTTGTAGATAGTAACACTACTATCATCGTCCGTATTCCTCTTGAAGATCCATTTATTTTCTATGGCTTGCCGATCATCGGGCAAGTCAACCAAAGTCCATACTTTGTTCTCATACATGGATCCCATCTCAGATTTCATGGCCTCAAGCCATTTTGCGGAATCTGGGCTCACCAACGCTTCTTCATAGTTCGTAGGTTCATCATGATCTAGTAGCATGACTTCCAGAAAAGGATTTCCGTACCACTCTGGTGCGGATCTCACTCTGGTTGATCTACGAGGTTCAATAGTATCTTGATCTAAAGTTTCATGATCATCATCATTAGCTTCCTCACTTATTGGTGTAGGTGTCGCAGAAACAGTTTTCTATGATGTTCTACTTTCTAATAAGGGAGTAGGTACAGTTACCTCGTCAAGTTCTACTTTCCTCCCACTCACTTCTTTCGAGAGAAACTCCTTCTCTAGAAAGGATCCATTATAAGCAACGAATGTCTTGCCTTAGGATCTGTGATAGAAGGTGTACCCAACAGTCTCCTTTGGGTATCCTATGAAGACATATTTCTCCGATTTGGGTTTGAGCTTATCAGGATGAAACTTTTCCTCATAAGCATCGCAACCCCAAACTTCAAGAAACGACAACTTTGGTTTCTTGCCAAACCATAGTTCATAAGGCGTCATCTCGACGGATATAGATGGTGCCCCTTTTTAACGTGAATGCAGCTGTCTCTAATGCATGATCCCAAAAACGATATTGGTAAATCAGTAAGAAACATCATAGATTGCACTATATCGAATAAAGTACGGTTATGACGTTCGGACACACCATTATGCTGTGGTGTTCCAGGTGGCGTGAGTAGTGAAACTATTTCACATTGTTTTAACTGAAGACCAAACTCATAACTCAAATACTCTTTTCCACGATCAGATCGTAGAAACTTTATTTTCTTGTTACGATGATTTTCCACTTCACTCTGAAATTCTTTGAACTGTTCAAGTGTTTCAGACTTACGTTTCATCAAGTAGATATCCCCATATCTGCTCAAATCATCTTGTGAAGGTCAGAAAATAATGATACCTGCTGTAAGCCTTAATATTCATCGGACCACATACATCAGTATGTATGATTTCCAACAAATCTGTTGCTTGCTTCATTGTTCCGGAGAACGGCGTTTTAGTCATCTTGCCCATAAGGCATGGTTCGCAAGCATCAAGTGATTCATAATCAAGTGATTCCAAAATCCCATCAGCATGGAGTTTCTTCATGCGCTTTACACCAATATGACCTAAACGGCAGTGCCACAAATAAGTTGCACTATCATTATTAACTTTGCATCTTTTGGTTTCAATATTATGATTGGTGTATTATTAAGATCGAGATCCAATGAACTATTTTCATTGGGTGTGTAACCATATAAGGTTTTATTCATGTAAACAGAACAACAATTTATTCTTTTACTCAAATGAATAACCGTATTACAATAAACATGATCAAATCATATTCATGCTCAACGCAAACACCAAATAACACTTATTTAGGTTCAACACTAATCCCGAAAGTATAGGGAGTGTGCGATGATGATCATATCAATCTTGGAACCACTTCCAACACACATCGTCACTTCGCCCTTAACTAGTCTCTGTTCATTCTGCAACTCCCGTCTCGAGTTACTACTCTTAGCAACTGAACTAGCATCAAATACTGAGGGGTTGCTATAAACACTAGTAAAGTACACATCAATAACATGTATATCAAATATACTTATGTTCACTTTGCCATCCTTCTTATCCGCCAATCACTTGGGGTAGTTCCGCTTCCAGTGACCAGTCCCTTTGCAGTAGAAGCACTTAGTCTCAGGCTTAGGACCAAACTTGGGATTCTTCACTTGAGCAGCAACTTGCTTGCTGTTCTTCTTGAAGTTCCCCTTCTTCCCTCTGCCCTTTTCTTGAAACTAGTGGTCTTGTCAACCATCAACACTTGATATTTTTCTTGATTTCTACCTTCGTTGATTTCAGCATCACGAAGAGCTTGGGAGTCGTTTCTGTTATCCCTTGCATATTATAGTTCATCACGAAGTTCTACTAACTTGGTGATGGTGACTAGAGAATTCTGTCAATCACTATCTTATCTGGAAGATTAACTCCCACTTGATTCAAGCGATTGTAGTACCCAGACAATCTGAGCACATGCTCACTAGTTGAGCGATTCTCCTCCATCTTTTAGCTATAGAACTTGTTGGAGACTTCATATCTCTCAACTCGGGTATTTGCTTGAAATATTAACTTCAACTCCTGGAACATCTCATATGGTCCATGACGTTCGAAACGTCTTTGAAGTCCCGATTCTAAGCCATTAAGCATGGTGCACTAAACTATCAAGTAGTCATCATATTGAGCTAGCCAAACGTTCATAACGTCTGCATCTGCTCCTGCAATAGGTCTGTCACTTAGCGGTGCATCAAGGACATAATTTTTCTGTGCAACAATGAGGATAAACCTCAGATCACGGATCCAATCCGTATCATTGCTACTAACATCTTTCAACACAATTTTCTCTAGGAACATATCAAAATAAACATATGAAAGCAACAACGCGAGCTATTGATCTACAACATAATTTGCAAAATACTACCAGGACTAAGTTCATGATAAATTTAAGTTCAATTAATCATATTAATTAAGAACTCCCACTTAGATAGATATCCCTCTAATCCTCTAAGTGATCACGTGATCCAAATCAACTAAACCATAACCGATCATCACGTGAGATGGAGTAGTTTTCAATGGTGAACATCGTTATGTTGATCATATCTACTATATGATTCACGCTCGACCTTTCGGTCTCCGTGTTCCGAGGCCATATATGTATATGCTTGGCTCGTCAAGTATAACCTGAGTATTCCGCGTGTGCAACTGTTTTGCACCCGTTGTATTTGAACGTAGAACCTATCACACCCGATCATCACGTGGTGTCTCAGCACGAAGAACTTTCGCAACGGTGCATACTCAGGGAGAACACTTCTTGATAATTTAGTGAGAGATCATCTTATAATGCTACCGTCAATCAAAGCAAGATAAGATGCATAAAAGATAAACATCACATGTAATCAATATATGTGACATGATATGGCCATCATCATCTTGCTTCTTTGATCTCCATCTCCAAAGTACTGTCATGATCTATATCGTCACCGGCATGACACCATGATCTCCATCATCTTGATCTATATCAATGTGTCATCGCGTGGTCGTCTCGCCAACAATTGCTCTTGCAACTATTGCTATCGCATAGCGATAAAGTAAAGCAATTATTGGACGCTTGCATCTTATGCAATAAAGAGACAACCATAAGGCTTTTGCCAGTTGCCGATAACTTCAACAAAACATGATCATCTCATACAACAACTTATATCTCATCACGTTTTGACCATATCACATCACAACATGCCCTGCAAAAACAAGTTAGACGTCCTCTACTTTGTTGTTGCAAGTTTTACGTGGCTGCTACGGGCTTAAGCAAGAACCAACCTCACCTACGCATCAAAACCACAACGATAGTTTCTCAAATAGACTCCGTTTTAACCTTCGCAAGGACCGGGCGTAGCCACACTCGGTTCAACTAAAGTTGGAGAAATAGTCACCCGCAAGTCACCTTTGTGCAAAGCACGTCGGGGAAACCGGTCTCGCGTAAGCGTACGCGTAATGTCGGTCCGGGCCGCTTCATCCAACAATACCGCCGAACCAAAGTATGACATGCTGGTAGGCAGTATGACTTATATCGCCCACAACTCACTTGTGTTCTACTCGTGCATATAACATCAAACCATAAAACCTAGGCTCGGATGCCACTGATGGGAAACGTAGTAATTTCAAAATTTTCCTACGCACACGCAAGATCATGGTGATGCATAGCAACGAGGGGAGAGTATGATCTACGTACCCTTGTAGATCGCAATGGAAGCGTTGACACAACGTAGAGGAAGTAGTCGTACGTCTTCTTCCCGATCCGACCGATCCAAGCACCGTTACTCCGGCACCTCCGAGTTCTTAGCACGCGTTCAGCTCGATGACGATCCTCGGGCTCCGATCCAGCAAAGCGTCGAGGAAGAGTTCCGTCAGCACGACGGCGTGGTGACGATCTTGATGTACTACCGACGCAGGGCTTCGCCTAAGCACTGCAACGGTATGATCGAGGTGGAATTTGGTGGCAGGGGGCACCGCACACGGCTAAGGAACGATCTCAAGGATCAACTTGTGTGTCTTGGGGTGTCCCCTGCCCCCGTATATAAAGGATGGAGGGGGGAGGCTGGCCGGCCAAGGAGGGAGGCGCAGGAGGAGTCCTACTCCTACCGGGAGTAGGACTCCCCCCCTCAATCCTATTCCTAATAGGATTCCTTAAAGGGGAGAGGGAGAGAGAGGTGGTCGGCCCCTCTCCTAGTCCTAATAGGACTAGGGAGAGGGGGGGAGGCGCAACCCTATGTGGGCTGCCTTCTCACCTTTCCACTAAGGCCCATGTTAGCCCATTTGGCTCCCGGGGGGTTCCGGTAACCCTCCCGGTAATCCGGTAAAATCCCAATTTCACCCGGAACACTTCCGATGTCCAAACATAGGCTTCCAATATATCAATCTTTACGTCTCGACCATTTCGAGACTCCTCGTCATGTCCGTGATCACATCCGGGACTCCGAACAACCTTCGGTACATCAAAATGCATAAACTCATAATAACTGTCATCGTAACGTTAAGCGTGCGGACCCTACGGTTCGAGAACAATGTAGACATGACCGAGACACGTCTTCGGTCAATAACCAATAGCGGGACCTAGATGCCCATATTGGCTCCTACATATTCTACGAAGATCTTTATCGGTCAGACCGCATAACAACATACGTTGTTCCCTTTGTCATCAGTATGTTACTTGCCCGAGATTCGATCGTCAGTATCCAATACTTAGTTCAATCTCGTTACCGGCAAGTCTCTTTACTCGTTCCGTAATACATCATTCCGCAACTAACTCATTAGTTGCCATGCTTGCAAGGCTTAAGTGATGTGCATTACCGAGAGGGCCCAGAGATACCTCTCCGACGATCGGAGTGACAAATCCTAATCTCGAAATACGCCAACCCAACATCTACCATTGGAGACACCTGTAGTACTCCTTTATAATCACCCAGTTACGTTGTGACGTTTGGTAGTACCCAAAGTGTTCCTCCGGCAAGCGGGAGTTGCATAATCTCATAGTCATAGGAACATGTATAAGTCATGGATAAAGCAATAGCAACATACTAAACGATCGGGTGCTAAGCTAATAGAATGGGTCATGTCAATCAGATCATTCAACTAATGATGTGACCTCGTTAATCAAATAACAACTCTTTGTTCATGGTTAGGAAACATAACCATCTTTGATTAACGAGCTAGTCTAGTAGAGGCATACTAGTGACACTCTGTTTGTCTATGTATTCACACATGTATTATGTTTCCGGTTAATACAATTCTAGCATGAATAATAAACCTTTATCATGATATAAGGAAATAAATAATAACTTTATTATTGCCTCTAGGGCATATTTCCTTCAGTTTGAGCCCTACCAAATTACAAGCAACCGTGGCATCAGTTCGATTCAAAAAAGATGGTTGTTCATCCAACAAGAGTGCAACATGTATTGTGCCGCATTTGAGAGCGTTGAAGCACGGCCCGTGAGTGGTCTCGGCGTTGGAGACATGGTATGCTCTTCTCTTTCTAGCCCTTGCTACGGCCATGAGACTTCGGCCGTGTATATGTTTGCATGTTCACTTGTTGTTGATCATGTGGTGTAGGCATTTCAATCTTTGGAGGCATTCAAGGCCCGGCACAATGACAAGCCATTCACTCTTACGCATTGTTGGACGATCATCAACAACTGCCCTAAGTTCAAGGATCAATACCGTGGACTTCAAAGGAAGAGAGGCAAGAAGACGGCCAAGTTCGCCGGAGGTGGGGATGGCGAGGCGTTGAAGAGGCCGAGGGGCAAGACCAACTCAAAGGTGGACGACATAAGTGACGCCTCATCCATGGCCTTGCATGCGACTTTGCATGTCATGATGTCACATAAGGATGTGAGGGACGAGAAGAAGCGGCAAAGCAAGGACGAGCAAATGAAGCAATACCTAGACCTTCAACGACAGAAGCTTGAGATGGAGGAGGCGGATAAGAAGAGGAAGATAGACATGGAGGAGGCGGCCCGGCAAAGGCAGCTCGACATGGAAGAGGCCGCCCGGCAAAGGCAGCTCGACATCGAGGCTGACAACGTCAAGGCCAGGCAGAGGCAGCTCGACATCGAGGCCACCAATGCCGCCACCAAAGCGAAGGAGGTGGCCCTTGCAATCATGAGCGTGGACTTGTCGAAGATGAGCGACAAGACGAGGGCCTGGTTCGAGGCCAAGCAGAAGGAGATGCTCGACGCCGAAGGCCTGAACTAGGTCGTCCGATCGGCGTGGCCGTTCTTTTTGGAGGCTGGCATGGGTGCCACCCGCCCGCTGGGCCGCTGGCAGTGTGCCAGCGAAAAAACATTCATTTTGGAGGCCGGCTGTGTTGCCGGCCGCTGGCTGTGTTGTCGGCGAGGACAACTATTCATTTTGGAGGCTGGCTGTGTTGCCAGCGATGGTCGTGTAGGCCGCTGGTTTTGTTGCCGGCGTGATGAACTCGGATTATGAACTGAAGCTAGGCATTTGAAACGTCCCTTTTTTTTAAATAGACGCGGACAGGATGGGGCAAAAGGATGCGGCCGCGCGCTGGACGCACGATCACCGCATCCCAGGACAGACCCGGATACGACCTCAAATCCCTACTCAAAGGGACAAAAACCGGATAAAACGGACGTCCGTTTAAGGTCGCACGGTGGAGTTCTTATGACTCATGATGCGCGGGCGGGCGGTCATGGGTGCAGTGGCTATGATCTTCCTTCCACGCTGATTTTGATGGGATCGAGCTACTCCGCTCATCATGGCGGCATCATAAGTTTGGCCGCGTAGCGTGATTGACATGCCCTTCCCTACTTCCGCCCCGTACTTCCTCTGCATGCAAAGCTAGCTGCAACCACGTCCAGTCGACACCTACTACTTGATCTGCACGCTACGATGATATGATCGATGAACCAGCTAGCTGGCCTCTCCGCGGAATGGTATTAGTAACAGGGTCGCGTTATCTATCTATCTATCTATCGCTGCATGTTGGATCGACATTCCCATGAAGTTCCTAATTTCCCATTGTTGATGGATGATCTCATTCAAGTGCCGTTGTGTGAAGCTCCCGGTCTGTCCACCGGGTCTCACAATGCCTCAACATATAGCGAGCACATGGTCGCAATTGCTGCGGCAGCAGAGCAGATGCAGGGGACCCGAGATCCGAATTTCTTGCAGCCAAGGCCCAAGGTTAACGGTCCCCAAGCTGGCATCAATGTATACTGTCACTGCGATGATCATCATAATCATAAAATGAAATATAAAGAGATTCGAGCGCGCCTGCCTGCCTGCAGGCTGCAGTCCTGGACCTCCTTGTTCCTTCCGTTTTGCCAGGTTGCAGGGAGAGAGAGCAGAGGGCTCGGTAGAGAGTAGGCATGCATGCATGCAATTGAAAGAGCGCCAGCCACGCCTCCCTCCCATCAAAGCTTTCCCGTCACGCATTCCTCGCCGGGAAAAGCTCGTCGCCTCTCGTCATGAGAGAGAGAATATCCTGTCCCGTACTGTGATGCCGTCGTCAGTCGTCACGCCCCGTAATTTGAAGTGCCCGGCGTGCGCAAGCATCGATCGCCCTGGGCGCGCGCGTGCGACCGCCTGCCACGTGATCACCGCGCACGCCACGCATCTACTGTACTCCTAGCTGGCAATGCCATGCTCTTCCTTGTGCTGCGCGGGTGGACCTGCCCCGCCCAGGTCAGGTCGCATGTCGCTGACGCCACGCCTCTTTTCTTCTCTGCAACTAGCTACAGCTCCAACTGCACGTCCGTCCCGTCCCGACCAATGGTGAATGATTGAGATCATCATCATGAAAACTTCTACATCTTCTTTCTTCCTCAGGGGCATGTATAATGGTGGCATATGTATCCATATACCTCATGATAAAAAATAATTTGAAGCATATGTGTTGATTTCTTTCTCCCGAATGCAAGCTACTTCTAGTGGACCTCATCAAAAAAAATGAAAAATGACTCTCACTACACATGCATCCCTCCTCTTCATTTCAAGTTTTTCAACTTTATGCACTGGACCACACTTTTTGTCTCTAAGCACCCGCCTCTTGAAGAGGATCCCGCTTCCCCATCCGAACCTACTTTTTCTGTTATCCGATCCTACATGCCATGTGAGGCATCACACTGGGGCTATGCATTGGTCATGCCCTTAGTACTAAAACCAAGGGAGGCCAAGATCTTTGGAGACGAATTTAGAATGAAATGGCCAGCGTTTCAAATTATAGCACGATCTGACCTTTTTCTTGCTGCCCTACCGTCATGGTATTTGGCGGTACGGTAGAAAAGCAATCGCCATAGATAAGAGCATCTACAACCGGACTTGGCAAATCCAACACTGCGCGGACTTGCCGCGTACAGTGCCCGGTCACACCTCAAACTTGGTACTATGCATCCGAGTCTATGATATTTCATCCCCTAAATTCATACAAGCCATGTAAAATAAACCTATGTACTACGCGACACTAGCCACTACACTTAGTCGTCGGAAATGTCCACGACGTCGGTGTCAGGCGGCAGGTGGATCGACGCGTAGGAGGGCTCCGACTCCTCCTTATCCATATACATGAGCATCTTGTCGACTTCAGCAGCGTGCTCCGCCTCCGCCTCCTACCGACGACGACGTCTTGCCTCCACCTCCGATTCCGACCGGAGGAAATCGAGAATCGCATGCTGCTCCGCCTACAGATCCGCGTCCTCCTCCTCCTCAACCGCCTCCTCCTCCACCACATCCAAGTCCTCCTCTGAATCTACCGCATCCGAAGATAGCCTTGCGGTGATCCAGACTTCATGCCTTGCTTGGATCTGCTCAAGGAGCTGCAGCCGGTGCTCCCGCATTAGATATACGTAGCTCCTTACCCACGACGTAGGGGCATGGCTACTGATGGGAGCAGACGGCGATTGGAAAGTGCAGCGGCGGTGGACAGGAGGGGGAAATGTGGACGGATAGGGTTTCAGTGCCGGCGGACGGCTTGAATAGCCGGGCTAGGCACTAAGTGGCCCGCCGGAGCGGCGTTGCGCGACACCATCGGTCCGACGAAGGAAATGAGCTTTGGATCGCCGGATTTCGAAGTGTTTTCCAGTGGGACCGCATCACCAATCCGACGTGACAGGCACGCCTGGGCCTCTACATATCCACTGCAGATTTAGGCTGGATATGAGAGGTGCCCGTCATCCTGGGTGTTTGATGCCCGTTTAAGGCGCCCGTCTGGATCGCTTTTTTTGTAACTGGTCACTGACAAGGCCGTCCGCCCGGACGTTTGAGATGGTTTGGGGCGCCCGACCGTAGATGCTCTAATAACGATAGCCAAGGTTCCACATTGGTTGACCATGCCGATGTGTCAAGTTGTCTACCACCAATACCTCCGACGGTAGCCCATACGCCCCGCCACGTCCTTTGGCGGTAGGACCATTTAGTACCTCTCTTGTATCCTACACTATAAGTATTAGTGGTTGTCGTGTATACAAAAAATAGAGTGAAGGGATATGGTCGCGGACTTTCTCAGCTCGAGCTCATATCCTCTCAGATGAACTATGAAATCTGAAGAAAAATATCTTAAAATTATGTTTGCTGTGGCAAACATGAATGAATGTTTTAACTCGCAAAATTTTGTCAAGAAATAACATTCGTGGAAGTCGTGCCAATTCTATGTTTCCACGACTTCCACAAATGTCAATCCATGATGAAACATTGCAACCACTCAAAATATTTATCAATGTTTGGCATAAAAAAATTATAAATATTTTTATTTTGTTATTTTTTTGGATTTGACTATTCATACCGATCTCATATGAGTTCGAACTGATAACGGACTTTTCCAAAGGCACATTCGCTAGCTTGACCTACTTACTACTAGGAAGTCTTGGGTTTGATCCTTGGAATATGCATGTTTTTGTTTATTTTGGTTTCGCCTGATGAAAACAAACAATTTATCCAATTAATATTGAATATAGATTATTGTAAAATCATCATTATATTTTCTTGTTTCTCTATAAACAGGAACAATTTATCATTAATATTGAATATGGATTATTGTATAAAAACATTTTATTTTTTGTTACTCTATAAAAAGGAAAAAAATATCCAATTAATAGACTATGGATTGTTGTAAAAAAACATTTTTTACTTATATGTAACTGTTTTTTAACATTCTCATAAACATACATGGTGCCTAGGGTAAAAGGCTTATTGTATAACTAGTGGTTGGTGCGCCACCTAGTGGCCCCGCCTGAGAGGGAGTTGGTCGGTGCCAGGTGGGGTGCGCCCCTTACACTTTCTTGTCTGTAGTATGTACTGCTTTTTTTTTGGCTCAAGTCGATGGACTTAATTTTGAACCTGGGCTTTACAACAATCAGATTTATTAAATGTAGGCCTAAAATTTTGATCCAGTAATTGAGTTTAGGAATTACAAATCACAATAGCCAAACATGGCTCAAACCTTCTTAATCTTTACCCACACTTGCTAGCATGTAAACACTAGACCGTGAAGGCGCGCGTTGCCGCGCCCGTCCCAAAATTATAATATATACTAGGTTGGCTTTAACATATATTTGAATACAAAGTCATTTTGGAATGTAAACATTGCACCAATAGGGCCTATTTGCATTAACTTGGTTTCACTAATTTCCTGCCCACTCTATTTATTCATAGACAATTACAAAGGACATATTGACAATAGTACCCAAAAACAAGAAATTAATTTATTCATAGACAATTACAAAGGACATATTGACAATAGTACCCAAAAACAAGAAATTAAAATGCAAGTCTCATAGCAGAGGGTGTGACCTAAAACACAATAAGATCCTGCATGTGCACAACCATAGTTATACCATCATTTTCAGAAGAATTTCAGACATAAAACAATAATGACAAGTGTATATATGATTTGGCCTTATAATTTCTTGTATATTTATCTACATGTGTACCATCACTTCGAAAGGGACCAACAAAAAATGCACCTAGGTTAAGCATCTTTACTCAATAAAAATATATGAAAAGAGAAGACTCCATTGATGGATTTACTCTTACTAGCAGAAAATTCCAAAAAAGCATATGTTTTAACTAAACATAAGAAAATGATTGTGTCAAGTATCTATTCTTATATGGACAACAATTTTCCATTCCAATCTTGAATCAGTGAAATTATCCCTTTCTGGTAGTGTATATTCTCAACAGGAATACGACCCAAGGGAAGAAATAGAAGCATGGGACTCACAAGGGAAAAACAAACATCGAATGGAGCAAGATTCCATCTCCACAGACTGCAAAACTAGGGCACGAACCAGTCGCTTACGCATACACGATTCCTCACCAATCGAAGCAAAGGGTTCGCGAGGTGTGTTTACCTACGGAGGCTGAGATTTGTGGGGACGCATGAGAGTTCCTTCAGAATAGGAAGAATCGATCCATGCATCAACAATTTCTTCTCTCTAGATGGATTGTACACCTGCACAACTTCCTAGGCCAATCTGCTATGCCGAACAGAAGGGTCGAAGCCGTCGAACCGCAAGGGACGAAGCTGACACAACCGCCGAACAACGAGTAATGAAGTCGACGGCGCACGCCGCCTCCTCGAGGAGAACGCACGCGGTGTGGTGGAGAAATCTTGAGAGGATGCCTTTTTTATAACTCTTGAGAGGATGCCTTTTTTAGTAACTCTTGAGAGGATGCCTTAGGTATGCACGGAACGGGCCTGTTGTTTACCCTCGTTTTCCTGGGCCTAATCTATTTCTCTCGACCTCTCAGCCTAATTAATGACAGAAAGCCTAGGTCAGCCAGCGGAGCAGCAGCCCGTTTACGGTGGCCAGGTCACGCTGGGTGATCGAACGAAAAATGGCAGGCGCGAGGGACGAAACAAACGCCAGATCTGAAGCGTCTATTAGGCTAATCTGACGGTGGAGGATGTCAAATCGCTGTGGGAGGGCGTGGGTAGCTCAGTTTTACTATTTAGTAATGAAGGCCACCGTGATGGACCTGCTGGTGATAGCGGCATCTACGACTGCCACCTTCGCATGTTCTCCATCGCGTACTACATTCCGTAAGCGTATAACCCTCCAAGTCCAATCCCACCCCCTTGGTTCGTGGCGTGATGTTGTCAAATTGAGATTGTTTCATTTGGTCCCTTAACCCGTCTGCCAGTTTCTCTTCTTCTACTTGCACATAGTACAACATTGACATGTAAGTGCAATCATAAATGGCCGCAACTAAGATGAAAAAAATGGCCACAACTATCCACACAGATAGTAATAGATACAACTGTGAAGGAATATGTTACCATTGTTCAAAGAAGAGAATGCTTATTCAATAAAGGAAGAGTATGACCATCATGTGAGTGTAAACATTAGGACAAACTATCATGTGAGAGTGTACATGGTTGCATTATGGCAAGATGTTCTGCATGATAATACCTAATGAGTAACAGAGTTAGTGTAATGAGCACTCCAAATTTCTACCCCTAAACCAATATATATAACCATATGAATTGCACAAATACAAGCAGAACAGCTAAACAGAAAAGATCAACGAGAGAATTCTCTCCATAACAAAGTGATGAAATGCATACCAATGGCCATGTATAAAAGTTTCCGAGGGTGAACCATGAGAAAGAGCACATCTATGTAATCAAACATGCACTGGAAAACCTGAGCAAATGTTGTTGTCGAGGGTTGTGGCAGTAGAGGAGAGAACTACAGTCAACGTAGAATTTGATATTGATAAGGTTGAAACATTCATATTAGGGGGAAATAAAATGCTTCTTGTAAGATTGTTGATAAAGTAGCACTGTGCAATCTGCAAACTGCATGGCCTCTTAACTAAAATAAAATTGTATATTCTTGGGAGATTCACTTGTCCAGACATTAATATGCAATGTGTTTTGACAGAAAGCGAAAGACTCGGATATAATCATAGAACTGCATCATAAAGTTTGAATAGTCGAACTACAATGTCCTCTTGACAATTTTGTAGTTCTTTTTAGTTGCAACTATCATAGGTGATAGTAAATAAATTTGTAAACTGAAAAAGTATATACCTCACGTTCCAGCTGAAGTCGAACATTCTTTTCTAGGCTCTTTTCTACATCAGGTGAAAGGGTGTACTACTACAATCTATCTCATCTCCAGAATGTTCAAATCTGCTAGGAATGAATAAATGCTATAACTTAACATCAGTATGTGGTTAATGAGACCCTAAAAATTATGTGGTTAATGAACTATGACGCATCCCTGTGGAAAATGAATAAAACTGATGTGCTTTGTTTTTAAGTTGTTGCGGAGAAGAATTCATGAGAAGTTCATTGCTCTTCTTTAAACATAAAATTAAATTGTAAATAAATCAGGTTGACCGATGATTGTCCATTATTTTATCTTATGTGTGCCGCAATGAAAAGCTATTAACTGATTGAAAGATAATAGGGTAACCAAGCACACAATTTCTAAAAGCAGTTCAATGTGGTAAAGGCATCATAATAAAATCCACCTTAATGTCCGCACAATTGAACTTTGCCAACTCCTGAGAATCAGCAGGACAAGACTCAGAGAGGCCATCCAAAATCAGAGGGGTGACAATAACATTTTAATGAACAATCTATTCTAGGTATAGCTTCAAATTTTGGAACACAATCAAACAATTTAAGAGTTAAATTCGTCTAAACAGAAGTTAACAACCTTTTGTGCCAATGTACATAAACTGAAGCTGCCGAAAAATTTACCTAAAGTGAACCAACCAGACTGAAGATTCTTGAGCAAGTATGACGTATTTCATATACCTCAAGAAGAATGAAAGCTACAATTAATGGCCAGACCAACATTACACAGAACAGAAATGAATAGATCTTGGTAGCAATGTTCCAATATTTGGAGATGGTCCTGATTCAACGAAGCCATTCAGACAAGTGCCACAACAAGAAGACATCCATAACAAGTCGAACTGCAAGTATAGGTTATCAAATGGAATGATGGACAAAGAAGAGAATCTCACAATTTAAGCGAACTTGCTTGACGGACATTTGCAACGAAGAAAATCTCAATGAGGTTCGCATAATAGATCGAAGAGGGAAGCGACCAGCCTGACAGAGATAGGAACGAGTTGAGCAGGAGGGGCGTGGGTGACGGGCGTGTGGTTCTACGCTCGTGGAGGAGCACGAAGGGGCGGTCGCCGCTCGCTGACTTGCCGGCGTTGAGGTAGATTTTGATCCAGCATCTCTGCTGCCAGCATCCTACCACCGCTGCTATCTCGTAGGTCGCTGGATCTAGCGGAAGGAAACCGTGCTACACCGCCGCCAAATACGCCATGCCACACACATACCTCACCTCCACCGGTCCACCACCTCTAGCCACTTTGCCTTATCAGCCGATCTGCTCGAAGGGGAGGAGTGAAAAGGAATACAGGGCAGCGGCGCGGCGCATCGCCGAAACAAACTAATTTTTTGGGAGAGGGAAGAAGAGGGTGCGTGGGGCTCAAGGCAGGCTCCTCCCTCTCTCTTTCTTCCTTCTAGATGAAGGAAAGGAGCAGTGGTAGGAGGGAGACGAGAAGGCGGCCTTGTCTCGTGTGCGTTGGCTGCCTTCGTAATGTTACCTTGGGAAGGTGTTAACTGAGCGGCATCAGCAGTAAATCTTTGATGTGGCATAGGCGAGCGGCCGCTGGGGAGGTGTTATCTGGGATAGATACCAGCAACAGGAAAAATCTTTGACGTGGCATGCACGAGCGGGTGCCCTTGATGCGTAGCTTATTGTGTTTGATACGTGTCTAGTTTAGAAGGTGTATATATTGAAACATATTTTTAAAAGACATGTAATAATTATATCATGAAGGGTGTGTCTTCGTGTTAGAGGACATGCATGACGTCTAGTGTCATAATAGTGGATTTTAATCCTATTTAAGGCATCATCCCCTATCCTATGAAATGCCGCACATGCAGTAAACTGAAAGCACAAGTGCTTTCTGGATGGTTTTGATAATTAATGTCAACATATCTTTTGTTGGACTAATATTTTTATCTAGTATATTTCAGACAAGTTCAACAAATGAAGTGGTATGGACAAAAGGATATGGAACCCCTGCAAGATGCTAAGAACAAAGGATTGGCTCAAGCTCAAAAGCTCAAGACTCTACATTTTCATTTTAGTGATCCAAGATCACATTGAGTCTATAGGAAAGCCAATACTATTAAAAGGGGATGAGGTGTTGCTTAATGGCTTGCTTGATCAAAGTGCTTAGTGATATGCTCCAAAGCCCTCAGCCACTTTCTCATATCCACATATGTCCCAAACCAAAAGTCAAACTCGGCCCCACCGATTTGATCTATCCGGCGCCACCGAGTTCACTTGACATAGCCACTGCCAGAAACCCTAATTAATTCGGTCTTACCGATGGGATCTCGGTCTCACCGAGATGGGTTTGCAAACTCTCTGTTGCCTATTGCAATTATTTCAGTCCCACCGAGATATGCAATCGGTCCCACCGAGTTTGCTTGACCAACTCTCTATTTTGCCTATTACCAAAATCGGTCCCACCGAGTTTGTGTAATCGGTCAAACTGAGTCGAGGTTTTACCCTAACCCTAGCACATCGGTCCCACCGAGTTGATCATATCGGTCCCACCGAAATGCCTAACGGTCACATTATGAACTGAATCGGTCCGACCGAGTTTTCTTATTCGGTCTCACCGAGTTTGGTAAATTGTGTGTAACGGTTAGATTTTGTGTGGAGGCTATATATATACCCCTCCACCCTTCCTTCATTAGTAATGAGAGCCATCAGAACGTGCCTACATTTCAGCATTCATTTTCTGAGAAAGAACCACCTACTCATGTGTTGAGACCAAGATATTCCATTCCAACCATATGAATCTTATCTCTAGCCTTCCCTAAGTTGCTTTCCACCAAATCCAAATCTGTGTGAGAGAGTTGAGTGTTGGAAAGACTATCATTTGGAGCACAAGAGCAAGGAGTTCATCATCAACACACCATCTATTACCTTTTGGAGAGTGGTGTCTCCTAGATTGGTTAGGTGTCACTTGGGAGCCTCCGTCAAGATTGTGGAGTTAAACCAAGGAGTTTGTACGGGCATGGAGATCGCCTACTTCGTGAAGATCTACCCTAGTGAGGCAAGTCCTTTGTGGTGATGGCCATGGTGTGATAGACAAGGTTGCTTCTTCGTGGACCCTTCATGGGTGGAGCCCTTCGTGGACTCGCGCAACCGTTACCCTTTGTGGGTTGAAGTCTCCATCAACGTGGATGTACGATAGCACCACCTATTGGAACCACGTCAAAAATCTCCGAGTCTCCAATTGCATTTGCACACTCCAATCCCATCCCTTTACTTTCTTGCAAGTTGCATTCTTTACTTTCCGCTGCTTATATACTCTTGCCATGCTTGCTTGAAATGTATTGTGAATGTTAAACTTGTGCTAAAACTTCACCTTAACTTAAAGAAATTAAAAACTGCTACTTTTCTTTGCTAAGAGTCTATTCACCCCCCCCCCCTCTAGACACCTCTCCTCCATCCTTTCATAAACGCATTTCAAATTAGTCAATGCAAGTCAAAGCAGTCCAAGTAAGTTTCCATGGTCAATCAGATAAAGGAAGAAGGCCCCAAGCAAAAATAAGTCAAAGGAGTAAAGAACCCCAAGCCCAGGTAAGAAAGCCCCTTCATAGTGTAGGGACTTTCCCCCTAATGGGCCACAACCCACCTGCTAGGCCACAAGGAGCACATAGGTTAAAGGAGGAAAATAACCTAATTCTACCTCTCACCTTCTTTCTTCAAGGTTAGCCTTGGTCACTTGTCAAAGACCTCTAGGCTACATAAAGCCCCCCCTGATGAAGCTATGTACCTAGGGTAGGGGCACGGACCCGTCCAAAGAGCCCTACCCAAGGACATCCCTAGAAGAAGTCACCTTTCAATCGACTCGAAGGTATCACACTCGACGGGTTCAAGACACTCGACCATGAAGCTAGCCACTCGACCGAAGTCACTCCGCAGGCAAACGGTCGGGCATTAAGTAGTCTTTATGGTCATTATAGCACTTTACTAGGGGCGTTACCAGTAACGCCCAACCTTAAATGTACCTTAAACCCTGCATTACTGAGGGCAGGAGAGGGCCGGCGAACTCTATATAAGCCACCCCCTCCTCAGTATGAAGGGTTCGCACCCCTGTACCCATACACGCATAATCCAGTCGACCGCCTCCGGGCTCCGAGACGTAGGGCTGTTACTTCCTCTGAGAAGGGCCTGAACTCGTAAACCTCGTGTGTAACAACTTCCCGATAGCTAAGATCTAGCCTCTCCATATTCACCCCCCTACATCACCGTCAGAGTTAGAACCACGACAGTTGGCGCCCACCGTGGGGCAGCAGTCTTAGCGCCTGATTGGAGAAGTTGCGATTTTTCCGATCCCCTTTGATCATGGTTTCATGCGGAGTGTTGGTGGAGGGCCGCGAGATCTGTCTCGGCGCGCTCACGTTCATCGCCGACGACTCCGCCTGGCTCCAGGAGGCGCCACTCGACATCGACGCGCTCCCCGTTCGCGGTGCGACGCATTTCCGCGCATGCGTTCGTGGCGTCCTCCTGCGGCAACCGTCGACCCAATATCGGTCGGCCCCCGTATCGTCTCCCCGCTCTGTCTCCCACTGGCGCAAGCGCTCCGGTCGGTCGAGACTTCAGAGGTGGGTGAGACATGCCGTGGCTCGCCAGTCGGCCATCCCGCAAGTCGCGGCGATCGAGCCCGACGAATCCCTCTGCGGCCTGTTCGACCTATCGACTGGCTCCGCGGAGACCGCATCCGAGTGCGACAGCAGCGACCCAGCGACTGAGGTTCTGGCGGTCGACGGGACGCACAGTCCTTCTGGTTTCCCTCGCGCTGGTGGAGGCGCGGGTGGGGGCGACCCGTCGCATCCCCACGATGAGTATCTCCCCGAACCTCTCACATCATTACAGCGAGAGGAGCTTTGCCGTCGGAATATGGACGCGGTCCACACTCCTATTGTCGGAGAAACCCCGAGGCCCGGGCCTTGGAGGACGCGCGCTTGGCTAACCTGGCCGAGCGCACTCGACTGGAGAATCTCCAGCGGATACTCGACGAGCAAGCACGTCAGTGAGCTCCCGAGTCCAGTCGACGTCAGCAAGCTCCCGAGTCCAGTCGGCGTCAGCTCTTCCCGCCGCCGCAGGTATACCGAACCCCAGTTCAGAATTTGGCCGTTGCGGCCCGTATAGCAGAATCAATTCAGCCCTCCCAGTCGGAGGCGGGCAGAGGCTTGTTGCAGATCAGAGCACTGCTCCGGGCGGCGGGAAACCAGAATTCTGCTATCTCTCAGTCGCGGAACAGGATCCACAGTCGATCCGTCGCAACGGGTATAGTCGAGTCGGCTCACAGCCCGAGATCGCCCCCGAGGCATGAGGGAGGCAACGGGAGGAATGAGCAGTATGATCACCGATTCGACCGTGATGATCGACGTCGAGTGCCCACCCCTCCCCCGAGGAGTGGGTCATATGCGCCTCGACGGCAAGATGACAGACGCCCTCATAGTGTCGGGCAGAGGATTCCAGTCGACCCCAGGGACCCAGGCTTTGACGCGAGGTCTGTCCTTGTTCAAGGCTTGGTTGACAGGAACAGGGCTCATCGGGAAGGCCAAAACAGAGATGCGCCCGCCAGCAGCAGAGCACGTGCTTCAGGGCCAGAGTGTTTCAGTCGAGCCATCAGGGCCGCAGTGATCCCTCCCAATTTCAGGCTGGCGACTGGGGTCAGCAAGTTCGCCGGTGAATCTAAGCCTGACACTTGGCTCGAAGATTACTGAGTGGCTGTATAGATTGGCGGCGGCAACGATGAGGTGGCCATGAAGCATTTGCCTCTCATGTTAGAGGGCTCAGCCAGGGCGTGGCTGAATCAGTTGGCACCCAGCAGCATCTACACCTGGGAGGACCTCTCCCGAGTGTTTGTCACAACCTTTGAAGGAACATGCAAGCGACCTGCAGGCCTTACAGAGTTGCGGTCTTGCGTACAGAAGCCGAATGAAACACTGAGGGATTACATCCAGAGGTGGATCACACTGCATCACACGGTAGAGAATGTGCCAGACCATCAAGCAGTTTGTGCCTTCAAGGAAGGCGTTAAATACAGAGAGTTGAATTTGAAGTTCGGTCGAACTGGAGAGATGTCTCTGAATCGGATGATGGAGATTGCCACCAAGTACGCTAATGGTTAAGACGAGGATCGACTCCGAAGCGGCAAGCTCAAGGCAGTCGCCCAAGAAACCGGAGGAAACTCCAGTCGGAAACAGAAGCGGAAGGCCGAGCCAGCCGCTCCTGGGGAGGCCCTGGCCGTAGCCCAGGGAAACTTCAAGGGAAAACCCAAAGGCCCCTGGAAGCCTAAGAAAGTCAAGGATCAAGATGGAAATGATGTTTTGGATCTGCCATGCCACATCCACACCAAGAAAGATGAAGAGGGTAATTTCATTTACCCAAAGCATACCACTCGACAGTGTCAACTCCTGATCCAGCAGTTTTAGGGCAAACAGCCCAAAGACAAGGAAAAAGAGTCGGACAGAGTTGAGGACAAGGAAGACAGTGACGATGGATACCCCCAAGTCAATTCCACCCTGATGATTTTTGCCGATGTCGAGAGCAAAAGTCGACTGAAAGTCATCAACCGTGAGGTGAATATGGTCGCTCCGGCAACACCAAGTTATCTGAAGTGGTCTCAGACTGCCATCACGTTCGACCAGTCTGATCACCCTACACACATTGCCACTCCTGGGAGGCAAGCGTTGGTGGTCGACCCAATTGTCGAAGGCACTCGACTGACCAAAGTCTTGATGGATGGTGGCAGTGGTCTGAACATACTGTACGCCGAAACTTTGAAAGGAATGGGCATTCCGATGTCCAGACTGAGTACCAGTAACATGAGCTTCCACGGAGTCATTCCTGGCAAGAAAGCCGAATCACTCGGCCAGATTGCTCTTGATGTGGTTTTCGGTGATTCAAAGAATTACCGCAAGGAAAAGTTGACGTTCGAGGTTGTGGACTTCCAAAGTGCTTATCATGCCATTTTGGGCAGGCCAGCTTACGCGCGCTTCATGGCTCGACCATGTTACGTGTACCTCAAACTGAAGATGCCTGGCCCTAAAGGGGTAATCACTGTGACCGGCAATCGGAAGAAGGCAGAGGAGTGCTTTCAGAAAGGCTCAAAGATTGCAGATGCTTAGATGGCAGTGGTCGAGCTGCAAGAGTATCAAAAGACTGCCGATCCGAGTGAATTGCTACGGGCCAAGAAGCCTACTTCAGAGTCAGCTTTTCAGTCGTCCGGTGAAACAAAGACAGCTCACATTCACCCGACCGACCCCGACGCTGCTCCGACTCATATCTCGACGACGCTCGACTCCAAATAGGGAGAAGCGCTCATCCAGTTCCTCCGTGAGAACTGGGACGTCTTCGCATGGAAGTCTTCTGACATGCCTGGAGTTCCCAGGGGGCTGGCTGAGCACCGTCTACGAGTCGACCCGAAGTTCAAGCCTGTGAAAGAACATCTTCGACGGTCCGCCGTCCAGAAGAGGAAGGCCATTGGCGAGGAGGTGGCTCGGCTCTTAGCGGCGGAGTTCATCCGAGAGATTTACCACTCCGAGTGGCTCGCCAATGTCTTCATGGTCCCCAAGAAGGACAAGTCACTTCGCATGTGCATTGATTTCAAACATATCAATCGGGCCTGCCCGAAAGATCATTTCCCTCTCCCCCGCATCGACCAGATAGTGGACTCGACCGCGGGATGTGAACGTTTGTCTTTTCTAGATGCTTATTCAGGGTACCATCAGATCCGTCTGTATGGACCTGACGAGATCAAAACGACTTTCATCATCCCATTTGGGTGCTTCTGTTATGTCACCATGCCCTTCGGCCTCGAGAATGCCGCAGCCACGTTCATGAGGATGATTCAGAAGTGTTTGCTCACTCAGATCAGTCGGAACGTAGAAGCATACATGGACGATATTATGGTTAAGTCACGAAAAGGTTCTGACCTACTGACTGACCTTGCTGAAACCTTTGCTAACCTCAGGAGATATGATATCAAGCTCAATCCGTCAAAATGCACATTCGGAGTTCCAGGTGGAAAGTTACTCGGTTTCCTCGTTTCCGAACGAGGAATCGACGCTAACCCCGAGAAAGTTGGCACCATACTTCGGATGAAGCGCCCCGTGCGTATACACGACGTCCAGAAGCTTACAGGTTGCTTGGCCGCTCTAAGTCGATTCATTTCTCAACTCGGTGAGAAAGCGTTGCCTCTTTACCGACTGATGAAGAAGTCTGACAAGTTCCAGTGGACTCCAGAAGCTGACGCAGCATTTGCAGAGCTCAAAGCTCTGCTCTCCATCCAGCCGGTGCTTGCTGCCCCAATCAGCAAAGAGCCTCTACTGTTGTACATTGCGGCCACGGGACAAGTTGTCAGTACAGTACTCACGGTCGAGCGGGAAGAAGAAGGAAAGGCCCTCAGAGTTCAGCGCCCAGTCTATTATCTGTCTGAAGTTTTGACCCCTTCAAAACAAAGATACCCTCACTACCAGAAGCTTGTATATGGGATTTACATGACCACGAAGAAGGTTGCACATTACTTCTCTGACCACTCCATTACAGTCGTCAGCGACTCCCCACTGTCAGAGATTCTGCATAACAGAGATGCAACTGGTCGAGTGGCCAAGTGGGCGATTGAACTCCTTCCCTTAGATATCAAGTTTGAAGCAAAGAAGGCTATTAAGTCCCAAGCAATCGCAGATTTCATCGCCGAGTGGATTGAACAGCAGCTTCCGACTCAAGTTCACTCGGAGCACTGGACCATGCTGAATGGTTCCGGTGTTGCGGTAGTTCTAGTCTCCCCCCGAGGAGATAAGCTCAGATACGTTCTCCAGATTCACTTCGATTCCTCCAACAATGAAGCAGAGTATGAAGCACTTCTGTATGGGTTGCGCATGGCCATTTCACTCGGCGTCCGTCGCCTCATGGTCTATGGCGACTCAGATTTGGTGGTTAATCAGGTGATGAAGGAGTGGGACGTCAGAAGTCCGGCTATGACCGGTTATTGCAATGCAGTGAGAAAGCTAGAAAAGAAATTCGAGGGGTTAGAGCTTCATCACATCCCCCGACTGAAAAATCAAGCGGCTGATGATCTGGCAAAGATAGGCTCCAAGAGAGAAGCCGTTCCCAGCAATGTGTTTTTGGAGCACATCCGCTCGCCGTCAGTCCAGGAGGATCCTTTCACAGAAGAAACCCCACAACCGAAAAGTGCCACAGATCCGACTGAAGTCGAAGTTCCTGCTGCGGTCGACCTAATCATGGAAGTCTTGGCAATCACTCCCGACTGGACGATACCGTACATCGCGTATATCCTAAGGAAAGAGCTCCCAGAGGACGAGGGAGAGGCTCGACAGATCGTCCACCGATCCAAGGCCTTCACAGTCATAAAGGGGCAGTTGTATAGAGAAAGCGCGACTGGAATCGGTCAGAAGTGCATAACACCAGAAGAAGGTCGGATAATCCTTGATGATATCCACTCGGGGACCTGTGGCCACCATGCGTCCTCTCGGACCATTGTGGCTAAAGCATACCGAGCGGGATTCTACTGGCCTAGAGCAAATGAGATGGCAAAAGAGATAGTCGACAAGTGTGGAGGGTGCCAGTTCTACTCCAACATGTCACACAAGCCTGCATCAGCCCTGAAGACCATTCCACTCGTCTGGCCCTTTGCTGTTTGGGGTCTAGACATGGTTGGTCCGCTGAGAACAGGCAGAAGTGGTTTCACTCATGTGCTTGTGGCGGTCGACAAGTTTACCAAATGGATTGAAGGTAAGCCTATCAAGAATCTCGATGCTTGCACTTCTATCAGTTTCGTCAGAGGGCTAACATTCAGATATGGAGTCCCGCATAGCATCATCACTGACAATGGGTCAAACTTCGATTCGGACAAGTTCAGAGCTTTTTGCGCCTCTCAAGGCACTCGAGTCGACTACGCATCGGTCGCCCATCCCCAGTCGAATGGACAAGCCGAAAGAGCAAATGGTCTGATTCTCAAAGGACTAAAGCCTCGACTGATGCGTGATCTCAAGCACGCGGCAGGTGCTTGGGTCGACGAGCTTCCATCAGTTCTGTGGGGATTGAGGACCACCCCTAACCGGTCGACTGGAAGAACTCCATTCTTTCTGGTTTACGGAGTCGAAGCGGTTCTGCCAAGTGATCTTCTTCACAACGCGCCCCGAGTCGAGCTTTACACCGAAGATGAAGCAGAACAGGCCCAGCAAGACTCAGTCGACCTCCTAGAAGAAGAGAGGGAGATGGCCATGATCAGATCGACCATTTATCAGCAAGACTTGCGTCGATTCCACGCCCGGAATGTGAAGAGTCGAGCCTTCCAAGAAGGAGATTTGGTCCTCCGAGTGGATCAACAGAAACCACACAAGCTTGCTCCTACTTGGGAAGGCCCCTTCATCATCACCAGAGTCCTCCACAATGGAGCGTATCACCTCTACAATGTTGATCGCCAGATCGACGAGTCACGAGCCTGGAATGCGGAACTACTCCGCCCCTTTTACACTTGAGCTCTCCCTTGGACGAGATGTAATAAGAAAAGTTCCTGCAGTTCGTTTTTATCAAAGGCAAGAGTGTTCCATTAATTGTTGTCACTTTTGTTTACATACGAAATCCCCCAGTGGGTGACTTAGCTGCGAATCCGTTTCGCCTAAGTTTGAAAAAATCCTACCGAGTGAAGAGCAAACCTCCCACTCGGGGGCTTAGCTGCAGTCCAGCACTCGCCTAAGTTTGAAAAAATCCTACCAAGTGGAGAGCGATCCTCCCACTCGGGGGCTTAGCTGCAGTCCAGCACTCGCCTAAGTTCTCTCACTTAGAGACTTAGCTGCAGTCCGGCACTCGCCTAAGTGTTTAAAAAATCCTACCGAGTGGAGAGCGATCCTCCCACTCGGGGGCTTAGCTGCAGTCCAGCACTCGCCTAAGTTCTCTCACTTAGAGACTTAGCTGCAGTCCGGCACTCGCCTAAGTGTTTAAAAAATCCTACCGAGTGGAGAGCGATCCTCCCACTCGGGGGCTTAGCTGCAGTCCAGCACTCGCCTAAGTTCTCTCACTTAGAGACTTAGCTGCAGTCCGGCACTCGCCTAAGTTTGAAAAAATCCTACCGAGTGGAGAGCGATCCTCCCACTCGGGGGCTTAGCTGCAGTCCGGCACTCGCCTAAAATCTCTCACTTAGAGACTTAGCTGCAGTCCGGCACTCGCCTAAGTGTTTAAAAATCCTACCAAGTGGAGAGCAAACCTCCCACTCGGGGGCTTAGCTGCAGCCCAGTGCTCGCCTAAGTTCAAGACTCGACCCAATCCGCAAGTCGACTGCTAACTCCCCCTTCGGAATTGCGCCGCAAATACAAGGTCATTCCGAGTGAAGATCAAGTTCCACTCGACGAATCAAACCATGAAGATGCCCAACGAGAAATCGATTTCGGATAAATCCTAAAAGGTCCTAGACCTCAAAGTACTCGAGCCCGCGGCTCGGCAAAGTTTAACTGTTACAAGTCCACTCGGCATCCCGAGGCAAATTTAAGGCAGAGTTTAACGGTTACAAATCCACTCGGCATTCCGAGGTAAATTTAAAGTTTTTCACTCCTCAGGAGGAGGACTGGAAGGGGCGACGAACTCATCCAGGTCGATCCCGTCGGCAATACGGGTGGCAGCGGCGATGAAGGTCTCCATGAAGTCTTGAAAACTGTGCTTCCTGGTATTTGCAACTTGGATGGCCGCCAGCTTTTCTTCTCGCGCCTCCTTGCAATGGACGCAGACCAGAGACAGAGCGACATCAGCACCGCATCTAGCAGAAGATTTCTTCCATTCCACCACTCGACCCGGGACTTCGTTAAGTCGAGCCATCAGAGACTCGAGGTCGTTCTGAAGCGTCGTCCCAGGCCAGAGTGATGTGTCGATCCGCGACATTGCAACTTTCAGCCGAGCCAGATAATCAACGATGCTGGTAACACGAGACTCCAGTCGGAGCACGTTCATGGCAGCCTCGTCCTTCACGAGAGAATTGGCGGGATCCAAGCCTGGCTCCACTCGACCGGTTTCCTCTTCGAAGTTCTGGCAGAATTCTGCGAACACAATTCAAGAATAAGACAGTGGCCGTACGCGGGCTCGGCAACTACAAGACAGTCAGGTTGGAATAATTACCTTCGAGCATGACGAACAGCTTCTTGGCGAGCCCTCCGAGATAAGCCTCCAGATCTTTCGCCTTCCCCGCCAGCTCGCCCGCCTTGTCGTGCAGAGCCATCTTCTCCTTCTTCAGTCGATTGGCATCTCGATTAGCTGTCTCAAGAGCGGCTTTCAGTCTGGAGTTCTCCTCTTCAAGAGTCCTGACCGAAGCCAGCTTCTCTTCTGCGAGCTTCGTTTTGCTCGAGGCCTCCTTCAGCGCTTCTGCAAGGTCTTGATCCTTCTTCTTCAGAGCCTCCTCCAGTTTATCTGCGGCGCGTCGAGTGGAACCAACATCTAGAATGGACAGGAAAGAAAAGCCACCTGTTAAGAATGGAGAACCTCACCAGCCATACCTTTTGCCTCTTCTTGCGCCTTCTTCAAATTCTCCTGGGCAAGCTGCAAGTTGAGGTTGAGCTGGATCTGCTGATTCTCCAACTCAGTATAGCGAGCTACAAGTTCGCAAGATTTCTGCAAAAAGGAAAATCAGTCGACAGACGTCCAAGATAAGTTGCTTCTGAGTAACTCAGAGACAATGATGACGTTTCTAAGACCACAGCCGAATCAAAAACATTCGACAGTAGTCTCGGGGACTACACCCAGTGGGTGCACTCAGCGTGCCCCCACTGGTTTTTCAAAAAAAAAGAGAGAGAAAAAGTCGACTGCCCGCAGTCGACTGGATACAGTTCCACTCGACCTGGCCCGACCAAACCGAGTGAAGAAATACAGCTACAACAACACAATATAAAGACTACAGTCGACTGCCAGCAGTCCACCGTAGTCTCGGGGACTACACCCAGTGGGTGCGCTCAGCGCGCCCCCACTTGTCCAAGGATTGGCAGACACACCCAGTGGGTGTCAGATACAAAGATCTTCGGAAAATAGACCCTCCAAACAGCATATCATAACAGACCAAGTGTTGAGTCGACTGACCTGGACGTTGCTCTAAAGAGCCGAACTCGCGTCATAGGCTGCTTGGCTGGCCTCCCGAGCCATCTTCACTTGCTCCATCATGATCCCCGCCTGGCGTATAGCCTCCTTTGCAGCAGCCGCTTGGTCCTCAGGGGCGGGGTATGTGGCAAAAAGCGAAGACGGATCCGCAGTCGACGACGAGGGCCGCGCACTCGCCAGAGGGACGGCGAAGGTCACTGAAGCCCGAGTGGCGTCACCACCATCCCGAGCCTCGGCCTCGGACGCCGGAGCGGATTGGTGGGGGGTCTTGTCAGTCGACGCCCTCTTGTGCCTCCTCACTCTCAACGGTTCGTTGTCTTCATCGTCCGGGAGGTCGATAACATGAGGAGGAGCTACAAGGAAAACATTCAATCGACCAGAGTCGCGATAAAGGTTCAGTCGACTCAAAGGCAGGACGTCAGCAGTCGTACCAGGGTTGGAGGTAACAGCGTCCTCCATCTCTTGGTCATCGTTCCTGGCGGAGACCTCAGAAGTAGCACCGCTGCAAGTCTCGAAAGTCAATCAGTTGGCTCAGTGAATCGACCAAGGATCCGTCCACAGCCGACAAAGGAAAGCAAGTCTTATTATTACCCGGAAATGGTAGGAACAGCTATCTTCATCTTGGGCAGAGCCTTGGGCGGCTTGGATGGCGTCGCTCGTGGATGCTTGGGAGCCCTCCCAGTCGGCGGAGGAGAAGAAGTCCGAGGGTGTTTCGACGACTGCCCAACAGGAGCAGTCGCCTTGCCACGTTCCCGCGCTGGATCGTGGGTGAGCTTGGATCGCCCCTCCGGACGGGGAGGTTCAACCTCCTCCTCCTCCCCTTCGCTGGAGAAGATGTCGTCGCCTTCCTCTCCCTCACCGTCGGACTCCCACTCGCCTTGGTCGTCCCCACTCTCGCCTCCGCTCGCCTCCCCTTCCTCAGTCGACCCCTGTGCCCCGTTGGGCGTCGAGTACATCTCGGTGGTCGCCTGAAAAACAATAGACAAGACAATCGACTTATTCAAAAAATACCAATACAGAAGACAAGATATCAGTCGGGAGCACAAAGACATACCTGGTCCACCTCATACGAGTTGTCGAGTGGGGTTACCCTCCTGGCTCCTCGGGGGTTGTCTTTGTTCCCCGTGATGCTCGACAGCCACCCCTCCACCATCTCGTCGGTGACCTCCCCCGGGTGGACCCGAGTGGTGTCGTCAAGACCCGAATACAGCCACATCGGGTGGTCGCGGGCCTGAAGCGGTTGGATGCGCCTTTGAAGAAAGACCTCCAGCAGGTCCATACCAGTCACGCCCTCGCGGACAAGCTCAACCACTCGTCCTGCCAGCACCTTGACTTGGGCCTTTTCCTCCGGCGAGACTTTCAGAGAGGCAGGCTTCTCGGCTCGGTCAAGGGAAAAAGGAGGAAGACCAGTCGACTGTCCGGGGGTCGCCTCGTCCTTGCAGTAGAACCAGGTCGACTGCCAGCCACGGACCGACTCCGGGAAGGTGATAGATGGAAAACAACTCTTCCCCCTCGTCTGGATCGCCAGGCCCCCGCACAGCTGGATCACCTGCGTCCTCTCGTCACTCGACTTAGCCTTCTTGACCGATTGAGAACGGCAGGTAAAGATGTGTTTGAAGAGTCCCCAATGGGGTCGACAACCCAGGAAAGCCTCACACATAGAGATGAAAGCAGCAAGGTAGACAATCGAATTGGGAGTGAAGTGGTGGAGCTGCGCTCCGAAGAAATTCAGGAAACTCCGGAAGAAAGGGTGGGGCGGCAGAGAAAATCCTCGGTCGATGTGGGTGGCTAGGAGCACGCACTCACCGTCGCGGGGTTGAGGCTCGATCTCTCCCCTCGGAAGACGCGCAACTTCGTGGGGAATGACTCTCCCCTCGACCATGTCGTCGAGATCCTCTTGCCGGAGCACCGATGGCATCCAGTCGCCCTGGATCCAACCTTTGGGCAGAGCGGTCCTGGAGGAAGATCCGTCCCGAGCTAACCTCTTCCCTTTCCCCGCTGCCGCCGCCTTCTTTGAGCGCTCCAGAGCGGAGGTCTTGCTCTTCGTCATCGTCGCCGGCGAAGTTTCGCACGGGCCTGCTGTGCTGGGGCGGGAACGGAGGTGGCGGAAGGACTTGCGAAGGGAGAGAGGCGGAAGAAAGGAGGAGAAGAGAGCGCACTGCTTGGAAACCCCGAGCCGGCGATTTATAAGGGACCGCTTCCGAGTGGCTGACTGGTAGGCCCAGGCTATCCAGTCAAATCCCGTAGCAGACGCGCACGCAGTACATGGCGAAAAAGGCGACGCGGAGATCGAGGAGCTTCCGCTTTATCGCTTCCGATTACTGCGGCTGCTCCCGTCTCGCGCGCTTCCCAAAATCCGAATCCCGCGACATCCGCGGGCCGCAGAACAACTTGCCAAAAACAGAAGACCTCGCTCGCACCGACACTCGGCATGTCGCAAGCAAAGAAATTCACTCGACGAAAGGCCTAGAATGGATCAAGGCGACTGAAAGAGGTTGATCGCGTCATCTGTGATGATCGGCCCGAAACGAGGCACTCGTGCAGCTCGAAGAACCAGTCGGAAAGATCCCCAACTCTTTCCCCACTCTCACCTCGATCCATTCGGGGGCTAATGATGAAGCTATGTACCTAGGGTAGGGGCACGGACCCGTCCAAAGAGCCCTACCCAAGGACATCCCTAGAAGAAGTCACCTTCCAATCGACTCGAAGGTATCACACTCGACGGGTTCAAGACACTCGACCATGAAGCTAGCCACTCGACCGAAGTCACTCCGCAGGCAAACAGTCGGGCATTAAGTAGTCTTTATGGTCATTATAGCACTTTACTAGGGGCGTTACCAGTAACGCCCAACCTTAAATGTACCTTAAACCCTGCATTACTGAGGGCAGGAGAGGGCCGGCGAACTCTATATAAGCCACCCCCTCCTCAGTATGAAGGGTTCGCACCCCTGTACCCATACACGCATAATCCAGTCGACCGCCTCCGGGCTCCGAGACGTAGGGCTGTTACTTCCTCTGAGAAGGGCCTGAACTCATAAACCTCGCGTGTAACAACTTCCCGATAGCTAAGATCTAGCCTCTCCATATTCACCCCCCTACATCACTGTCAGAGTTAGAACCACGACACCCCCCCCCCCCGGGGGGCAACCCGGAGGTCACCGACACCATGAGAAGCAAATAAAGAGCGGAGGATGTTCTGCGGGCATAGCGGCGGTGGTTTTTGAGGCATGTTATCATTTTTCGTGTGTTTTCCTATTTCCAGGTTCGAACATTGTAATAGAGAAGTAAATAAGGTAGCACATGAACTAACTAGGTTGGCCAGATTTTCTTCCACTTTTGATTGGCTTGAGGAACCTCCGACTGTTATCTATTATTTTTATTTAACAAAGTTTGGTTGTTTATGTTTTAAAAAACACCCCTCAGGACATGTAACTCAATCTCACTTGAATAAAATCAAGTGAAGGGCCACTCTCCCCTTCCAAGCCCCTTTAGGAGGGCAATGAAAGCTGAGAACTCAGAGTCTGAGGGACCAAGTAAGGCTCGGACTGGTTAAGAGTCCTGAGGCTCCTGAAACTGCCACGCTACAAGTGCTCATGCCCCGACACTATTGTCGATGACCTTTCCATAGGACGTAGGTCGCGCTCCCACGGGCGGCTGAACTTAAATTAAAAACATTGATGCGTCACTTTGTCAAGTATACGGTGACCTTCGGCATAAGACCGTCGTACACACCCTCGCTAACCTCCGGCCATGTTGCTAAAGATATCCCCTAGTCAAAAGTTACGTCTTGAACGCTAACATTAGTGTCGACTATCGGCAATCCTTGTTTCCTCTCAAATAGGAAGGTGTTGGTCTCTCAAATGCAAGGGTTTGTAGCAAGCAACAATTTTTCTTATGTTATTTGAAGGTTTATCGACCAACAAGAGTTTAGTAACACCAGCAATGATCGGCACCTACACATACAGATACAAAACTGAATTGGCCCCTAATAGAACTAGCGAGGTAATCAATCTCGCTAGTGTTACTAGTTACAAGGACTAAAACCGAACAAGTTAACAGAAAATGGCTTGGACTTGATGGAAAATAAAAACAACCCCATCACCATCGTGGAGACGACTGTGTGGCGCTTTCGCCGCCGAGAAGGGGAGCTCATCAAGATTGATGAGGAATGGTCGCTAAGCGACACCTCCGCAAATGTCGGCAGGGGCAAGACCACGGCCAAGGCTCCACGACCGGGGTCAACATTGGCCGCAGCGGCCCTCCACACGGCGCAGGAGGAAGCGAAGCGGCTCCTTCGCGAGCACCGTGCGACGGTCGGGCAAGGCTACCGCGGCCCCGCGCCCTTCCGCCGTTGGATGGACCGCTCCCAGGACGATACAGACAGCGGAAGCGTGCGGCCGGCCAGGATGGCCATGCGTACGAGGTCATCGTAGTTAGCCTTCTATGTTTTTATTAAGATTTTGGTTAAACGGACGAAATATGATTCGTTAATGTAAATTATGTCTGAAGTTTACTGAATTTCATCATGTTGATGAAATTTATCCAGTTTAATAAAATTTGCTTTTAGATATATGGGGACACGGTTAGATGGCTTGGTTCCGCATCCCTCCCCACGGAGTGATCCGGACCAGTCCGCGGATAAATAACGTGTCAGCAGATAATCCACTTGAACGCTGCTCATGATGCTTTACTGTGGCATTGGCACGTACTCCCGCGATCACGCTAGGGTCCAAGAGGTTCGTAGGGTGATCCGTCTCCCCAACCATCGTGTGGCCCAGCCTAAAGCCTAGACAATCCATCGAGCCTCGAAAGCTACGTAGGCGCGCATGCTACTGCTTCGTCTTCCCTGATCAGCTCGCTTTATGGCGAGGATAATGGTGCCGAGGTGGTACCGTTGGATTGGGATTTTTCTTCCCATTTGCGGTAATTGGCGCGTGAGGACGCCATTCCTCCTCCTGTCCATGACCCACCTCCGTAGTCTGGGCCGGAGTTACTGCGGCTCTACGCGACGCGACACGGCTATAGCTAGGACTAGGAGTAGTCCCAACCTTGTTCGTTTTACTCTTCGGGCACTGCTTGACTTGGCCTTCCCTCTGCCCGCTTTATTACGACTGCCTCGATAGAGAAAGTTTAGGAGGATGATTGAATACGTTTTAGTCCTATGACTAAAAGTAGTGGAACTAAAATTTGTTAGCCTCATCTATGTTTGAATTCAAATACTAAAAAGACTAAAAATCAAGTTATTGAACATTTATTATCCTTCAAACCTTCAATCCAAAACTCGCATGTGTTCAAGGAAAGAAATTAAATGAAAAAAAAGAGGGTTAATACATATTTTAATAGGTTTTCTATGACTAAAATTTTTTAGCCTCAAGACTAGTCCTAATCTCTCTTTAGTCAAGGGTGTTTGGAACTTTAGCCTCTAAAAAAGACTATTTTTAGTCAAACTAAAAATAGTCCCTTGAATCCAAACATGCTCTAGGTTCCAACCTGTGTACTGGCAGTCGATTTTAATGTTTGAATGCGCTGATGTTGACTCTCTTTGGAGTAGGGGGAGTCAAACGAAACTGCTACGGAGTCAAATTCATCAGCTGTGATGGACGGAATAGGATTACGTAACGTTGTACTCCGTCTGTACTTACTTGTACCACCATCTGTACGAGCACCAAAATTAGTTCTTATCTATATCTATTCTATATTTATATCTATATCCTATTATTAAATGGAGATGATATTTTTGGTTTCGTCTCGCTTTATTTGCTCCCGATTCAATTAATTTTACTTACGCTATTTGTTCCGTTACTTGCCACCCGTTTCGGCCCAACGAAAAAAGCCCACTTGACGACGCACTGTGGCCCAGGTTCAAAGAGTTGGCAAAAAATAAAATAGCCAATGGCAGGGTTTGATCTCATAACCTGCGAATCGATCATGCACAATTTGTTCAATTGACCCAGCTAGAGATATGACATGATTTTCTTTCTCCCACTGCAACGCATAGGCCTTTTTGGTAGTATTGAAAAAAAAATAAAACTATTGATTCATTGGATCCAAGTTAATTGACGCGGTCTCTATACGATGTAAAAATAATAATGGTTGTTTGCTCAAAAGTAGGAATGCTCCTTGCACACAACTATAGAGGCGTGTGTTTTGGAAAATACCCTGATCCACCTGCTTGTATATGCACCTATAAAAAATTCGACCTTTTTAGCAATTCAAGAAAAGGTAAAAAAAAGTCAAAACATTTTTTGGCAGCAAACTTGACCTAATGACGTACTCGTATAGAATTTTTGACAAAGACAAACTGCAGAGCATACAACACAAATTTTCCGGGACAACATAGAGTGAACACTACCTCTAATATGTTGCTGATTTTTCTTCAACAACACCACGAAAGTTATGTGAACTAACCTGTGGTTGGGATGGTTAGATGGACACTGATATCCTCAGCCCAACAGGGTTCTAATCTCGGTGCTTGCATTTATAATGATGTGCCGGCCCAGTCTCTCGGAGGTGCTCAGACTACCCACAATGGGAGTAAGGCCTAGTTCTTTTGCAGGATTCTCCCAGAATCTGCCCCTCTCTAGCTTCTCCTAGTATCTTTGTGTTGGAAATATGCCCTAGAGGCAATAATAAATTAGTTATTATTATATTATATTTCATTGTTCATGATAATCGTTTATTATCCATGCTAGAATTGTATTGATAGGAAACTCAGATACATGTGTGGATACATAGACAACACCATGTCCCTAGTAAGCCTCTAGTTGACTAGCTCGTTGATCAATAGATGGTTACGGTTTCCTGACTAGGGACATTGGATGTCGTTGATAACGGGATCACATCATTAGGAGAATGATGTGATGGACAAGACCCAATCCTAAGCCTAGCACAAGATCGTGTAGTTCGTATGCTAAAGCTTTTCTAATGTCAAGTATCATTTCCTTAGACCATGAGATTGTGCAACTCCCGGATACCGTAGGAGTGCTTTGGGTGTGCCAAATGTCACAACGTAACTGGGTGGTTATAAAGGTACACTACGGGTATCTCCGAAAGTGTCTGTTGGGTTGGCACGAATCGAGACTGGGATTTGTCACTCCGAGTAACGGAGAGGTATCTCTGGGCCCACTCGGTAGGACATCATCATAATGTGCACAATGTGACCAAGGAGTTGATCACGGGATGATGTGTTATGGAACGAGTAAAGAGACTTGCCGGTAACGAGATTGAACAAGGTATCGGGATACCGACGATCGAATCTCGGGCAAGTATCGTACCGATAGACAAAGGGAATTGTATACGGGATTGATTGAATCCTTGACATCGTGGTTCATCCGATGAGATCATCGTGGAACATGTAGGAGCCAACATGGGTATCCAGATCCCGCTGTTGGTTATTGGCCGGAGAGTTATCTCAGTCATGTCTACATGGTTCCCGAACCCGTAGGGTCTACACACTTAAGGTTCGATGACGCTAGGGTTATAGGGAAAGTATGTACGCGGTTACTGAATGTTGTTCGCAGTCCCGGATGAGATCCCGGACGTCATGAGGAGTTCCGGAATGGTCCGGAAGTAAAGATTGATATATAGGAAGTATGGTTTTGGCCACCGGAAGTGTTCCGGGCATCATCGGTAGTGTACCGGGACCACCGGAGGGGTCCGGGGGTCCACCGGGATGGGCCATGGGCCCCGGAGGCATACATGGGCCAAGTGTGAGAAGGGACCAGCCCCTAGGTGGGCTGGGGCGCCTCCCCACCAAGGCCCATGCGCCTAGAGAGAAGAGGGGGCAAACCCTAAGGGCAGATGGGCCCTAAGGCCCATGCCTGGTGCGCCCCCCTCTCTCCCCCCCTTGGCCGCCACCCTAGATGGGTTTTGGGGCTGCCGCCACACCTAGGGAGGGGACCCTAGATGGGGGTGCAGCCCCTCCCCTTCCCCTATATATACTTGAGATATTTGGGGCTGCAGGACACACGAGATCATCTCCCTCTTGGCGCAGCCCTACCTCTCTCCCTCCTCGTCTCTCGTAGTGCTTGGTGAAGCCCTGCTGGAGTTCCGCGCTCCTCCACCACCACCACGCCGTCGTGCTGCTGCTGGACGGAGTCTTCCCCAACCTCTGCTTCTCCCCTTGCTGGATCAAGGCGTGGGAGACGTCACCGGGCTGCACGTGTGTTGAACGCGGAGGCGCCGTTGTTCGGCGCTTAGATCGGAATCAACCGTGATCTGAATCATTGCGAGTACGACTCCTTCATCCGCGTTCTTGCAACGCTTCCGCTTAGCTATCTACAAGGGTATGTAGATGCACTCCCCTTCCCCTCGTTGCTAGATTACTCTATAGATTGATCTTGGTGATGCGTAGAAAATTTTAAATTTCTGCTACGATCCCCAAGAGTGGCATCATGAGCTAGGTCTATGCGTAGTTTCTATGCACGAGTAGAACATAAAGCAGTTGTGGGCGTCGATATTGTCAATTTACTTACCGTTACTAGTCTTATCTTGATTCGACGGCATCGTGGAATGAAGTGGCCCAGACCGACCTTACACGTACGCTTACGTGAGACTGGTTCCACCGACTGACATGCACCAGTTGCATAAGGTGGCTAGCGAGTGTCTGTCTCTCCCACTTTAGTCGGATCAGATTCGATGAAAAGGGTCCTTATGAAGGGTAAATAGAAATTGGCATATCACGTTGTGGTTTTGGCGTAGGTAAGAAACGTTCTTGCTAGAAACCTATAGCAGCCACGCAAAAACTTGCAACAACAATTAGAGGACGTCTAACTTGTTTTTGCAGCATGTGTCGTGTGATGTGATATGGACAAAAGGATGTGATGAATGATATATGTGATGTATGAGATTGATCATGTTCTTGTAATAGGAATCACGACTTGCATGTCGATGAGTATGACAACCGGCAGGAGCCATAGGAGTTGTCTTAATTTATTTTATGACCTGCGTGTCAACATAAACGTCATGTAATTACTTTACTTTATTGCTAAAGCGTTAGCCATAGTAGTAGAAGTAATAGATGACGAGACAACTTCAAGAAGACACGATGATGGAGATCATGATGATGGAGATCATGGTGTCATGCCGGTGACAACGATGATCATGGAGCCCCAAAGATGGAGATCATAAGGAGCAAAATGATATTGGCCATATCATGTCACTATTTGATTGCATGTGATGTTTATCATGTTTTACATCTTATTTGCTTAGAACGACGGTAGCTTAAATAAGATGATCCCTCGTAATAATTTCAAGAAAGTGTTCCCCCTAACTGTGCACCGTTGCGAAGGTTCGTTGTTTCAAAGCACCACATGATGATCGGGTGATAGATTCTAACGTTCGAATACAATGGGTGTAAGCCAGATTTACACACGCAATACACTTAGGTTGACTTGACGAGCCTAGCATGTACAGACATGGCCTCGGAACACGGTAGACCGAAAGGTCGAGCATGAGTCGTATAGAAGATACGATCAACATGAAGATGTTGACCGATGTTGACCAGTCCGTCTCACGTGATGATCGGACACGGCCTAGTTGACTCGGATCATGTTTCACTTAGATGACTAGAGGGATGTCTATCTGAGTGGGAGTTCATTGAATAATTTGATTAGATGAACTTAATTATCATGAACATAGTCTAAATTGCCTTTGCAAATATGTTGTAGATAAATGGCTCACGTTGTAGCTCCCTGTTTCAATACGTTCCTAGAGAAAGACCAAGTTGAAAGATATTGTAAGCAATGATGCGGACTGGGTCCGTAGTCTGAGGAGTGTCCTCACTGCTACACAGAAGGCTTACGTCTTTGATGCACCGCTCGATGTGCAAACCCCTACAACGTCGTCTGTGGAAGTTGTGAACACCTGACAGACACATCCTGATGACTACTTGATAGTTTGGTGCACCATACTTTACGGCTTAGAATCGGGAATCCAATGACGTTTTGAACGCCATAAGACATATGAGATGTTCCAAGAGCTGAAATTGGGACTTCAGGCTCATGCCCGTGTTGAGAGGTATGAGACCTCTGACAAGTTCTTTTGCCAACAAGATGGAGGAGAATAGCTCAGCTAGTGAGCATGTGCTCAGAATGTCTGGGTGCTACAATCACTTAAATCAAGTGGGAGTTAAACTTCCAAATAAGATAGTGATTGATAGAGTTCTCTAGCCACTATCACTAAGCTACTAGATCTTCGTGATGAACTATGACATGCAAGGGATGGAGTTGATCCCGGAGCTGTTCGCGGTGCTTAAGACCGCAAAAGGTAGAAATCAAGAAGGAGCATCAAGTGTTGATGGTTTAACAAGACCACTGGTTTTAAGAAGGGCAAGGGCTAGAAGGGAAACTTCATGGATGGCAAACCAGTTGCCGCTCGAGTGAAGGAACCCAAGGTTGAATCCAAACCCGAGACTAAGTGCTTCTATTGTAAGGGGAACGGTCATTGGTAGCGGAATTACCCCAAATGCATGGTAGATAAGAAGGCTGGCAACTTCAACAAAGTATATACGTGTTATTAATGTGTACCTCACTAGTACTCCTGATAGCACCTGGGTATTGGATACCGGTTCAGTTGCTATTATTGGTGACTTGAAGCAAAAGCTACGGACTAAACGGAGACTGGCTAAGGGCGAGGTGACGATGTGTGTTGGAAGTGTTTCCAAAGTTGATGAGATCACCATCGCACGCTCCGTCTGCCTTCGGGATTAGTATTGAACCTAGATAAATGTTATCAGGTGTCTACGTTGAGCATGAATATGATTAGATCATGTTCATTGTAATACGGTTATTCATTTAAGTAAGAGAATAATGGTTATTCTGTTTACATGAATAATACCTTTCATGGTAATGCACCCTATGTGAATGGTTCATTGAATCTCGGTCGTTGTAATACACATGTTCACGCCAAAAGATGTAGAGTTAATAATGATAGTACCACTTTCTTGTGGCACTGCCGCTTAGGTCATATTGGCGTAAGATGCATGAAGAAACTCCATGTCGATGGATGTTTGGAGTCACTTGATTTTGAATCACTTGACACATGCGAGCCATGCCTCATGGGCAGGATGACTAAGACCCCGTTTTCAGGTAAAATAAAACGGGTAAGTGACTTGTTGGAAATCATACATGCTGATGCGTGTGATCCAATGAGAATTGAAGCGTGCCGTGGATATCGCTGTTTTCTCATCTTCACTGACGATCTGAGTAGATATAGGTATATTTACTTAATGAAGCACAAGTCTGAAACGTTTGAAAAGTTCAAGGGATTTGAGAGTGAAGTTAAGAACCATCATAACAAGAAGATCAAATTCCTACGATCTGATCGATGAGAATTTCTGAGTTATGACTTTGGCAATCACTTAAGACATTGTGGAATTGTTTCATAGTTGAAGCCACCTGGAACACCACAGGGTAATGGTGTGTCCGGACGTCGTAATCGAACCTTATGAGATATGATGCGATCTATGATGTCTCTTACCGATCTACCGTTTTCATTTTGAGGTTATGCGTTAGAGACAGCTGCATTCACTTTAGATAGGACACCATCTAAGTCCGTTGAGACGATGTCGTGTGAACATTGGTTTGGCAAGAAACCAAAGTTGTCGTTTCTTAATGTTTGGGGCTGCGATGCTTAAGGCTTCAGCCGGAGAAGCTCGAACCCAAAAGCGGACAAACACATCTTCATAGGATACCCAAAGGTGACAGTTGGGTACACCTTCTATCTCAGATCCGAGGGCAAATTATTTGTCGCTAAGAACGGGTCCTTTCTCGAGAAGGAGTTTCTCTCGAAAGAATTGAGTGGGAGGAAGATAGAACTTGATGAGGTTGTCGAACCTCTACTTCAACCAGAGAGTGATGCAACACAGAAATATGTTTTCTGTGGCACCTACGTCTATTGAATAGGAAGTTAATGATAGTGATCATGAAGCTTCGGATCAATTTGCTATCGAACCTCGTAGGTTGACAAGGATATGTACTACTCCTGAGTGGTACGGTAATCCTGTCTTAGATATCATGTTGTTAGACAACAATGAACCTACGAGCTATGGAGAAGCGATGGTGGGCCCATATTCCGACAAATGGTTAGAAGCCATGAAATCCGAGATAGGATCCATGTATCAGAACAAAGTATGGACTTTGGTCGACTTGCCCAATGATCGGCAAGTCATTGAGATAAATGGATCTTTAAGAAGAAGACGGACGTAGGCGGTAATGTTACCATCTATGAAGCTCGACTTATGGGAAAGAGTCTTTTCACAAGTTCAAGGAGTTGACTACAATGAGAATTTCTCACCCGTAGCGATGCTTAAGTCCGTCGGAATCATGCTAGCATTAGCTGTATTTTTCGATTATGAAATCTGACAGATGGATGTCAAAAACAAGTTTTCTTACCAGTTTTCGTAAGAAAGAGTTGTATGTGATACAATCAAAGTTTTGTCGATCCTAAGGATGCTAAAAGGTATGCTGGCTCCAGCGATCCTTCTATGGACTAGAGCAAGCATCTCGGAGTCAGAATATATGCTTTGATGGAGTGATCAAAGCTTTTAGGTTTATACAATGTTTGCTAGAAACTTGTATTTACAAGAAAGTGAGTGGGAGCACTACAACATTTCTGATAAGTGTATGTGGATGACATTGTTGATCCGAAATAATGTAGAATTTCTGGAAAGCATAAACGGTTGTTTGAAGAGTGATTTTCAAAGGAAGACTTGGACAAAGCTGCTTACATATTGGGCATCAAGATCTATAGAGATAGATCAAAACGCCTGATGATACTTTCAAAGAACGCACACCTTGACATGTTTTTGAAGGAGTTCAAAATAGATCAGTCAAAGAAGGGGTTCTTACCTGAGTTGTAAGGTGTGAAATTGAGTAAGACTCAAAGATTGACCATGGCGGAAGAAAGAGGAAGGACGAAGGTCTCCCCCTATGCTTTTGTCATAGGCTCTATACGGTATGCCATGCTGAGTACCGCACCTGATGTGTGCCTTGCCACATGTCTGGCAAGAGGGTACAAAGGTGATCTAGGAGTGGATCACTAGATAGCGGTCAAAATTATCCTTAGAGGAATAAGGAAATGTTCTCGGTTATGGAGGTGATAAAGAGTTCGACGTAAAGAGTTACGTCGATGCAAGCTTAACATCTATCCAGATAGCTCTGAGTAGAGATACCGGATACGTATAATGGAGCAACAATTTGGAATAGCTCCAAGAGGAACGTGGTAGCAGCATCTATGATATGACATAAAGTTTTGTGAAATACATAGGGATCTGAATGTTACAGACCCGTTGACTACAACCTCTCTCACAAGCATAACATGATCAAACCCAGAACTCATTGAGTGTTAATCACATAGTGATGTGAACTAGATTATTGAGTCTAGTAAACTCTTTGGATGTTGGTCACATGGCGATGTGACCTGTGAGTGTTAATCACATGGCGATGTGAACTAGATTATTGACTCTAATGCAAGTGAGAGACTGTTGGAAATATGCCCTAGAGGCAATAATAAATTAGTTATTATTATATTATATTTCATTGTTCATGATAATCGTTTATTATCCATGCTAGAATTGTATTGATAGGAAACTCAGATACATGTGTGGATACATAGACAACACCATGTTCCTAGTAAGCCTCTAGTTGACTAGCTCGTTGATCAATAGATGGTTACGGTTTCCTGACCATGGACATTGGATGTCGTTGATAACGGGATAACATCATTAGGAGAATGATGTGATGGACAAGACCCAATCCTAAGCCTAGCACAAGACCGTGTAGTTCGTATGCTAAAGCTTTTCTAATGTCAAGTATCATTTCCTTAGACCATGAGATTGTGCAACTCCCGGATACCGTAGGAGTGCTTTGGGTGTGCCAAACGTCACAACGTAACTGGGTGGTTATAAAGGTACACTACGGGTATCTCCGAAAGTGTCTGTTGGGTTGGCATGAATTGAGACTGGGATTTGTCACTCCGTGTAACGGAGAGGTATCTCTAGGCCCACTCGGTAGGACATCATCATAATGTGCACAATGTGACCAAGGAGTTGATCACGGGATGATGTGTTACGGAACGAGTAAAGAGACTTGCCGATAACGAGATTGAACAAGGTATCGGGATACCGACGATCGAATCTCGGGCAAGTATCGTACCGATAGACAAAGGAAATTGTATACGGGATTGATTGAATCCTTGACATCGTGGTTCATCCGATGAGATCATCGTGGAACATGTTGGAGCCAACATGGGTATCCAGATCCCGCTATTGGTTATTGGCCGGAGAGTTGTCTCGGTCATGTCTACATGGTTCTCGAACCTGTAGGGTCTACACACTTAAGGTTCGATGGCGCTAGGGTTATAGGGAAAGTATGTACGCGGTTACCGAATGTTGTTCAGAGTCCAGGATGAGATCCCGGATGTCATGAGGAGTTCCGGAATGGTCCGGGAGTAAAGATTGATATATAGGAAGTATGGTTTTGGCCACCGGAAGTGTTCCGGACATCACCGGTAGTGTACCGGGACCACCGGAGGGGTCCGGGGGTCCACCGGGAGGGGCCACGGGCCCCGGAGGCATACATGGGCCAAGTGTGAGAAGGGACCAGCCCCTAGGTGGGTTGGGGCACCTCCCCACCAAGGCCCATGCGCCTAGAGAGAAGAGGGGCAAACCCTAAGGGCAGATGGGCCCTAATGCCCATGCGTGGTGCGCCCCCCCTCTCTCCCCCCTTGGCCGCCACCCTAGATGGGTTTTGGGGCTGCCGCCACCCCTAGGGAGGGAACCCTAGATGGGGGCGCAGCCCCTCCCCTTCCCCTATATATACTTGAGATATTTGGGGCTGCAGGACACACGAGATCATCTCCCTCTTGGTGCAGCCCTACCTCTCTCCCTCCTCGTCTCTCGTAGTGCTTGGCGAAGCCCTGCTGGAGTTCCGCGCTCCTCCACCACCACCACGCCGTAGTGTTGCTGCTGGACGGAGTCTTCCCCAACCTCTCCTTCTCCCCTTGCTGGATCAAGGCATGGGAGACGTCACCGGGCTGCACGTGTGTTGAACGCGGAGGCGTCGTTGTTCGGCGCTTAGATCAGAATCAACCGCGATCTGAATCGCTGCGAGTACGACTCCTTCATCCGCGTTCTTGCAACGCTTCCGCTTAGCAATCTACAAGGGTATGTAGATGAACTCCCCTTCCCCTCGTTGCTAGATTACTCCATAGATTGATCTTGGTGATGCGTAGAAAATTTTAAATTTCTGCTACGATCCCCAACACTTTGGCCCCTTTTGTTTTACAATCCTACCTAATTAGACCCTATCTAGATAGGATTGTAAAACAAATGGGGCTCAAAGATTCTTGGAGAATCTGGACAGGGGTCAGATTCTGGAAGAATCTGGCAAAAGAAATGGGCCTAACATAGGTGATAGCATCACACATATTTAGACAAAATAGATGATGTGGCAAGTAATTAATTAATAAAGAGAGTGATGTGGTAAGGCTGGTCATAGTGGGGAGTAACTTATGCTAGTGTCATGCATATGACACTAGTCTAAATTACCACCTTCATAGTGCAAAGTAACATAGTACTAGTGTCATAGATGACTTCATTTATTAGCTTGTAGACTCATATTGTCTTGAGAAGCGCTATGTTACATTAGCGTATTATGTTACCACTTCTCATTAACTCTTTGCCACATAAGCAAATTTTTTTTTGAAGTGTGCTATGTTACTAGCTAAGTTACTTCCACTATGACTAGCCTAATATAGCTAGTTAGTAGTAATATAAGTAACATCACACATAACATGACAAGATGAATCTACAACTTAATAAATAAAGTGTTGCATGACACCACTCATATGTTACTCCCCATTGTGAATGCAGTAATGTAGACTAGTAACATATGCATGTTACTACTCTAAGTTACTCCCCACTATGACTAGTCTCATAAGGATAGGGTGTACATGTATACATTCATAGGAACTAGATCGGGATCGCGCCGTGGCGCGAGGGTGCCGGTCCAAACGTTTGTATGCACATAAGAAGAAGCTACTTAACAATGCATGAACATAGAAAGCATGTTTCACGATAGGTTAGCACCAAATATCTTAGGCATAGAAGATACAACAACACGTCGCTTAAAGACAATTTACAACTATGCATAGATAACTTTAAGTTTTAGGCATAACATAGACGTTTAAGCATAGAAGATACGACAACACATCGCTTACAGACGTTTTAGGCATAGAAGATACGGCAACACGTCGCTTACAAACAATTTACAACATGGGCCTTGCCTTCCTCATGAACAACGCGTTCATACTGAGCCAGTGATAGTCCAAGGTGTGCCAGGAGCATGCCAAGAACTGCCGTGTGTGGGATCCTAAACACTCGCTGGGTGTCCTACAGTTCCCAATAACATAAAACATAAGGCCTTGGGGAATTGCCCAAAACAATTGCATTACAACATGGAGGAATCAGAGAAATCAGTTGCGGACAAAAGCAACCATAGTGATAAAAAAGATATGCCAAGCCTATCGTTTAATCAGGATTTTGTTTAGGATGTGCCAAGCATTTAAAAAAACAGACTGAATGAGGATTTTGTTGTAAACAGACTGAATGATGGAATGAGAAGAGGAATATATTCATGAAATGAAGCAAGAGAGATAAAGATGAAAGGAAAGAAGTGCAGAGCTTGCAGGTGAAAAACACCATATAAAATGTATAATCACCAATCAGGCAATTTTAAGATATCATGACTTATTGCTGTGATTAAAACAAAGCTAGTTGATGAATGATTGGAATCAGCTATTTCACTGAATAAATATATTGATGGCGTAGTTTCAGTTTTGTGCCATGAAGAGAGGTCGTCGAGTGTGATATCCAGAACAGAGATGGCCATATATATGAAGAAAACAAACTCTCTAAGGAACGCATGCAGGCAGGTATTTTTTCCTGGATTCTATTGTTTCTACCTGAATCTCAAGGTATACAGTGACAGCCAGGATTAACAGAATTAAGCAACAATGACATGCTCTCTGATTTTAATGTAACATGTTTCAATTCCCCTATAACCCCTGTGTTTTATCAAAACAAGCGCACAAACAAGATAATCATCGAAACAATATTATGTTCTCAGCAAGGCTATATGCATTCTTCTCAAGTCTGAGATATGCACGTACACTGGTCTTAGATCAATTGATAATCACCAGAACTAACTACAATACATAGTCTGTGAATCAAAAGTGAGAAAATACCAGGAAGATGATTTGTGTAGTTGCAGGAGCTCAGGGGAAAGGAGAGTAGGCAGACCTGCTTGCTGGAGCTCCTTGACTGGCCAGTTTAATGTGCAGCCACAGCCGAGAGAGTGCTATACTACCCTACATGAGAGCATGTTAAATGAAAAAAAAATCAAATCCCTAACAAGAACTCTTTTTGAAAGATCCATAAAATCCAGATCGGGATAGGGGGACTAACACGAACTCATCCTTCACGCGAGCACCGCCACTCGATGGAGATGGTTGGTACCCCACGCCACTCCACGCATCATCATATTCCTCCTTCACGCGAGCACCGCCACTCGGCAGCCTCCACATCCGCCGGCTCGACTCCCTCGGCGGCCGCTGTGCCCCATGCCGACATGAGCGCCCATCCAAAGGGAAATAAAGAAGTAGACAACAAAACAAAGAGCAATGTTAATATAACCACATCATTCAATTCACATGTCAAGATACAATAGGAAGTCTTTCCACCAAGCGGCTTGATATATACAATTAAACCCAGGAAAATAATTTTCACCACTTATAGATAATAAGAAGCTGTAAGGGGGCACGTAGACAACCGGATGCCAGTATACATGCAAATAACTTCCAAAATAAACGTATGCCACAGGAAAAGTAAACTCCAACATATTACCAAAGAGACAATAAAAGCTCTGAACCAAAAAATCTAAGAAATGCTCAATTCAGTTTACTTAATAGTTACAAAATTAATTATTCTCGGTCAGGTGGTTCTGGTATACTTAAGAAAACACTTGTAGAGTTCAAGTACAGATAAATACTCAAGCTACATGGAACTATAGTCAACAACATAGTTCTATAATAACAAGTGATTCCAATTAAACACAAGTGCTCAGAACCATGGAACTAGAGCTTTATAAAATCATGCTACTAATTATCTTAGACACCAATTAAACTCATATGCGGACCATGGTCAACGGTGGGTTTATACACTCGTCAGAAATATTGGCCACTAAAAACATAACAAGATTAATACAGTCAACACATACCTCAAGTACTGAAGGACTGAGGCACTGATCATCTGTTTGACTCGTTTACACTTCTGCATACGCTATTTTTATTAAGTGATCGAGCAGGGGTGCAGCATCGTCGAGCAGGGGTGGCGGCGACAGCCAGACCACCTTGAGCACCATGGTCCGGAAGCCAAGAGCATGAGCAGACCAAAATCAGAATGGACTAAAAGGGTTCAGGGTTCAATGCATAGTGGGATCAGATTTGCCTTTCCTCGATCATATAATCTACCCCCGCCATCTCTTGTCACCAGATTAATCTGTTTATACAGTGGAGCTGCCCTGGTTATCACTCAACAAGAATGACCATCCAAGGACAGAACAATAAGTATCACATGATCAAAAAGGATTCTAGAGACAAGAGGGAGGACCCAACTTGATACCCACAGGCGCCTTGATTGCTCAAAGGCACACTTATTTCAGCCACAGCGAATCATCATTTCCCTAGCAAGGACGGCTTCTGACCCGGTGGGGCACGTGCGAATAAAAAGGGTTCAGGGTTCAATGCATATGGGCTCAGATTTTCCTTTCCTCGATCATATAATCTACCCCCATCATCTCTTATCACCAGATCAATCTGTTTATACAGTGGAGCTGCCCTGGTTATCACTCAATAAGAATGACCATCCAAAGGACAGAACAATAAGTATCACAGGATCAAAAAGGATTCTAGAGACAAGAGGGAGGACCCAACTTGATACCCACGGCTAATCATCATCGCCCTAGAAAGAATGGCTTCCGACCGATGTGGCACGTGATTCAAACGCGGTGGCACGAGATATCTCATTTTGGGAGTAACTATTCATTCCAGTAGTAACTTTTTTTTATCCGATGGATGAGGTCGTTACAGGGGTTGATCCGACGGCCCAAGATCCAACAAGCAACCAGATCCGACGGCCAGGAATCCCAAATCGCCGAGGAGCGGCCTGAGGAGCTTATATTCTTATTTCTGGATGGACTTATTTCTGGATTTCTGGATGGATCACCAGATCAATATGTTCTTACGAGGGTTTAACTGCCCTGGTTATCACTCATTAGAAATGACCATCCAAGGACAGAGCCACTAAAATAAGAACGTGATCAAAATAGCTCAAAGAAACGAGGGAGGATCCAAATTAATACCCACAAGTGCCTCGACTGCTTGAGAGCATGCCTATATCAGCCATAACTGATCATCATAGCCCTGGCTATGTCCCATATAGTAGCCGAAGCAGAGCAGGGGAAGATGGAGCTCACAGAGGGAGGTTGTAGCTGAGGCAGCACTCAGAGGGCACCGGGGTTGCGCCTGAACGCCATCCAACCAGTGAGGAACCACGCCGGAGTTGCGCCTTGCACCATCCCGCCGACGAGCACGAAAGCCATGGGCACCGAAGTGGCCAAGGAGGTGAGGAGGTGATGTATAGCACATCTAGGAGCACCATCAGAGACGATCGGGGCAACGAGCAGGCAGGGAGAGAGCGCGAGGTGGCAGGGAGAGGAAAAGGCGCGACGCGAGTGCAGGCCTGCAGGGAGCGGAACATCAGCTATTTTGGAGTATAAAGGAACTATCAAACATATCATATAAGTGCAATCATCTTTGATAATATAAGATAGCATACAAATCACAGAGCTTGTTTAAGATATTTTGTCACATCAAGTAGTTTAGATAAGAAAAGCCTAACCCAGAATTACAAATAATTGGAGCGAGTGATAGATTTATTATTCTGATAATCTGGTAGTAACTATACATAAATAATTCATTTGCCAACAGTAAAAAATATGCGATGCAGCTGTCCTATAATATAAGACGTTTTACAGTTCACAATATTTTACATAGAAAAATTATATTTCAAAGAGCAACTGCTTAAACCATTGAGTACAAAAGTCATTCACGCCAACCACAAAAAGGAAATAATCTGCAATGCAAGGCTAATATGATTTATCTATTGCCAATCACTGTATCCATTTAAATTATAATCTGAACATATATACTTTCTAGTCACATGGCATCATCTTTTTAACTAAACTAAACCGCCAAAGTTATGTCAATGATTAAATATGGCATTAGTGTAAAATATGGTAATGGGGTGGTTTATTTGGGTCAAAAAAAGGAAAACAACACAACACAGAGTATCCAATTAAGCATAGCAATTAACAATGAGGGATACTAATGAGGGAACTCTGAAAATGGATAGATCACCTCACATAATGATTATCTCAACATACCTAGGCTAGGCAAGTGAAACCGACAATAAGGGTAAATAGAGCAGCCGTTCCCTTGGCAGTGGCCGCTCCATGTCCTCCTCCCCCTGCGTATCCTGCCATGGAACAACCGACAGAGCGACCCCAGATCAGAAGCCCACGCGCGACGAAACGAACTTGCGAGACAGGGGTGACGTGGGCCCACCATGTTACCTGGGTGAAGAGGAGGGAGCCAAAGAAGCCCGCGAGGAAGAAGAGGCGACATGAGAGGAGCACCACAGCGAGCCACAGCCGCGTCCGCACGAACCAAACGCAGTCGCTCCTGATGGCTGGCTAGCACAAGGGAGGGCCGGCATGATCCCGCAACAACAACATGAATTTGCAGCAATCCATCCATGCTCTTATCATGTTTTCTGCAAAACACACACAAAAATCCGATCATGTTAATAGAGCAACCAGAACCTTCTATGTCATATGGAGATTAAAAGGAAAAAGAATTAAGGATATATGAAATGAGTAGTTCAACTCTACACACATGATCAAGAAAATGGTAGTGTGGGAAGCATATATATGCAGCAATCCATCTCCATGCTCTTATCATGTTTTCTGCAATCCAGAGTGACACCTACCATCAGCAACATAACCTGCATAAAAACACACCTATGATTAGTAATACCGGACTAAATCTCGCTATAAATTAGAGCACGTTGATACTCTTTATGGGAATAAATTAGAACAAAAACTGAAAACAAATTATGGATACATACTATCGGATCTAGCGCGAGCATTTGAAAATATGTGCTAAAACATACAAGGTTGTGTTTTGTGAGAAAAGGAGAAGTGTCTGACACACAAATAGATGCATTACAGACAAACATTTTCAGGTTCTCAACTTCTCAAGTAATCAATTTTCAACCACAAATGTTATTCTTTAAAAGGCATGAGTTCAAATGTGTAAACTGAACCAAGGCATATTACTTTTTATGGTACAAATAACCCCCTATGCACTATTGGCCTTCTTCTGGCCATATAAATTCTCAAGCTCTTTCAGATCTCTCAAACCCTGCCTTTCTCCGACAACATGTCCATTATCCAACTGATTCAAGCGATTAAGTCTGAACATGGCAACTGAGAGCCATTGTCTTCCTCAACAGAAAGGAAGCAAGTTACATTCAAGCAAACTAAGCACAAGCTTGACCTATTAAAATACAAGATATAAATGAAATAATAAGGTAGGAAGAGGGCTACCAGAAATGCTTAAAACCCACTAAACACCAACGCTGACTATTGGACATTTTGCCAAACGCACCATCTATTCTTCTCTTAATTCATCGATGATGGCGCAACAGGTGTATTGTTCAATCTATCTATCCAACTAATGTATAGCCTTCAACCATCTATGTCGATGCATCTCACCTCTAACTGAACTATTACCACCCAAAACATAAATACACTGCATATGTACCAAGAAAAGTAATCCTTGATTTCTCTTTGCATAGCAATAATGAAATTAAACAAAGGAGAACATAATGCTTACATAGACATGAAAAGCAACAGGATTAGATATTTTGTCAGAAGCATAGCACACACATGATAAAGTAAAAACCCAGGAAAAGAAACAAATTGTGAGAGGAATGGAATATGGAGAGAAACAACCTTGGAATCAGAGTGAGAGGGGGGATCACATGTACGTGCTGCTTCCAAGGATTGCCTCATTCTTCAGGCCATTGCAGATTTGAAAATAAAAGGCAACCGAGGTTGACATCAGAGAGAGAGAGAGAGAGAGATGGCCGGGGTGCTTTGCTCCTTGATAAACCATGGCGAGCCAGCGTGCTACACGGGAGCAAATGGATGGAATTGAGGCCTTGGCACGGACTGGGTGTAGAGGAAGAGGAGAATGTCGTGGAGGTCGGCCTCCCACACAAAACATTTGCTCAGACCAGTTTAGTACAAAATATCTAGTAATGATGCATAAACAACAGATAATCATAACTGAGATATGATTCAGACAATCTATCTAAAAAGGCATAGCACATTATTTAAATGCAGATCACATAGTACAACATGAACCAATGGTGACACGTGTGCATATCATGTATTGCAGGCTAGCACATAGTAGAAGAATAAATTTCATTTCACATATGCAACAACAGTAAAAACAATTCAAGTTGGTCACCTGACGATACATCTAGCTCGCACATATTATCCAGTTGCAACACACACAATTCTTTCCTCAAGGTTTAATGACTTCTATGTTCTAGCTGAAATTCCTGGTACAAAATAATTAGGACAAGACAATTAATTTCATGTTAGTGGAAAGGAACATAACATATAAACATCTCATGAAAGAGACATGCCAGTTCTAGCTGGTGTTCATTCTCGTACATGAAAAGAAAAATTGCATCTTCATACGTAAACTACAGCTGCTTGATTACAACCATACTCAACCATGTATTCAATCATCTGTTGTTTACTCTCATGTAATTAAGAGAAACTCACTTCTTGTAGGTATGATGTGAGACGAAGACATAAATGCTCTAAATAAGTACACCTCTAAAACGAAATTAAGAGAAATCCCACCTCAAAGTTTATGGGTGATTGGATAGCTGAGAATCCTGAAGTAAAATTATTTGGGCCTATAAAATCATAATTTCATCCAAAGCAGAAGAAACCAGAATATACTCATAATCAAATTATTTGGGTTGTCCATGCCTAACATTTGCAGATATACAATGGAAGTGAAAGGTAAGTGAGCACTTTGCCGTGAATAAAGGATGGCCTTGACCAGGTTTCATTATGGTCAAACATATTGCACGTGTCTTCTAAAAAAGACATAAAAAGGATTAAGATACAAACATTAAACATTGCTGAAAAGGAAAATGGGGATGCATTTTTCGTGGTATATAGTAGTATCAACTATCAAGTGATGGTGCAAAGTGAAATATGGAATACCAACGAAATAAGCATCTAAATGCCACAATAACAAATGCATAGACCAAGAAGATGAAGATATCCATGACTTTTTGATTTTTCAATTGTCCGCATCATTTTTTAGTTCTATAGATAGTTTTGCCGTGATGAATAAGCCATGGGTTGCTTAAAACCTAAAGAGATATTAGTATTGTCAATATTCCCTCTACAAACCTTTGCCAAATGCTGCAGTTTGACAGTTTCTACGTACCAGAAGATCAAAGGGTTGATGACTAACCATTACACCTCACCCTTATATGACCAGAAGATCAAAGGGATGACCTTCCAGATACATTTCAAAACCCAATACTAATCATATCCCTGAGTCTTCTTAACACCACCGCACACCACTGATTTTACAAAATAACAAGGGATAACGCCACTTAACAACATTGTCCCGCGAGCAGAAGCACGCGCCGGCTTGACACAGCGCCAGCGCCGTTGGGGGTCAGCCTCGACCCGCAGGACCGTCGCCACCGACGCACCGATGGGGGCCGTGCCGCTCCCGTCCGGCCCTGCAGACTGCTGGCTCGGAGGAATCGATCCTGCGAGGGGCGAATCCACTGGCCACGGGAGAGAAGGGTGAGGGGATTGGGAGAAGGTGGGGCCCTGCAGCGATGGGGAGAGGGTGGGGCGCGGTGGCGGTGGTTGTGGACGACGGCGACGACGCCAGGGAAGTGAGCGTCGGGGGTCGGGCGGGCAGGACGAAGGAGATGGCGGCGGCGCAAGCGCCCACCACCGTCTGCTGCCCTTCCAGACTCGAGCACTCCGCGGGGTTGGAGCAGGAGGGCTCGGGAGCCGCCGCCGTGCCCGGGGACCAGCTCGCGGACGGGGAGGGCGGGCGCCCACTCGCCGCCGCCTTGCCCTACGGCTGCTCCTCCCCGCTGCCGCCGCCGTCGTGCTCCTCGTCCTCCCTTCGAGGGGGCTTTGCTGCGGTGGATCTGGCCGCCGACGGCGCGGGGAGGCGGGTGGCGGCGGCGACGATGTGGGCGGGAGGAGAGGAGGCGTGCGGGAGGGGAGGCGAGGGGAGGGGAGGGGAACGAGAGAGAGGGAGAGGAGGCGCGCGGGAGGGGGGGAGCCGGCTAGGGTTGCCTCCACGGGAGCCGGCCCATTTATACCCCGTGCGAGTGAAATGACGAAAATGCCCCTGGCGGGGCAGGCTATTTAGGCGCGGTGGCACGGTCGAGGTGAAACTGTTCATTGCAGCAATAACTATTTTTTATCCGACGGACGAGGTCATTCCAGGGCTTGATCCGACGGCCCAGATCGCATCAAGCGCTTCGATCCAACGGCCAGGAAGCCCAAATCGCTGAGGAGGCTGGAGGATGACTGGAATCCTTATTTCTCGATGAGTGTATGCGTGTTTATATGAGCGCTTGTGTCTGTATTTTATTTGAAAAAACACCATGAACGTCATTTCATCCCCAAAATATTCACGCAAGGGTAATGATTTATCAAGTTTGTTGCCAACAAATATCATGATTTTTTTGACCATTATTACAATCACTATTTTTTCCCGAAAAATGTGTGCACCTAGCTCCCGATGCTATCCGTCTTCCTCCCATGTGTATTGTTCTTTTTGAGGAGTATGCATAGTCATTTCTCATTGCCACACGTTTGTGTTTTCAAAGTTTATGCGGGGTGGACTGGTGATGAACGCAGCAAAACAATTAAACAAAGAGGGTACAAGTTGTACAAATTGTGGGCGCAAGCATGCCATAATTTGGCCAAAAAAAAAAATGACAAGCGGCATAAGACAAGTATGACAACTTGAGAAGGTGGTATAAGGAGATGTACGGTTCTTATTCATTTGTAGATATCGTCCAAATATTGCTCTTGGTCCGGAGACGAGATGGCGCATGTGCAATCTCCACTGCACTCAACAACGATTTGCACGATCGAGACGGCCACGTACACCTACTAATTTCGATTCGTCCAGAATATACTGTCAATAAAATTAAAAATCCACTCAGAAAAAATTACGAATGGGAGATTAAACCTTGGACCAGTCTACGTATACGTAGAGCTTCTCCAGAAAGAAATCTGTACGAGTAGGTAGGTGCTGGCGCTGTTGTGCATGAGGCGTGATCGGTGGCTGTGGTCCGCTCCACTTGCGCGATTACGACGCCGGCGGGCCCACGGCGCAGTGGGCAGAATCATCAATGATTGAACGAACGAATCAAGCCGGGGCCACTTACGCACACCGTAGAATGCCGCGCGCTGCTCTAGACCTGGGGAGCTTGTTGCCGAGGCATGGCGCACCGGCGTGCGTTGAGCTAGCTTGGGGCAAATCCAAAGCGGTTCATCAAACGGACGGACGACACCAGATGTTTTGGAATGGTTCGTGGACACTGACTGAGGAGCCAACCATCCAATCTGCATACAAAATGTTTGACCCTTTCTCTTAAATATTAAATAAAACAAAGCTAAACCAAATGTTCATTTCTCGTGCGGCCTCACTTTGAATCATCGACCAATAACAATTCTACCATACATCTAAATCTAAAAGCCCCAGATGTTCAATAATTTGTTTAAATTCATCAAACCCATATTCAACAATACTCCTTGAAAATGGTGTCATCTCAAGTTTCCTCTCATCAAGCTTAAACTTCTTCATGGGCACATGTTGCTGATTCAGTTGATGTGCCTACCGAGTTTCATCCAACAATGCGTCAATGTGAATGGTTTGCCCTATGTCATTTGATACAACATGCACACACATCTGGGTTATACATTGATCTAATCAACAAGTTGAAACATGGAGCAAATCAATGAACTAACCAATACGTAGAGTAACAACTCAACAAACAGCACTCACGAGCTCTATGAATGGCGCACCCCTTAGTCACCTTCTTTCCACATATGCAATTGCACTGTAATACTTCATTATGATGTTTTGAATGGTGTAGCATCGATGGAGTAGCGACTTCACATTGCGGTCATGGATTACCTCCAAGTTGTAGGGAGCAAAGTGTTTGTGCTCACGAAACCAAGAATGCACATCTTGCCAAATATCGTGCCCTTTTACTTCATGCCTATAAACTCGCACTTGTGGCCAATCACGCCTTCCTCCCTCACTGAGTATAAAGGAATGGAGGGAGTAGTAAACAATGGGAGTAAAAAAAATCTTAATGGCATTTGGCAGAACACTTGTCAAGCGTGGTGTCCGCCATGCACGACAACGGCAGGGGCAAAGGGTACTTGGGCCGGGATCCAAGGTGCAACGACGTTAAAGTAGCAGCGGCAGTGACTAGGTGGAGTAGCGGAGGTCCGACAAGCCCTGGGTGGTGGTCGGAGTGGTACAACGGCGGCCGCGGTCTTGGAGGGTGACGGTGTCTCGGCTAAGGGACCTCTCACCATGTCAACTCCCGACCTGGTGGACCGGGCTAAGGATCCATTTGTCGGTCTCGATCTGGGCCACATCGGGCAGCCCATGACGTATAATCAGAAGGTTTCAAAAGACTTGGCGTATGCTTGATCTATCACGAGAGTGGTCGGAAAACTCCCAAGTATAGGGGGTGAAGTAACCTAGCAATAAGTATTTTTCTCAGTAGAGAACCGAGATTTATCGAACTAGAAGGAGTTCTTCCGGTGAACAAAGACACGGATACATGCACATAAAACACAATACAAACTTGCCCCCAACACATCAAGAAGGTTGTTAAGCTTCTTGTCCTGCTAGTTACAAGATGAAATGACCCCCGGGGGCATAGGTTCACTAGTGTCATCTCTCCAAGGAGACTAGTGTAGTGTGGCAACTAAATTACAGTTATGCAGAAATTAATTTTTTATTTATATTTATGACTATGATCATTCATGGTATAGTCTTATATAGGCATTAATTCTCTTATATGTAGACTATTATCCAATTGCATCTACAACTAATACTCTACCCAAAGACCGTTATCCAGCATGCAACTCGAAATATTAAGTTTATGACAAACAGAGCATTGCAATAAGCATGATGACATAATGTAGACACCAAAATTATCATCCAACCATGATAAAGAAACCATCATTTTATTCTTAGTGGCAACAATACAATACATGTTTGTTCCCTTTCCACTGGGATGAATCACCGTAAGATTAAACCCGCTACTGTGCACTACTCCCTCTAAAGAACTACCCGTCAAACTTGGCCAAAGTAAACAAACAGATCAGAGAGCATACAAAGCTACTTAATTATGTAGCAAAGAAACTTCAAAAAATTTAATATATTTCGACGAACAATCTGATCATAAAGTGACAGTTCATAATACCCAACAAACACATACCCGATTACCTCATATTGATCCCGATCATGTGAGCCAACTTACGGGAACTTTGTATTGAATCACAAGAGAGAGAGGATGTCATCTAGCTACTACTATGGAACCTAAGGTCCTAAAGGAACTACTCACACATGGTCATGGAGGCAACAAGGTTGATGAAGAAGCCTCCCGTGTTGGATTCCCCCTTCGGCAGGGTGCCCGAACATGCCTCCATATTGGATCTCCTCGAAACAAGCGGTGGCGGAAAAATAAAAGAAAAATGGTGGGGAGGGTGTCGGTGTCAAAACCGGCGGATCTCGGGTAGGGGGTCCCGAACTGTGCGTCTAAGGCGGATGGTAACAGGAGGCAGGGGACACGATGTTTACCCAGGTTCCGCCCTCTTGATGGAGGTAATACCCTACGTCCTGCTTGATTGTTCTTGATGATATGAGTGTTACAAGAGTTGATCTACCACGAGATCGGAGAGGCTAAACCCTAGAAGCTAGCCTATGGTATGATCGTATCTTGTCCCACGGACTAAAACCCTCCGGTTTATATAGACACTGGAGGAGGCTAGGGTTACACAAGGTTGGTTACAAAGGAGGAGATATACATATCCGCATTGCCTAGCTTCCCTTCCATGCCAAGTAGAGTCCCATCCGGACACGGGACGAAGTCTTCAATCTTGTATCTTCATAGTCCAACAGTCCGGCCAAAGGATATAGTTCGGCTGTCTGGAGACCCCCTAATCCAGGACTCCCTCAGTAGCCCCTGAACCAGGCTTCAATGACGATGAGTCCGGCGCGCAGTGTTGTCTTCGGCATTGCAAGGCGGGTTCCTCCTCCGAATACATCACGAAAGAGTTTGAATACAAGGATAGTGTCCAACCCTGCAAAATAAGTTCCACATACCACCGTAGAGAGAATTATACTTACACAAATCTAATCTGCTGACACATTTCGATAGTTTGACATCACTTCATGGCCCGGTTATTAGTCAAACCGCTTTTCTCAACCAGCTCCGCACATATCGCGAGGCAGTTTTCTTGATACGTCTTGTCAAAGCAGAGATCGTGTTCCCCTTATCACGGGATTCTCATCAATACGGACGTGGGTAACCCAACCGCGCCATCAATTACAGCGCCTGGGGAATAAGCGGATACCTTCCTGCGAATATCGCGCACCGGCTGCCGAATGCGGGGCAGATTGTCCCAACGCCCGAACCCCATGAGAGGGTAGTTTTCCTTACCCATTTCGTCCGCGGACTGGGATTTCCTCTCCACCTGTTTGTCCGTGGGCTCATGTTTTACTATGGGCTGGATTTCCATGATCTGGCCCCCAACTTCATCCTCAACATCTCGACGTTTATCGTCGTGTGCGAGGCCTTCCTCCGCATCAGGCCCCACTTCAGCCTATGGCTGAAAACCTTCAATGTCAAACCAAAGGTGGTGGGTGGCCAGCAAGCAGAATGCGGAGGCGCCATGGTGGGCAAGATGCCTAATGTCACCTGGCTCAAGGGTACCTACATGGATACCATAAAGGGGTGGCAATCGGGGTGGTTCTACATCACCGAGCTGCGCGACTCCAACTGGGTGGCGGCCCCCAAATTTCGATCCAGAATCCCCATGCGGCTCACCTCCTGGAAAAAGAAGGGCCTTTCCTAGGGTTCTTCGGTAGAGCTGACCGGACTCCAAACCTACATCCAGAACATGACGAACAAGAAAATCAAGCTCGTCAACGTGGTCCAGGTTATGATCTTCCGCCGGATCCTTCCGTGCCAACAACGGGCATTTGTTTTGTGAGAGTTTGACTCGGCTCAGCACCAGACGCTACGAGAGCTCTATGACACGATGCACGAGGACGTCTGGAGGGTGCTGTTCAAGGGCGCCGAGATGCCTCCCTCCCTCACCGAGGACCGCGGACTCAGCGCAAAGCGCCGAGCCCATCCGGTGGGCTTTTATATCACTCAGGGTATTTATGTGCCCTGGCTTAGTTATGTGCTGGATTTAAGCTTTCATGTCATTAACAGGACTGGATAAAGACAACGGAGCATCTTGATTGCCCAACCCCCCTGCCCGAAGATCCTGCAGACGCTCTTCTAACGAAGATGCTGACTCCGGCACCTTACGAGGTGCCGGAAAAGACGGCCAAGAAGAAGGCCGCGGGGACCCGAAAGGGTCTCCGGCGCAAAGTGGTTCTGCGGACTCATCATCCGATGATTCCGACGCGCACTCCTCCCACGGAAACGAGGAGGAGGAGAAAAGTTCTCCCCCCAGCTGGTGGAGACAAGAAAAGGAAGGCCGACCCATCCGGGGAGGCCGAAGGGTCCAAGAAGGGAAAGACCCTCCCTCCAGACTGTGCCACGACGGCCGCCGACAGCGGCGACGAGTGGCTACCCAGGGACAAGCCCCTAGCAAAATCATAAGTGTCCGGATACCATAGTACTTCATGGTATGTTTATTGTACTGCCTTTGCTCATGCCGAACCTGATTATGCAGTCCGGCCCGAGCTCGCCTCGACGTCCCCTCGTCGAGCGGCTCTTTGGGCTCGTCGGATATGAACAGCAGTTCTCCTCCGATGGCTTCGAGCCCTCGCCCTACGGACAACGCCTAGGTGGTGTCTCAAAAGGCACCGACCCAAGGGGAGGCGGTCCTGGGGACGCCTCACGGCGACCTCCCGGACCCTGGGTACCAAGGGAGCGAGACTCCTACGGGCTTCGAGTTTGGGCCCCAACCGGACACTACACCGGAACCTTCAATGGTTCCGGACTCCGGCAGGCGGTCCCCCATTAAGGGGGCCCAACCATCCGTGCCGGTGTCCTCTGTCCAACCAGAGGCACCGGACAACTTGCTGGAAGCGCTTCACAGCACTTCCATCGATGAAGAACACCGCACTATCATGAGTGCGGTGGTTAAGAAGGTTCAGTCCGCCAAGAACGGACTGACCAAAGCTTGCGCCAGCCTCCTAACAGGCTTTGAGGTAAGCATTCAAAATATAAAAATATTACCGCATAGATAGTAGCCCCTGATGCTTTGTTCGGCGTTCGCGAAGAAAGGCCGAATAGAGCATCAAATGATGACTCAGGAGTCTAAGTAGAGTATGTCTATGTGTATGTGCAAGCTTCCCTGCTGGCCGCTGCCGCACGTACTGCGGAGGTCTCTACGCTGAAGCAGGCCCTGAAGCGGTCCGAGGACGAGCTCGGCCTTACCAAGGGGCAGCTCGAAGAGAGCAAAGGTAAGATATACCCTAGTTTATATAGTTAAAAAGAAGTTCAGTGTAAAGTAATAGGATCATGATGAATTTGTCAGGGGCCACGACCGAGGTGGAGACCCTGAGGAAGGCGTTGTCCGCGGCCGAAGACAAAGGGCCAAAGAACGTATTGAACGGGAGAAACAAGAAGCCCGAGTGGGCGAGGTGCAGCAAGAGCTTGAGGCTCTCGCCAAAAAGAACGAGTCCTTGGAGCTTGACTCCAAGACGCGGGAGTCCGAGCTCACGCAGGCGCTTGAAAGCATCTGGAGCGCCAAGGCCGAAGCCCACAAGGCCCTCCAGGAGATTGATGTGGCAAAGAAGATAGCAGCGGGTAAGGCATTCAATATGCAAAGCAAGCATGTGAAGGAGACTTTCCTTTTTCTTACCCGAGTTCGGAGCTCTCCAGGAGCATTTGCAGATCTTCCCCGCAGCGTGCTGGATGCCGTAGAGTTTTACTGGGCTGAGGAGGGGAGCTCAACGGAGAAGTTGTTCTGGTCTCAGTATACTGGGACCAAACACCCCGTGTCCTTGAGCGACCAGCTGAAGCAGTTGGTCTAACTTCACAAGGCGGCCGAACAGGCCATGAGGGGCCTTATAGTCGGGATGTGGCCTGGCGAGCCCCTGTCCGGCATCTACTTCGGTCTGGTGAGGCGGCTGGTGGAAGTCTGCCCACGACTTAAAGTCATCAAGCGATCCATCTGCAACGAAGGTGCACGCAGAGCTTTTGCCCGGGCGAAGGTGAACTGGGCGAAGCTGGACGCCGTGAAGCTTGTGAAGGAGGGGCCGCCGGAGGGCAAGGAGCATCGCTGCCCCGAGAATTAGTATGAGAGCGTGCGGAAGGGTTCCCGCTTAGTGGCAGATGAGTGTGCCAAGGATGTAATTTTTGAATGAACATGCCCATGTGATCCTGTAATATGAAACGAGTTCTTTTGCGTCATGCGACGCTTTCTTAATTTAAAATATTACCTTCTGTGCGACCGTTTATAAAATCTGAGAGTTGGCCAGTCGTCGGCTTCTGCCCCCATGTAACTAGTACCGGGGTGTTCGGGGTAAATCTGAACACTCCTTACCCCAATTTTGGGTCCTTCAAGAGAGGTGCTCAACGCAACGAACCAGGCAATCGGACTATAATGCTTTAACACTCTCACTTAGCCATAGAAGTCTATGATTTTAAATTTTTGGCGAAGCCCCTGGTATTCGGAAGGCCGAATTTGGGGCGCTATACACGCCTAAGCCGGACAAGGCCGACTCTTCGCCTGAAGCAGAAAAAGTCTTTAAGGACTTGAGACCTCTCGAACAGCGACCAGTCTCTCGCCTTATCATGACAGTCAGTTTTTGGCTTTCTCTACTAAGGCGCTCGTCCGGAAGAACTGGGACACAATCGTAGTAGTTCTCCCACCGCTACCTTAGCCGATATAGCGGAACGTAAGTACCAAAGCATGGGAGCCGGGCAACCCAACATTTGACCCAAGACATGATTCGGAGTTGATGCATATAGTGCTATAAGTTCGGGGTGCCGCACTGTCAAAAGTGTTCGGACTTCTTGCGCCGTATTACGGGGTAAACGAGAGCCCCTGGCGTACTGACCGTACCCGAGCATGCAGGTGCGGAATGTCGTAAATGGACATATAAGAGAAAGAGAAAAACTTAAATAATGCAATAACGGATTAATAATATGCATTGTTATTTGAATAATACGTCGAAGCGTACTGGTACAAGCAGTGCAATAAGCTGAAAGTAGGACAATCCGAAATGTCCCATCCAAGGCAAGCTACGCATAAATAGTGAAAAGCGGGTATATCAAGTATTACTAGAGACCACCTGGCGGTTCCCGTGTTCGTCTTAGCTTCTTGCTACCTCGGTTGTTGCTTCCGGAATGTGTCCGGCGGTCGTACTGCCGGAAAGGCCTTCCGAAGAGTTAGGCCCTGAAAGAGAAAAGGAATGTCAAAGGTATACAGCCCTTGGTGTGGTTAAGCCACAATGTGGGGCGTGTCCTGATTGTGCCCCCGCCTATGTCCATGCTATTTTCAATGCGTAGTTATGTACGCGCGGCACGAATTTCGTCGCTGCACTGGGACTGGGACGGGGGCCGGATTGCTAGGCGAGCGCAGATCGCGCCAGGCGATCCTGTTGCAGATTATTCCGGACTCGCTTGAAGGTGTCCGGGGGCTGTAACGCCGAATGAGTGGTCTGTCTGAACATGCTGCTTTGTGCCTCTGCTGCAAGGGCCGCAGTGTGCTCTTCCGTACTGAACGAGCGTTCTGTGTTTCCATTTACTGTTATGACCCCACGAGGTCCTGGCATCTTGAGCTTGAGGTATGCGTAATGCGGCACTGCATTGAATTTTGCAAATGTTGTCCGTCCAAGCAGTGCATGATAGCCGCTGCGAAACGGGACGATGTCAAAGATTAACTCTTCGCTTGGGAAGTTATCCGGTGATCCGAAGACCACTTCCAGTGTGATTGAGCCTGTGCAATGGGCCTCTACACCTGGGATGACGCCTTTAAAGGTGGTTTTGCTGGGTTTGATCCTTGAGGGATCGATACCCATTTTTCGCACTGTATCCTGATAAAGCAGGTTCAGGCTGCTGCCGCCGTCCATAAGGACTCGAGTGAGGTGAAATTCGTGAATGATGGGGTCTAGGACCAGTGCGGCGGATCCGCGATGACGGATGCTAGTGGGGTGATCCCTGCGATCGAAGGTGATCGGACAAGAAGACCATGGGTTGAACTTCGGGGCGACGGGCTCCATCGCGTAGACGTCCCTTAGTGCATGCTTTCGCTCCCTCTTGGGAATGTGGGTTGCGTATATCATGTTCACTGTCTTCACTTGTGGGGGATACCCCTTCTGTCCTCCTAGGTTCAGCGGCCGGGGCTCCTCCTCATCATTGCTATGCAGCCCCTTGTCCTTATTTTCGGCATTTAACTTGCCGGCCTGCTTGAACACCCAGCATTCTCTGTTGGTGTGATTGGCTGGCTTGTCAGGGGTGCCGTGGATTTGACACGAGCGATCCAGTATGCGATCTAGACTGGACAGAGCCGGAGTATTTCTTTTGAATGACTTTTTCCACTGACCGGATCTAGAGCCTTTGAATCCGGCATTGACTGCCGTATCTTCGGTGTTATCGCTGTTATTGCGGCGCTTTGGTCTATTACGACGCTGCCTACCGTTAACGTCTTTGGTATCCGAGGTATCCGGATTCCTTGATGTGTTGTTGCTGCGAGCCAGCCAGCTGTCCTCGCCCGCGCAAAAGCGGGTCATGAGTGTTGTGAGGGCTGCCATAGATTTCGGCTTCTCCTGGCCGAGGTGGCGGGCGAGCCACTCCTCGTGGATGTTATGCTTGAATGCCGCTAGGGCTTCTGCATCCGGACAGTTTACAATTTGATTTTTCTTAGTCAGGAACCGTGTCCAAAATTGTCTGGCCGATTCCCCTGGCTGCTGGGTTATGTGGCTCAAGTCATCAGCATCCGGTGGCCGCACATAAGTGCCCTGGAAGTTGTCAAGAAATGCGTCTTCCAAATCCTCCCAACTACCGATGGAATCTGCTGGCAAGCTATTCAGCCAATGCCGAGCTGGTCCTTTGAGTTTTAGTGGGAGGTACTTGATGGCATGTAGATCGTCACCGCGAGCCATGTGGATGTGAAGGAGGAAATCCTCAATCCATACAGCGGGATCTGTTGTGTCGTCGTATGATTCGATATTTACGGGTTTGAAACCCTCCGGGAATTCGTGATTCATAGATGAAAAGAGGATGCGGTGGAGAAACTACGAAGGATCTGTGGTGAACAGCGAAGAACACAGAAGAACTTGCAAACCCTAATGCGGATCTACGGTGCGGAAAAACAAAAACTTACGGATGCAGTTCTGCTACGGAGGATCGCCACCGTTCTCGGGACAAGCTCAGGTTGATGCAGCGGCCGAGGTTGAGGACGATGGTGAGCGCTGCGGCGGCGGTGGAGTTCGAGCGATAGAGGGGTTGCGAGAGAAGGAAGAAGAAGAATGAGGAACACCAGCCACGCCTATTTATAAGGAGATAGGTGAACAGGCAGGCGCGAAAAACAAGGAAGGACAAAATGATGGTTATCTAGCTAATTAGACGCCTCGATTTCCGGAAGGCATTTAAGATAAGGATCCGTTAAAAATGACGTCGTAGCGAGTTTGCAAAATTTCGGAAGATGACATCATGGTGGGTTACAAAGTTTTTGCAAGCAGTGGAAGATGGATTTTTTCTAAGTGTTGAAGATTGACATGAACAAAGTTCAAATCAACCTGGGGCCTAATGTTGGGGATATGGCTACCAGGTATGACCCGCCCTGGAGGGGCCGGGTCAACCACAATGGCGGGTTACGTGAATGAAGCCTGAAGAGTATACGAGGTGACGGTTTACAATAAGGCTTATAATAGGACCAAGCCCAGAGGCGGCTTAAGGCCCGTAAGTATAAACCGCCATGTATGAATAGATTTGTAATACAAGGCATGTAGGAGATCTCACTGAGCCGGACACGTTGTATGAGCCGGTCAGGACTCTGTAGGCCGCAGGGCATCAACCGTGTATATAAGGGGATGACCCGGCGGCGGCTTAGGGCAAGAAACAACAGATCGAGAGCCAAGCTAGCGTATTTCGCTCCTTGGTCATCTAAACCTAGCAATACCACATCAACTGGACTAGGCTTTACCTTCACCGCAAGGGGCCGAACCAGTATAAACCTCTCGTGTCCTTTGTCCCGATTAACCCCTTTAAGTTTCCTAGTTGCGATGGCTCCACGACTAAGTCCTTTCACTAGGAGATCTGCCGTGACAATTCCATGACAGATTTGCTGCGGGAATTGTGTGTAATTCAAACTACAGTACTCATAAATTTTGGCGACCGGCGTGTGTACTGTCCTCGTCAATCTAGATTCCGGTCGCTAATAAATACTACCTTGCTCACGTCGTCCCGCCTGCATTCTCTTCTACATCCTCCCCTCGCTCGCCCTCTCTCTCTCTCAAATCTCTGCCATGGCGCCGCCGGTTTTCCCACGCGCCGACGAGGAGTCGTTGCCCCTCGAGGACGCTCACTCGATTAGCAACGACAAGGACCCCTACGCATCGCCTGAGGAGGTTGCACCGGACCCCCAACTTTGGATTGGTTTTGGGGCCAGTACAATCTTTGTCTATGGCAGTCGCTACCGCCGGCTGAGAAAGCCAGGCAAGTGGCGTTCAAGAAGGAGATGGCGGAGGAGGAAGCCACGTACCAGGCAGCCTCTAAAGCCCATGATGCCACCTGGAAAAAGGAGGCGACGGAGCTTTGGGGGCGGGCGCGTCGTCGTGCCGAGGAGGTGTACGAAGACGGGTACTTCACGAGGAAGGTCATAGGCCCTGGGCGCCTCGTCGCTCCATGGAGGTGGGCCGATAAGCTCCAGCGTGCCGCCGACGAGGAGCCCCGGTGGGCGCCCAGCAAAATGGCAAGATCGGCCGCGCGTGTCCGCCTGCAAGAGGCAGATCGGTACGTCAAGCGCTGCGAGGCAGAGGAGTCCGAGTACTGCCTCCGCACTGGGAAGACGCCGCGCACCAGGGAGCTGCCGGCGAGGGGCTGCCGGAATACTGGCCCCATGAGGGATTATTAGTTTTAGTATTGTTTGTTTTCAATTTTATGCATTGTACCTAATAGTTAAGTATCATCATGTATATGTGATGATATTATATATATATATATATATATATATTTCTGTGATGATCTAATTATGAATTCCATTTTCTATCTGTTTTTGTATACTAATTTGAATCTAGCTGTTATCATCCACATATACAGAATGGAAAGCGTATATACACACATTGAAACTGAACATATAAGAATGGAAAATAGAGTACACACATTAAAATATAGCAATAAACAGAGTAATACTATGATTGCTGTGAATACAAAGTTATCCACGTCGAAGCAACTTTTCAAAATAAAACGCGTCCATGAGACCATGACCAGCAGCCCTTGCCTAGGGTAGCTCTTGGCTCTGCCTGAACTCGTGCAGGCATTCGTCCAAGCGGTCGACACGCTCGCGATACATCTGGAGTGTGATGTCGAGCTCCAAGTTGGCTATTTTATCTGAGATCGCCAGCTCGATGATGCAACGGCCATGTTCCTCTACTGCGCCTAGGTGGACACCTGGGCCAAGGAGGCGGTCGAGCCTACGGACCAGCGTGTTGGCATCTAGCGGGCCACGGACAAGGCGAATGGTGGCACCCATGCGAATGGCACGGCGGGCGTCCGGTGCTAGTACGGCATGGCCGACATGTGGTGCAAGTACGACGCTGAGGGCCTCTGCCCACTCCTGGCGAGGAATGGGGATACTGATGCGACGTGTGCCTAGATGCGACACCGTGTCGACCGCAGGCAAGCACCGATGGATCCTCTCTTGCTATGCGGCGTGCCGCGCCTCTCGCTCTGCGGCGCTCCAACGGTCTCGCCATGTGGTGAGCCGCAGCCTATCGGCGCGGACACGCCTAGCTTGCTCTGTGGCGCGCCATCGATCATGTTGTGCGGCGAGGTGCAGCATGTCGGCACTGACATGCCTATCTTGATCTGCGGTGCTCAAGCGCCATGCGCCAAAGGTCTGCTCAACCCTGACGATGACGGGCATCACAGCGTCGTCCATTGCATTGCCGGGGAGCGCCTCGGCCTCGACGGGCCGTGGTGCCTGCTCGTTTTCCTCGTCGACGAGGTTGATGGCAGAGGCGACGCTTTGGTGGGTTGGTATGCTTGGAAAAGGTGGATGTGCTACAGGCTGCGCTTGTCGCCTCCGTGCGTCGCGTGCCCCCTATGCGCAACATAGCAGGGTGGCGGGAAACAGGTGAGGAAATGGCAGGAAACGGTGGCGTGTTCATAAAATGCCATCAATTAATGGAAACTTAGCATCGAGCTAGCACAATAAGTAGATGATGATCAGATGAACACGGACCACACTAGGGATCCCATCAGTGATGAATTCATCAATCCCAAACTGTTGAATACTAGCAAGCGTTTGCCCACAACACACACGACCTATTCCATCACAAATACGTCGGATGGATCAATTGTATGCCATGCATTGCACATTATCAAAAAGTAATGCGGTAGACCTTATTTAACATGTGTTAAAAAAACAAGGACCTCGAGGTTAACCTAATTTAACATCGACACAACTTCCCATCCAATGGCTGCTCCAGCCTGAGCACACTTAACTTGATAGTTTTCTTACATGATCTACTGGTGGAACAGCTAGTCCTTGATGATAGGAATGCCTCTTCGCATCCTTATGGCGTATCCGGATGACCGCTCGTCCCACAATGGACAATAGATGTTATGTAGACAGAGCATATCACATACGTCTTATTAGAAGCAATCGTCTGCGTTATTATCGGTCTTCGCACACATTTCTGATTACAGGCCTGTTTGCCGTGTATCACACACATCTTGTTATATTGAACCGTTTCTGTTCTCTTGCCTAATCACAAACAGTTCATCCGAGTGAACCATATGATGTACATCGCACACACCTTGATCGGGCTGTCTGTTTCTTTTGTGTTGCCTAATCACAAACAGTTCATCTGAGTGAATGGTATGCTGTGTATCGCACATGCCTCCATCTGGCTGCCCATTTCTTTTGTGTTGCCTCATCGCAAACAGTTCATTGAACTAAGCCGTATGCCCTTCATCACACACGTAACTAAAACCTGAACCGTGTTTGATGCATCTGTCATCACAAAAGTTTTACACATTTCTGACGGTTTTCATACAACACCGTTTGCGATGATTGCATCACACACAGTTTCTCGAAGGGTCTCTGATCGTAGTGTCACGTTAGCAGCATCCTGCAGTAGTGACTCTACCCTCGAAAACTGTTGCGATCCCCTATACTTGTGGATTATCAAGACCTTTTTCTGGCGCCGTTGCCGGGGAGCATAGCTATATTTGTTGAGTCACTTGGGATTATTATCAATTTATCAGTATGAAGAATCTGAAGGATGCTAAGACTAAGATTTATCCCTCTAAGACGAGGGGACGTAAGGAACTGCCATCCAGTTCTGCTTTAGATTCACCTTCTGATATAACTAAACATGCACCACCACCACATGCTATTAATCTTGATATGTCGCAAGTTATTGATAATGCTACTTCTGCTATGAATGATACTTATGATGATGCTAGTACCTTGCTTGATGATAATGATGTGCCACTTGGTGATTTTGTTGATGAACAAATTGCTAGAGTAATTCAACATGATGTTGTTGAATCTGGTGATGAGCTTGAAACTAAAACTCCTGAAACACCTGCTAGAACTAGCCTTCCTAGATATGAACTACCTAAGGTACTGGAGGGCTATGTTATGAATGAAGAGACAACTAGAGACATTCTTGCTTGTAAGGATAGAGATGATCTAGAGAAATTATTATGCAAGTATAAAGAAAAATCTCTGAATGCTAGAATGAAATATGATCCTAAGTTTGCTACCTCACCTATCTTTATTGATGATAAGGATTATGAATTCTCTCTCGACCCAGAGTTAATTACTTTGTTTGAATCTGATCCTTTCCATGGTAATGAAACTGAAACTGTTGTGGCACATCTTACTAAGTTAAATGACATAGCCACCCTTTTTACTCATGATGAGAAAACTTGTTATTACTTTATTCTCAAATTATTTCCATTTTCATTAAAGGGTGATGCTAAAGCTTGGTACAATACTCTTGCTCCTAGTTGTGTGTGTAGTCCCTACGATATGATTTATTACTTCTAGTGAACCTAAAGTAGAAATACCTCCTGATAATGATGTTTGTATTTCTGCTATTGAAACTCAACCTGGTAATGAGCACTCACCTTCTGATAATGAAAAAGATAATGATAAGGTTCACGAAGATAGTCAACCAAATAATGAAGAACCAGATAATGATGTTGAGATAGAACGTCTAGTTGATCTTGATAACCCACAACCTAAAAATAAAAGGTATGATAAAAAAGACTCTGTTGCTAGAAAAGAAGGTAAAGAGAGAGAACTGTGGGTTCAAAAACCTATGCCCTTTCCACCTAAGTGAACTAAAAAGAAAAATGATGAAGAATTTGAACGCTTTGCTGAAATGCTGAGGCCAGTCTTTTTGCGTACTCGCTTGACTGATATCCTTAAAAAGCCTCTTTATGCAAAGTATATGAAAGACATCATCACCAATAAGAGAAAAATACCGGAAACTGAAATCTCCACTATACTTTCTAATTATACTTTTAAATATGGAGTACCCAAAAAACTTGGAGATCTGGGGATACCAACTATACCTTGCTCTATCAAAAAGAATTATGTGAAAGCTGCTTGATGTGATTTAGGAGCTGGTGTTAGTGTTATGCCTTTCTCTTTATATAAAAGACTTGATTTGAATAAACTCACACCTACTGAAATATATTTGCAAATGGCTCACAAATCAACTGCCATACCTATCGGTATTTGTGAGGATGTGCCTGTTGTTGTTGCTGATGTTACTATTTTGACTGACTTTGTTATACTTGAGATGCCCGAGGACGACAACATGTCGATTATCCCTGGTAGACCCTTCTTGAATATTGTAGGGGCTGTTATTGATTGCAATGAAAGCAAGGTCACCTTTCATATCAATGGTAATGAGCATACGGTGCACTTTTTGAAGAAGCAATTCCAAGTGAATGGTATTAATGTTATTGAAAAATCTCTGACAATCACTATTGGGAGTTTTCAAATACCTCTACCTGCTGCCAAAAAGAAATATGAAATGCTTATTGTTGGGGACATTCATATCCCCGTTGAGGTAACTTAGTGATTTACGAAAGTTCTTCGGTTTCATGCTAATCAAAAGTGGTTGTTAATAAGACCTGATCAACCTTAGTGATTTACGAAAGTTCTTTGGTTTCATGTCGGGCTCAGAATTACAGCAGAATTGGGAATCAAGAAGCTGATCATACGAGGAGATTCACAACTTGTGGTGAGACAAGTCAACAAGGATTATCAAAGCGCATTGATGGAAGCATACGTCGAGGAAGTGAGGAGATAGGAGGAGAACTTTGATGGGTTGCAAATAGAGCACGTACCCCGTGTGGAAAACAACATAGCTGATCACCTATCAAAGTGTGCTACGTAGAAGCTTCCTGTGGAACCAGGAACTTTTGTTCTCCATCTCTCTCAACCCTCCGTATCACCAGCTACAATGGCCCGGAAAAGGAGAATGTTGGACTACAGTAAGCATCTCCGGATCAAGCCGTCCGCTCCCGGCAGAGACCCTGTCGGAAACAACTCCTCATAGCCTGCCGGACAACCCCCTCCAGCCGGGCCTATGGACCCCGCGAACGAGGCTGGTGCTCCCACAGCAGAGGAGGTGCCACTAGTCCTCGTTGCCGGGCCCCAGGATCCAACTTGGACAAGGCACATCGTCCGCTTCCTCCAAGCCGGAGAACTTCCCAGCAACCAAGATGAAGCTGAGAAAGTAGCCCGGAAGGCCAGTTGTCGGTGTCAAAACCAGCGGATCTCGGGTAGGGGGTCCTGAACTGTGCGTCTGAGGTTGATGGTAACAGGAGACAGGAAACACAATGTTTTACCCAGGTTCGGGCCCTCTCAATGGAGGTAAAACCCTACGTCCTACTAGATTAATATTGTTGAGTATATGGGTTACAAGAGTTGATCTACCATGAGATCATAATGGCTAAACCCTAAAAGTCTAGCATGTCTGACTATGATTATGAGAATATCTGTCTACGGACCTAGCCCACCGGTTTATATAGACACCGGAGGGATCTAGGGTTACATAAGGTCGGTTACAGAGAAAGGAATCTTCATATTTGAATGCCAAGCTTGCCTTCCACGCCAAGGAGAGTCCCATCCGGACACGGGTAGAGTCTTCGGTCTTCGTATCTTCACAGCCCATCAGTCCAGCCCATGTCTAATAGGTCGGACGCCTGAGGACCCCTTAGTCAAGGACTCCCTAACCAGGCTTCAATGACGTTGTGTCTCGCGCGCAGATTGTCTTCGGCATTGCAAGGCGGGTTCCCCTTTCCGAATACTCCAAGATAGTCTTCGGACGTAATGAACGTGTCCGGATCTGCAACACAAGTACCACACACGACCACAGAGAATATAATATATCTCGAGTCCAATGCGCTGACAACTTTTTGTAATGTGACATCACGTCTGCTTGGTCATCATTTCGAACCGTTTTCCGTCTGCCGTTCCACATTTCGAGACACGGTTTTAATAGGCACATCTTGTCGAAGCAGAGATCGTGTCCCCTTATTGCGGGATTCTCATCAATACGGGCGTCGGTAATATAACCATGCCATTTACACAGCCCTTCGGAACAGGCGAGTTTTAAGGCGAGTGGGGAAGCGCTTGATATTCACTGCCTTTATAAGGAGATAAGGATTCCCTTTCTTCACCCACACCTTCTCTCTTTCTCTGCCCTTCCATTCTCGAGCTCCAGTGCCCAAGTCCTCATTCTTTCCGCCTCAAGGAAGCACTCAGCCATGGCCGGATCTGGAGGGCAAGGCAATTGAATGGCCTCCTCCGTTAGGGAGAAGGACATCACCAAGCTTCGGGAGGCCGGGTATCTGGCGAAAGAAATCGCCCACTGGCTTCCAGCCAAGGGGCAAATCGTCCCCACCCCTAAGCCCAATGAGAGGTTGGTGTTCATCCCTCATTTCATCCGCGGGTTAGGGTTTCCTCTCCACCCCTTTGTCCGTGGGCTTATGTTCTACTACGGGCTAGATTTCCATGACCTAGCCCCAAACTCTTTTCTCAACATCTCGACATTCATTTTCGTGTGTGAGGCCTTCCTCCGCATCCAACCCCACTTCAGACTGTGGCTCAAGATTTTCAACATGAAGCCGAAGGTGGTGGATGGCCAGCTCACGGAGTGCGGAGGTACCATGGTGAGCAAGCTGCCCAATGTCACATGGCCCAAGGGTACTTTTGTGGAGACCGTCAAGGAGTGGCAGAAAATGTGGTTCTATATCACAGAGCCCTGCGACACCACTTGGGCCGCGGCTTCCGAATTCAAGTCCGGAGCTCCAATGCGGCTCACCTCCTGGATGGAGAAGGGACCAAATTGGTCTTCGTTGGACGAGCTGATAGCGCTGCAAACGCGCATTCAAATCATGGTGGATAAAGACATCAAGCTCGTCGACGTAATCCAGGTGATCCTGGTCCGCTGGATCCTCCCATGCCAAAGCCGAAGCTGCCCCTTATGAGAATTCGACCCGAAGAAGCACCAAACCTTGGAAAGGCTCTTCGGAACCACTCACGAAGATGCCTTGAAGTTGCTCTTTAAGGGCAACGAGACGCCGCCAGCCATAGACTCGGACCGCGGGCACGATATTACTCATTCTACCAATGCGGTAAGCCTTTCACGTCTCCAGACGCATCCTCTACTTGCTTGTTTCAAGGAGGATATCTAACTTTATTTTCTTTCAGGTATGGATGGAGAGGGCGGAGCAGATTCAATGTTTAGCTCCGCTGCCCGAAGAACCAATCATCCCGCTCCTGGCGAAGATGCTGGTGCCGGCGCCCTATAAGGCGCCGAAGAAGAAGGCCAAGGGGGTCCGGAGTGGCCTCCGCCTCAAGGGAGCTTCGTACATGTCGTCCGAAGACAAGACTCTCTCCTCTACCGCCGAAGACGATGACGAGGAGGAAGAAAGAACTTCTGCCCCTGATGGGGGGAGGAAGAAGAGGGCGGCCTCCACAAATCTGGAGGCGAAGGCGCCCAAGAGGGGGAAGGGTCCCCCTGCGGATAACTCCGCGTGGGACGTCGACAACATCCCGGAGCGACGCCCCCGAAACAAGCCTCTGGCCGCGTCGTAAGTACTAAAAACCCGCATATGTCCATGCATCCGGCCTCTCTTGCTTCATAATATAATATGTTAATTTATGCCATTGCAGTCCGTCCCACGACAGATCCCTGCGATCCTCATCAAGAGGTTCGTTGGATTCGAAGGCGATGGCCAGCTAGTCACCGCCGGCCGCTCACTCTCCCACGGCCAAGGGCGACGATGAGGTGTTGTCCCAAAGGACCTTCCCCGGCTAGGGAGAGGTTCAGGAGGCCGCCAGGGTGGCGCCAAAGGGCGAAGCCTCGGCTGTTGGACACATGGGGGAGCAAACCCCCATAGTGACTGAGGATGGGGGCTTTGCTCAGTTCGGCCCCCAGCCGAATACAAGTTCGGAGACCTATACGGCTCTAGAATCCAGCAAACAACCTCCTTCGAAAGAAGGGGGTATGCCTATGCCGCCGGTGACCTCTATCCAACCAGAGGCATCGGATAATTTGCTGGAAGCGCTACGAGGCGCTTCCATTGTGGATGAACACCGTATCCTTATGGGTACGGTGATTGAGAGGGTTCAGTCCATCAAGAGCGGACTAACCGAAGCCTGCAGCAACCTGCTGACAGGTTTCGAGGTAAGCGATGCAAAAGAGAAAATCCCAATATAGACAGTAGCCCCTGAGACACTGTCCGGTGTTCGGAAAGAAGAGCCGGACAGAGGATCAATTTATTTTCACAGGAAACTAACTAAATATGTCTTATATGAATAAGTAGGCATCGTTGCTGGCCGTGACCTTGCACACTGCCGAAGTCTCCGGTAAAGTAGAGACTGGGGCAGACCGAGGAGGAGCTCGGCCAAGCGAGGAAGCAGCTAGAAGACAAGTAGGGTATGTACTGATTGGCTGCATATTCGAAAAGAATAAATAATGCGTATTGACCATAGTGCCATCATATGTGTAGGAGCGGTGACCAAGGTTGAGGTCCTTAAACAGGCCCTGGCCGAGGTCGAGGAGAGAGCTGTCAAGGAAAAAGCCACCCGTGAGAAGCACGAGGCCAGGCTTGATGAGGTCCAGCAAGAGCTCCAGGATGCAGTGAAGAAATGTGAATCCTTGGAGCGCGACCTTTCGGCTCGAGAGACCGAACTCCCTAAGGCTCGCCAAAGCGCGGAAGAGGCCCGGGTTGAGGCCCAGGGCGCCCTCCAAGAGATCCAGGAGGCCATGAAAATCACGGCGGGTAAGGCGTTTAGTATGCAAAGCAAGTATGTGAAGAAGAAGTATCTCTTACTAACCCGCATTCGGAGTTCTCTAGGGGTTTGCATACCTGCCGCCCAGTGTATCGGACGTTGTGGAGTTCTTCCGAGACGAAGAAGGGAGCTCAACGGAGAAGCTATTCTGGTCGCAATATCTTGCGCCAGAACATCCAGTGCCCTTTAGCGATCAGCTAAAACAGCTGGTTGAGCTGCATAGGGTGGCCGAACTGGCCATGAAGGATTTAATAATCCGGTTGTGGCATGTCGAAGCTATGCCCGATAGCTACTTCGGGCTCATGAAGCGGCTGGTGAATGCTTGCCCTCGACTGGACGTCGTCAAGTGGTCGGTGTGCATCGAGGGCGCGCGCATGGCCGTCGCCCGCGTCAAGGTGTGGTGGGCGAAGATGGACGCCGTCAAGCTTATAACCGGGGGACCGCCAGAGGGCAAGGAGCACCGCACGGCCGAGCGGTACTTTGAAGACATCTTGGAGGGTTCTTGTATTATGGCAACGCAATGTGCGCAAGACATTATTTTCAAATGAATACATTCATGTTGTCTTTGCCTTGTATGATGAAACAAAGTTGTTATGTAATATAATGTTTGTTATTTAAAAAAATTCACCTCTTGTGCGGCCGCGTTGTGTGAAATCTGAGAGTTGGCCAGTCGTCGGCTTCTGCCCCCACGTAGGTAGTATGGGGGTGTTCGGGATGTAATCTAAACACTCTGGATCCAATTGTTTGGTCCTTGAAGGAGGTGTTTAGCGCGATGAACCAGGCAATCGGACTATGCGCCTTTAGCACCCTCACTTAGCCATAGGAGTTTGACAATAAAATATAGGCGCAGCCCCTAGTATACGAACTAGGATGTTGTAAACACCTGATTGGGTAAGTACCGATCCCTCGCGTAATGCGGAAAAAATCTCTAAGGATTTGAGACCTCCGAAGAGCTGACCGGCTCTCGCCGCATCATGACAGTCAGTTTTTGGCTTTCTCTACTGAGGTGCTCATCCGAGTAAAGCAGGGTACAATCGCAGTAGTTCTCCCTTTACTACCCTGGCCGATACAACGGAACTTAAGGTAGCAAGCACAGGAGCCGGGCAACCCAACTATTGACCAAAGACATGATTTGGAGCCAATGCAAATAGTGTTAAATTCGGGGTGCCGAACTATACTGTAAAAAGTGTTCGGACTATGTTGCCATGTTGTGGGGCACTAAGAAGCCCCTGGCAAATTGAAACGCACCAGAGTGTACGGGTGCTATTTGATAAAGTTATTAAAAATAAAAAGAAAAAAAGGTAGTAAGCTACTGCCGTAAAATTTGGGCCATAAACTGTTTCCATTATAATTTCATTGGTGTGTTAAAGCGCATTTATACAAGTAGTGCAATAAACAGAAGGCTATTTAATATGCCTTACCCAAGGGAGAGCTGCGTGTGGGTCTTGAAAACAGGTAGAGGGGTCGTTAAAGAAACTACCTAAAATTTCCCCATTACGTCCATGCTTCTTGCCGTCTTGGTGTATTTATCCTTCGAAAAGGACCGATGGTCAGGCCATTAGTGGAGGCCTGTGGAAAAGAAACCTGAAAAGGAGAAAGAAGAAACAGTGAAAGTGCGTGTGTCCGAGGGAGGTCGAGCCGTATTGTGGATCACAAGCTAGTTATGCCTCCGTCCATGCCCATGGTATTTTGAGTGCGTAGTTATGTACGCGCGGTACAATTGCCGCCACCTGGTTGGGACTGGGACGGAGGCCAAATTGCTAGTCAAGCTCTTGACGAGCCGAGCTGTCCTCCTGCAGAATAGTCCGGACTCTATTGACAGTGTCCGGGAGCTCGACCGCCGAATTAAGGTTCTGCTTGAAAAGGCCGCTCTGTACTTCTGCTGGTAAGGCAGCGGTGTGCTCCTCGGTGCGGAGGGAGCGTTCCGTATTTCCATTGACTGTTATGACGCCGCATGGTCCGGGCATCTTGAGCTTGAGATAAGTGTAGTGTGGCACCGCGTTGAATCGAGAAAATGCAGTTCGTCCAAGCAGTGTGTGATAGCCGCTGTGAAAGGGGGCAATGTCGATGATTAACTCCTCGCCTCGGAAGTTGTCCGGAGATCTGAAGACAACCTCTAGTGTGATTAAGCCCATACAGCAGGCCTCTACACCTGGTATGACTCATTTAAAGGTAGTCTTTGCGGGCTTGATCCGTGATGGATTAATGCCCATTTTGCGCACTGTATCCTAATAGAGCAGGTTGAGGCTGCTGCCACCGTCCATCAAGACTCGCGTCAGGTGGAACCCATCAATTATTGGGTCCAGGACCAGTGCGGATGAACCGCTGTGACGGATACTGGTCGGATGATCCCGACGATCGAAAGTGATCGGGCATGATGACCATGGATTAAATTTTGGGGCGACTGGCTCTATCGCGTAGACGTCCCTGAGCGCGCGCTTGCGCTCCCTCTTGGGGATGTGGGTATCATACATCATGTTCGTCATTTTGACCTAAGCCGGAAACTTCTTCTGTCCCCCTGTGTTCGATGGCCGGGGCTCCTCATTCTCTTCCTCGCTTTGCGATCCCTTCTCCTTGCTTTCGGCATTTAACTTGTCGGCCTATTTAAAAACCCAGCAATCTCTATTGGTATGATTGGGTGGTTTGTCTGGGGTGCCGTGAATCTGGCATGGACGATCGAGTATGCGGTTCAAGCTGGATGAGCCCGAATTGTTCTTTTTGAACGGCTTCTTCCGCTGATCGGACTTAGAGCCACTGACTCCGGCATTGACCGCCATATCATCGATGTTGTCGTTTTTGTTTCGACGCTTGTGTCTGTTGCGTCGGGACTTGTCGTTGCTATTTCTGGCTTCAGGGGTGCCGGCGTCACTTGCATTGTTTTTGCTATGGGCCAGCCAACTATCCTCACCCGCACAAAAGCGGGTCATGAGTGCCGTGAGGGCTGCCATGGACTTCGGCTTTTCTTGGCCGAGGTGGTGGGCGAGCCATTCATCGCGGATGCTGTGTTTAAAGGCCGCTAGGGCTTCGGCATCCGAACAGTCGACGATCTGGTTCTTTTTAGTTAGGAACCTAATCCAGAATTTCCTGGCTGACTCTCCGGGATGTTGAACTATATGGCTGAAGTCATCGGCGTCCGGAGGTCGAACATATGTACCTTGGAAGTTGTCAAGGAAGGCTTCTTCCAAGTCCTCCTAGCTGCCGATGGAATTTTTGGGCATGCTATTCAGCCAGTGTTGGGATGGCCCTCTGAGTTTTAGGGGGGGTATTTAATGGCATGAAGGTCATCGCCGCGGGCCATATGAATATGGATAATGAAGTCTTCTATCCATACCGCGGGGTCTGTGGTTCCACCGTATGATTCGATATTCATGGGTTTGAACCCTTCTGGGAATTCATGTTCCATGACTTCATCAATGAAGCAGAGATGGTGTGCGGTGCCTCTATATCGGGCTAGTTCGTGACGTAGTTTGGATGGAGTCCATCTGCGGCTTTCGGCTTGGACGTAATTGTACTTGCCATGCTCGGCTTGATAGCCATCGTCACGCGTCGACGCACGCACCCGTGATCCGTAGATCGATCTGGCCGGACCTGTTTTATTCTTCAGGCCCTACCGGAGATTGTATGTGTATCCCTAAGTAGTTTTGTCTCTGCCTTTACGGTGAGGAAAGGCGGGCTGGTGTGCGGCTTGTGTTGCCGCTTTGTCCCGGCCACATGGTGGTCGGTCAGCCACATTGTGTGTTGATGGCACGGGCTCCAGCGCCTCGTCATCGAATTGAGGTAGTAACTTGCGCTTTGGGTAACTTTTGACTGGTCGCTTGAGGCCGTATTCCTCGGCTTCCAGGACGTTAGTCCATCTGTCATTGAGCAGGTCTTGATCAGCTTGGAGCTGTTGTTGCTTCTTTTTCAGGCTCCTTGCAGTGGCTATTAGCTGGCGCTTATAGCGCTCTTGCTCGAGAGGTTCCTCAGGCACGATGAAATCCTCAGTGCTGAGGCTCGCCTCATCCTCAGAGAGCGGAATATAATTACTGTCCTCCGAGTCTTCATGTGTGGCCTGTTCATTAGGGCTAAATTGCCCATCTTCTCGTTCGTTTTACTCGGCAGTTGCCTCAACGGGGTCTTCATTGTCTTCGGCACCTTCCGGAGTGTTATCTTCTCCTGTGCCGGTGTTGCTGTCTTTGCTGCGGCGTGACTTAGAGCAGCACCGCTGACGCCGGTGTTTTGGTTGTATCTCGGGAGGTTTATCCTCGACTGGATCTTCCTTGTCATCGCTGCTATTATCTTTTGGTGCATCCACCATGTATACATCATATGAGGAAGTGGCCGTCCAGCGTCCGGTAAACGACAGGTTTTGGGCCTCTTCTTCTCTGGCATCGTCGTCCATATCGTCGATGTCGTCGGATCCGTAATCGAGCATGTCAGTTAAGTCTTCTACAATGGCTATGAAGTGGGCGGTGGGTGGGAAGCGACATTCTCCATCATCAGCCCCTGGCTCGAACCAGATATAGTTCGGCTATGAGCCCCCCCGCTAAGGATAGTGCTCTTAACGAGTTTAACACGTCGCCCAAAGGCGAGTGCCGGAAGATGTCCGCGAAGCTGAATTCAACGATCGATGACCAATCAAGCTCAATGTACATGGACGCACAAGGTTCGGAACCTGTAGCCGGAGACGAGTCCATGGTTCGGTGACACAGATGTCACTTGAAGTTAAGTCTGTGTGCGGCTCCAATGCCGCTGAGTCTGTGGCTTCCGCGGCGGGGTTGAGCTTCCCGTCTTCGGATGGTGTGATCTGCTCCGGATCTAAAGTCGGAGCAGCTATAGGTACTATCTCCTGGGTATGTTCCGATGACAGATTTACGTCATGCTCATCGTGGTGGCAGGGAGCGGCTGCCATGGTCTCGAATCCATCGAAGATCAAGTCTCCGCGGATATCCGCGATGTAGTTCAAGCTTCCAAATCTGACCTGATGGCCAGGGGCGTAGCTTTCGATCTGCTCCATATGGCCAAGCGAGTTGGCCCGCAGTGCGAAGCCGCCGAATACGAAGATCTCTCCCGGGAGGAAGACATCCCCTTGGACATCATCGTTGAAGATGGTAGAAAGAGCCATCGATCCTTTTGATGATGCCACAGTGGAACTCACAATGATAGCACCAATGTCGGTGTCAAAACCGGCGGATCTTTGGTAGGGGGTCCCGAACTGTGCATCTGAGGTTGATGGTAACATGAGACAGGGAACACAATGTTTTACCCAGGTCCAGGCCCTCTCGATGGAGTTAAAACCCTACGTCCTGCTAGATTAATATTGATGAGTATAGGGGTTACAAGAGTTGATCTACCACGATATCGTAATGGCTAAACCCTAAAAGTCTAGTCTGTCTGACTATGATTATGAGAATATCTGTCTATGGACCTAGCCCACCGGTTTATATAGACACCGGAGGGATCTAGGGTTACATAAGGTCGGTTACAGAGAAAGGAATCTTCATATTTGAATGCCAAGGTTGCCTTCCACGCCATGGAGAGTCCCATCCGGACACGGGTAGAGTCTTCGGTCTTCGTATCTTCACAGCCCATCAGTCCGGCCCATGTCTAATAGGTCGGACGCCCAAGGACCCCTTAGTCCAGGACTCCCTCACCAGTATGTATTAGTTTGTCGATGACACTCTATACATAAGGAGGCCCAGCGGTGTGAAATTGAAGTGTGTCTGCCGGGAGGATGGAAAGGAACTGCTGGCTGAGATTCTCAGAGGAATGTGTGGCTCACACATTGGATCAAGGGCATTAGTTGGGAAAGCATTCCGACAAGGATTCTATAGGCCCACAACCCTCCAAGATGCGGTCGAGCTTGTCATGACGTGTGAAGCCTGTCAGATCCATTCCAAGAGAACACACCTGCCTGCCCAAGGCCTTCAGACAATCCCTTTATCATGGCCATTTTTGTTCTGGGGGCTCGATATCCTCGACCCCTTCCCCCGAGAAATCGGGGGATTTGAGTTCTTGTTCGTTGCCATCAACAAGTTCACAAAGTGGCCAGAGTGACTACCGTGGGAAAGGTGACTGCTCAGTCAGCTATCAAGTTCAAAGAATTGGTGTGTCGTTTTGGAGTTCCAGCAAGGATCATCACCGACAACGGCACCCAATTCACGAGCCATGTCTTCATGCAATATGTCTATACCCTTGGATGCAAGATCTCATTCGCCTCTGTGGCACACCCCCGGAGCAATGGACAAGCTGAGAGGGCGAACGCTGAAGTGCTACCTGGACTCAAGACAAGGACTTTCGATACGCTGCAGAAGCACGGCAGGCGGTGGATCGAGGAGCTGTCGGTAGTTCTCTTGTCCCTCAGAACGACACCTAACCGAGCTACCGCGTAGACTCCCTTCTCCCTGGTCTACGGGGCAGAAGCAGTTATCCCCACGGAACTCATTTACGGGTCCCCTCGAGTGCTTGCATATGATCAAGTAGTGCAAGATCAGCACCACCGTGACGACGTTGTGATACTCGAGGAGAACCGTCTCCGGGCTGCTATGCATGTTGCACGCTACCAGCAAGCCCTGCGTCGCTATCACAGCCGCAGGGTTCATGCCCGGTGTTTTGACGAAGGTGACCTTGTCCTTAGGCGCATTCAGTCCGCCATGGGTACAAACAAGCTATCACCGAAGTGGGAAGGCCCTTACCGGGTGGTACGAGTCACCAGACCCGGCGCAGTCCGTCTAGAGACCGAAGATGGCACTCAGTTGCAAAACTCATGGAATATTGAGGATCTCCGCAAGTACTACCCGTAAGGCGCGAAGCTGTCGGGCACTGCTCAGCAGCCACCCATTTGTATAGGCCTTGCCTCAGCTGCATGTAACCCCTTGTACAAAGCCGGGGTGATGACCCGGTGCAAGAGAAAATAAAGAAACGCTGTAGGGGGGCAACTAAGATAGCATGCATGCAGGAGCACACCAAGATCACTGCATAAGCATTTCACGAGCATTTGCATATTCATATAGATAGGATCGCATCATGCATTCATTCTCATCTACATGAAGTTGCAGGTTCCTACCGTAAACTTGGCTTCAACAAGGGACGAGAAGATTGCACAGCACAGTGATCCCCGGCAAGCCAAACATATAAGTTTTACCTCTTGTCCATTAGTGTTATGTAAAGCTATAACTTTGCATGGGAAAACCTCACCTCTCTTTTGTAACTTAGGTGCTCACATCCATGAATCGAACGCTGCTTCGGTTAGGATGATTGCAGCGGCCTTTAGTAAAAAGGAGTTGGGGGGCTGGCCCCTCTGTCTGTTCACCGGCAGACAACGAGGGTGCCGGCAGGATATCCTGTTGGGGAAAACTTGTTTATTTTCATTAAAGAGGCACTCCACGTCTACATGGACATACACATGCACGGGTTCGCGGCAAGGTTCAACTTTTTCATTCATATGCTAATACAAGTACAAGCATTACAGAACACAAAGATGGACTCGAGAGATTACATTACTTGAATTAAAATTTGGCAGTTGCCTACAAATTTAAGATTGAAAAAACATAAGTGCTCCGTAAACTCCTCTCCATGTCTCTCTCATCCCAGGTATTGCGGTGGAAGAGAAGAGGACAGGCGTTGCGCCGGCTCAACGCCACCCCGATCCTTGTCAGGAGCTGGCAACCCCAGCCTGACAAAATCGGGAGTGGCGAGGCTGCGAAGGAGGAAGATGTGCGGAGCACCTCGACGGCCCCCTGGTCACCACCCCCAGGACCAAAAGGGGGGGGTCCAACACATGCACCGGCAGAGGAAGGCGCCGGAGCCCAGCCAGAAGACACCAAAAGGAAGCGGAAGCACCAGGGGAACGAGCCTTTTTCCGACCGCCGGAAGAAACGGTGATGACGACATCGAGAAAAGGGGGAAGAGCGAGGCAGACGGGCAGCAGGTCGCCAGTACGAGACGAACGCGTCGATGCGGTCATGCTCTGATACGTCTCCAACGTATCTATAATTTTTGAGTGCTCCATGCTATATTATCTACTGTTTTGGACATTATTGGGCCTTATTATCCACTTTTATATTATTTTTGGGACTAACCTATTAACCGGAGGCCCAGCCCAGAATTGTTGTTTTTTGCCTGTTTTAGGGTTTCGAAGAAAAGGAATATCAAACGGAGTCCTAACGGAATGAAACCTTCGGGAACGTGATTTTTAGGAAGATCATGATCCGGGAGACTTGGACCCTACGTCAAGAAAAGAAACAGGAGGCCACGAGGTAGGGGGCGCGCCCAACCCCACCAGGCGCGCCCTCCACCCTCGTGGACCCCCTGTTGCTCCACCGACGTACTCCTTCCTCCTATATATACCTACGTACCCCCAACGATCAGATACGGAGGAAAAACCCTAATTCCACAGCCGCAACTTTCTGTATCCACGAGATCCCATCTTGGGGCCTGTTCCGGAGCTCCGCCGGAGGGGGCATCAATCACGGAGGGCTTCTACATCAACACCATAGCCCCTCCAATGAAGTGTGAGTAGTTTACCTCAGACCTACGGGTCCATAGTTAGTAGCTAGATGGCTTCTTCTCTCTTTTTGGATCTCAATACAATGTTCTCCCCCTCTCTTGTGGAGATCTATTCGATGTAATCTTATTTTTGCGGTGTGTTTGTTGAGACCGATGAATTGTGGGTTTATGATCAAGTCTATCTATGAATAATATTTGAATCTTCTCCGAATTCTTTTATGTATGATTGGTTATCTTTGCAAGTCTCTTTGAATTATCAGTTTGGTTTGGCCTACTAGCTTGATCTTTCTTGCAATGGGAGAAGTGCTTAGCTTTGGGTTCAATCTTGTTGTGTCCTTTCCCAGTGACAGTAGGGGCAGCAAGGCACGTATTGTATTGTTGCCATCGAGGATAACAAGATGGGGTTTTCTTCATATTGCATGAGTCTATCCCTCTACATCATGTCATCGGTCGATGAGTGGAGTAATAGTAGTAGATGTAGGCAGGAGTCGGTCTAATTGTCCGGACATGATGCCTATATACATGATCATACCTAGATATTCTCATAACTATGCTCAATTCCGTCAATTGCTCAACAGTAATTTGTTCACCCACCGTAGAATACTTATGCTCTCGAGAGAAGCCACTAGTGAAACCTATGGCCCCCGGGTCCATCTTTATCATATTGATCTCCTACTACTTAGTTATTTCCTTTGCTATTTACTTTGCCTTTATTTTACTTTGCATCTTTTATCATAAAAATACCAAAAATATTATCTTATCATATCTATCAGATCTCACTCTCGTAAGTGGCCATATAGGGATTGACAACCCCTATTTGCGTTGCTTGCGAGGATTTATTTGGTTTGTGTAGGTACGAGGGACTCGCACGTAGCCTCCTACTGGATTGATACCTTGGTTCTCAAAAACCGAGGGAAATACTTACGCTACTTTGCTGCATCATCCCTTCCTCTCCGGGAAAACCAATGCAGTGCTCAAGAGGTAGCAAGAAGGATTTCCGGCGCCGTTGCCGGGGAGGTCTACGCAAAAGTCAACATACCAAGTACCCATCACATACCCTTATCTCCCGCATTCATTATTTGCCATTTGCCTCTCGTTTTCCTCTCCCCCACTTCACCCTTGCCGTTTTATTCGCCCTCTCTCTCTATCCTCCCTCTCTATTTGCCTCTTTTTGCCCGCTTGCTTTTTGTTTGCTTGTGTGTTAGTTTGTTTGCTTGTCACGATGGCTCAAGATAATACTAAATTGTGTGACTTCACCAATACCAACAACAATGATTTTATTAGCACTCTGATTGCTCCTCTTAGCGATGATGAATCTTGTGAAATTAATGCTGCTTTGCTGAATCTTGTCATGAAAGATCCGTTCTCCGGCCTTCCTAGTGAAGATGCCGCTACCCATCTAATAGCTTCATTGATTTGTGTGACATGCAAAAGAAGAAAGAAGTGGATAATGATATTGTTAAATTGAAGCTATTTCCTTTTTCTCTTAGAGATCGTGCTAAAGCTTGGTTTTCGTCTTTGCCTAAAAATAGTATTGATTCATGGAACAAGTGCAAAGATGCTTTTATCTCTAAGTATTTTCCTCCCGCTAAGATCATCTCTCTTAGAAACGATATTATGAATTTTAAGCAACTTGATCATGAACATGTTGCACAAGCTTGGGAGAGAATGAAATTAATGATACGTAATTGCCCTACTCATGGTTTAAATTGATGGATGATTGTTCAGAATTTTTATGCCGGATTGAATTTTGCTTCTAGAAATCTTTTAGATTCGGCCGTGGGAGGCACTTTTATGGAAATCACTTTAGGAGAAGCTACTAAACTCCTAGATAATATTATGGTTAATTATTCTCAATGGCATACTGAAAGATCTACTGATAAAAAAGTGCATGCGATAGAACAAATTAATGTTTTAAGTGGAAAGATGGATGAACTTATGAAATTATTTTCTAATAAGTGTGTTTCTTCTGATCCTAATGATATGCCCTTGTCTACTTTGATTGAGAATAATAATGAATCTATGGATGTGAATTTTGTTGGTAGGAACAATTTTGGTAACAACGCGTATAGAGGAAATTTCAATCCTAGGCCTTATCCTAGTAATTCCTCTAATAATTATGGTAATTCCTACAACAATTCTTATGGAAATTATAATAAGATGCCCTCTGATTTTGAATCTAATATTAAAGAATTTATTACTTCGCAAAAGAATTTTAATGCTATGATTGAAGAAAAAATTGCATAAGATTGATGATTTGGCTAGGAACATTGATAGAATTGCTCTTGATGTTGAATCTTTGAAACTTAGATCTATTCCACCTAAGCATTATATCAATGAGTCTCTCAAAGCCATGAGAATTTCCATTGATGAGTGCAAAGAAAGAACCGCTAGGATGCGTGCTAAGAAAGATGCCTTTATAAGAGTGTGTTATTCTAGTTCCTATGAGAATAGAGATGAAGATCTAAAAGTTATTGATGTGTCCCCTATTAAATCCTTGTTTTGCAATATGAATCTTGATAATGATGGGACTGAATATGATCCACCTTTACCTAGAAGGCGTTCCAAGAATTCAGAATTTGTTGATCTTGATGCTAAATTTGTTAAAAGTGGGATTGAAGAAATTAAAACCCTAGATGTTGCTAAACCCACTATTATGGATTTCAAGGAATTTAACTATGAAAATTGCTCTTTGATTGATTGTATTTCCTTGTTGCAGTCCGTGCTAAATTCTCCTCACGCTTATAGTCAAAATAAAGCGTTTACTAAACATATCATTGATGCCTTGATGCAATCTTATGAAGAAAAACTTGAATTGGAAGTTTCTATCCCTAGAAAACTTTATGATGAGTGGGAACCAACTATTAAAATTAAAATTAAATATCATGAATGCTATGCTTTATGTGATTTGGGTGCTAGTGTTTCCATGATTCCAAAGACTTTGTGTGATTTGTTAGGTTTCCGTGATTTTGATGATTGCTCTCTAAACTTGCACCTTGCGGATTCCACTATTAAGAAATCTATGGGAATAATTAATGATGTTCTTATTATTGCAAATAGGAATTATGTGCCCGTAGATTTTATTGTTCTTGACATAGATTACAATCCTTCATGTCCTATTATTCTTGGTAGACCTTTCCTTAGAACGATTGGTGCAATTATTGATATGAAGGAAGGAAATATTAGATTCCAATTTCCATTAAGGAAAGGCATGGAAAACTTTCCTAGAAAGAAAATTAAATTACCTTATGAATCTATTATGAGATCCACTTATGGATTGCCTACCAAAGATGGCAATACCTAGATCTATTATTGCTTGTTATGCCTAGCTAGGGGCGTTAAACGATAGCGCTTGTTGGGAGGCAACCCAGTTTTATTTTTATTCCTTTCTTTTTGCTCCTGTTTAGTAATAAATAATTTATATAGCCTCTGTTTTGCTTGTGTTTTTTGTGTTTAATTAGTGTTTGTGCCAAGTAGAACCGTTGGGAAGACTTGGGGAAAGTCTTGTTGAACTTGCTGTAAAAAACAGAAACTTTAGCGCTCACGAGAACTGCTGTAATTTTTATTTGGAGAGTGATATTTAGTTAATTATTTTTGAAGATGATTAATAGATAAATTCCTCAGGTCCAGCAATTTATTTTAGAATTTTTGGGGTTCCAGATCTTTCCCTAGCTACAGATTACTACAGACTGTTCTGTTTTTGACAGATTCTGTTTTTCGTGTGTTGTTTGCTTATTTTGATGAATCTATGGCTAGTAAAATAGTTTATAAACCATAGAGAAGTTGGAATACAGTGGGTATAACACTAATATAAATAAAGAATGAGTTCATTACAGTACCTTGAAGTGGTATTTTGTTTTCTTTCGCTAACGGAACTATCGAGATTTTCTACTTTAAGTTTTGTGTTGTGAAGTTTTCAAGTTTCGGGTAAAGATTTGATGGATTATGGAACAAGGAGTGGCAAGAGCCTAAGATTGGGGATGCCCATGGCACCCCCAAGATAATCTAAGGACACCTAAAAGCCAAAGCTTGGGGATGCCCCGGAAGGCACCCCCTCTTTCGTCTACTTCTATCGGTAACTTTACTTGGAGCTATATTTTTATTCGCCACATGATATGTGTTTTGCTTGGAGCGTCTTGTATTGTTTGAGTCTTTACTTTTTAGTTTACCACAATCATCCTTGCTATACACACCTTTTGAGAGAGCCATATATGATTTGGAATTTGTTAGAATACTAAATGTGCTTCGCTTATATCTTTTGAGTTATATAATTTTTCTCTAGTGCTTCACTTATATCTTTTAGAGGACGGTGGTGGATTTGTTTTATAGAAACTATTGATGTATCATGCTTCGCTTAGATTATTTTTATAGTCTTAAATAGCATGGTAATTTGCTTAAAATCCTAATATGCTTGTACACAAGATTAATAATAAAACTTTCTTATGAGTGTGTTGGATACTATGATAAGTTTGGTACTTGATAATTGTTTTGAGATATGGAGATGGTGATATTAAAGTCATGCTAGTTGAGTAGTTGTGAATTTGAGAAATACTTGTGTTGAAGCTTGTGATCCCCGTAGCATGCACGTATGGTGAACCATTATGTGATGAAGTCGGAGAATGATTTATTTTTTGATTGCCTTCCTTATGAGTGGCGGTCGGGGACGAGCGATGGTCTTTTCCTACCAATCTATCCCCCTAGGAGCATGCGCGTAATACTTTGCTTTGATAACTTGTAGATTTTTGCAATAAGTATATGAGTTCTTCATGACTAATGTTGAGTCCATGGATTATACGCACTCTCACCCTTCCACCTTTGCTAGCCTCTCTAATACCGCGCACCTTTCGCCGGTATCATACACCCACCATATATCTTCCTCAAAACAGCCACCATACCTACCTATAATGGCATTTCCATAGCCATTCCGAGATATATTGCCATGCAAATTTCCACCGTTCCGTTTATTATGACACACTCCATCATTGTCATATTGCTTAGCATGATCATGTAGTCGACATCGTATTTGTGGCAAAGCCACCGTTCATAATTCTTTCATACATGTCACTCATGAGTCATTGCATATCCCGGTACACCGCCGGAGGCATTCATATAGAGTCATATTTTGTTCTAAGTATCGAGTTTTAATTGTTGATTTGTAAGAAAAATAAAAGTGTGATGATCATCATTATTAGAGCATTGTCCCAGTGAGGAAAGGGTGATGGAGACTATGATTCCCCCACAAGTCGGGATGAGACTCCGGAAGAAAAAAAAGAGAAAGAAAAGAGGCCATAAAAAAGGAAAAGGCCCAAATAAAAAAATGAGAGAAAAAGAGAGAAGGGACAATGTTACTATCCTTTTACCACACTTGTGCTTCAAAGTAGCACCATGATCTTCATAGTGGAGAGTCTCTCATGTTATCACTTTCATATACTAGTGGGGATCTTTCATTATAGAACTTGGCTTGTATATTCCAATGATGGGCTTCCTCAAAATGCCCTAGGTCTTCATGAGCAAGAAAGTTGGATGCACACCCACTTAGTTTCTTTTTGAGCTTTCATATACTTATAGCTCTAGTGCGTCCATTGCATGGCAATCCCTACTCACTCACATTGATATCTATTGATGGGCATCTCCATAGCGCGTTGATACGCCTAGTTGATGTGAGACTATCTTCTCCCTTTTTGTATTCTCCACAACCACCACTCTATTCCACCTATAGTGCTATGTCCATGGCTCACGCTCATGTATTGCGTGAAGATTGAAAAAGTGGCAGCCATTCGCCATATGGCAGCCATTTCCTACAGAAGAAACCCACAGATGACACCCGTCTTGCGACGTGTCAAGAGAACAGGCGCGGAGCTGGCAAGATAGCCTGGCAAGCCTTGTCGGGCAGCCAGTTATGTGACACTAAGTGGTGCATTTAATGCACCCTGTCAGCCCGCAGAGTTAGGTATGATAGCACTATTTGCTATCATATTAGTGGATAATGACTACTTTGCCATTGTGGTAACCCCTTAATCTATAAAAGGAGGCCAATGGCACCCGTAGGAGGGGTTAGAAGGTTGGAAAGTTGGCAAACCCATACGCGCGTAGTCTCTGCCACCCATAGGCAACCCCTTGTCGGGCAAGTGTACTACGCCTCACCACCTCCATTCCACCATCAATCCACCAAAGCAGGAGTAGGGTTTTACGCCTCACGGCGACCCACCTGGGTAAACTGCTTGTGTGCTCTCTACCGTGCGCTACTCTGCTCTTTGTGCAACGCGACGTCCCCCTGCCGAACCAGCAAGGGGCCTCCTGGTCCCATATGTGGCCGTGGATATCCCGCGACAACTATCCAGGCTTCTGATCGACTACCAAGTTAGGCCAAAAGCCTAAGCTTTGGGGAGTACGTGTTTCCATCGACTTTATATTCATGTCCACTTATTTCATTTGTTAGTGTCTCCACTTTTTCATTGTATCATCCATGCTTAATTTTATTTTCTTGCTTTCTTCTTATGTGTTTGAAAAGCTTAGAAAAAAATAGTTGTAATGAGTTTACTTTCTATGCATGCTTAGCTGTAGCACTAAAAAGAAAACCCAAAAAGATTTCCTTGTTCTTCTGCTGCTTGTTGGGAGCTTTCCCATGTAAATAGTTTTTCTCATTTTTGCTTTTCCCTTTTATTTGCTTGTTCAAGAAAACCAAAAACTCAAAAAGTATTTTAGTGTGTTTCTCTGAACTTCTTTTCTTTTTATTTGAGTCTTACCGAGGAGAAGACCACGATGAAAATGTTGAATGGCCCTCATATGCATGATTGTTGATCTAACAAAGAGCCCATTTTACCTTGTCTTCTCCTGTTGAATAAAACGTTTGCAAATTCCAGCTTAGTCCACGGCACTCTTGCACTATTATTATTTTCACATCGTTCGGTCATGCAAGCGAAAGGCAATAATGATGATATTCGATGAACTGGTAGTGGCAGAGAGAAACTGGTATGAACTCGACCTGTTCTATTTTTGTATGTTTAACCTAGTACCCATGATTCAGCCCATTATTATTAAACATCTTTGCAATGACAATTAGAGATTATAGTTTCTCATGCCATGCATAAGTACCTGGGAGTGGATAATGATTTATATTGGATACCAACATTGCGTTAAAATGATTGTGATGTAGTATGATGATATGGTATCCTCCTATGAATGTTTGAGTGGCTTGACTTGGCACATGTTCATGCATTTAGTTGAATCAAAACCAACATAGCCTCTATGATATTTATGTTCATGGTGTTCATATTCTACTCATGCTAGTGTCCGATGTTACTTATGCATAATCATTGTTGAGGAAATCGTTAACTGGTAGCTTCTCGGTTGGCTAGCGAGTAGGGGATTAATCGGCTAATCGGCAAGTTAATCGGCCATTTAATCAATTAATCGGACGATTTTTCGGTTTATCGACTACTCGGTGACCCTATGAGTAGGGATTAATCAGGAAGTTAACTAGTTAATCGGATGAATTCTTGAACATGGTGCATAATGCATGTTCATGACCGTTGTTGCTCTCTAGCTGGCCGCTTCTCAATCTAATTGCTAGCCTTCACCTGTACTAAGTGGGAATTCTGCTTGTACATCAGAAACCTTGAACGCAAGTTATTCCAGATGAGTCCACCATACCTACCTATATGCGGTATTACCCTGCCGTCCTAAGTAAATTTGCATGTGCAACCTCTAAAAACTACTAAGAAATGACCTTTTGTGTGCCTGTATCGTTCATGGAACGACAAGAGGTGGTCGGTATCTTTCATGCTAAGCGGGTTATTCTTAGGTCGAGTGTTTATTCACTCGCCATCGCACGAGAAAAGGGCAGTAATAGGTATGCCCAGTGTCGGTGTCAAAACCGGCATATCTCGGGTAGGGGGTCCCGAACTGTGCGTCTAAGGCGGATGGTAACAGGAGGCAGGGGACACGATGTTTTACCCAGGTTCGGGCCCTCTTGATGGAGGTAAAACCCTACGTCCTGCTTGATTTATTCTTGATGATATGAGTATTACAAGAGTTGATCTACCACGAGATCGGAGAGGCTAAACCCTAGAAGCTAGCCTATGGTATGATTGTATGTTGTCCTACGGACTAAAACCCTCCGATTTATATAGACACCGGAGGGGGCTAGGGTTACAAAAGGTCGGTTACAAAGGAGGAGATATACATATCCGTATTGCCTAGCTTGCCTTCCACGCCAAGTAGAGTCCCATCCGGACACGGGACGAAGTCTTCAATCTTGTATCTTCATAGTCCAACAGTCCGGCCAAAGGATATAGTCCGGCTGTCCGGAGACCCCCTAATCCGGGACTCCCTCACTAGCCCCTGAACCAGGCTTCAATGACGATGAGTCCGGCGCAGTGTTGTCTTTGGCATTGCAAGGCGGGTTCCTCCTCCGGATATACCACAGAAGAGTTCGAATAAAAGGATAGTGTCCGACCCTGCAAAATAAGTTCCACATACCACCATAGAGAGAATAATATTTCCAAAAATCTAATCAGCTAACACGTTTTGGCAACATGACATCATGCCATGGCTTGGCGATTATTCGAACCATTTTTTCTTTAACTAGCCCCGCACATAACGCGAGGCCGTTTTTTGACACGTCTTGTCAAAGCAGAGATCGTGTTCCCCTTATTACGGGATTCTCATCAATACGGGCGTGGATAACCCAACCGCGCCTAGGACTCCTAGATTTTAGGCAAGTCCCAAACGGCTACGGGGAGGACGCTTGACACTACTAGGAAAAGGCCTACTAATGGCTCACCAGTTTTGCCTACTAATGGCGCATCACTGGTGCGCCATTACTAGCACGCCACTAGTAATTTTTATTAATGGCACACCACTGGTGCGCCATTAGTATCTGGTATACTAATGGCGCACCACCAAGTGCGCCATTAGTATATAACACCATGCGCCATTAGTGTGCCTCCCAGGGGCCATATTTAACCATGTGCTTTGGCACACTAATGGCGCACTACGGATAGATGTGCCATTAGTATACTTGGCATACTAATGGCGCACTCTGTCTTGATGCGCCATTAGTATCCTTTGGCATACTAATGGCGCACCTTGTGGTGATGCGCCATTAGTATGAATATTTGTTTTTTTACTTTTCTGATTTTTGCACAGGTTACAAAATATATTATTTGATAGAATATAGACAGTAGCACACAGCAACAGCAGATTCATCGAATACAATAGAAGATTAGTCTCCGAATACAATTCATCATATTAGTCTCCGAATTCAAAAGACCGAACAAAGATAAAACATTACAAGTCTCGAGACCGCGAGTATCGAGTTTGTCTTCACATTACAAGTCGATATCAATCATCTAAACTACCATCACATAGAAGAGAGCTGCGGTCATCACGATGAGCATCATCGCGATCAAACTGGTCTTTATCCAGTTCCTCCAACGCTCCCTCCTCTCTCCCGCTAGATAGCGGGCGTATCTAGATTCGGCCTCTGTCCTAGTGGTGTACCCTTTGTAACTGTTACCGCTGAAACGGTGAACCTGTCTCCGACACTCCTCCCAGTCGTCGTAGACTCCGGGAACCTTACCCTTGTACACGACATACGACGACATCTCTATGCACAAGCCAAACAACAAACAATACATACATAAGCAATATATAAGTATGCAACAAAAGGATCGGAAGAGAAAAGCAAGACATTAATAGCACGATTCATGGTCCTACTAATAAATAGCATCAATTACATCTAAGTTGAACGACTGCCCAAACCAAAGAGACATACAATTCATTAAAGTTTAATTACAACATGAGCCAATCAATCTTTCAGAACTGCACATCACTACTTTCGACTCGACTCATTTACAGGAGCGTGGATGAAGCCGTCGTCTGTCGTGATGGTCATGAAATCGCGGGCGTTGTCAGCCTGCATTTGTAGCATTCCGTCTATCTCAATGTTGGACGGTTGATATCTGAGGAAGAACTGCCCCGAGGTATGAAGGATATCTTGATGGATGATGTCCGCAAACTCCGACTGGATGCGAAAGAATTCTTGTCTGATGTCCGCGTCCTGGATTGCCGACAAGCTCGCGACCCAATCTTTGAGATTATTTGGTAGCAGAAGGTGATGATGGTCCCTTACGATCGCCCGCATGTGATGGAGGGCGTAGTAGGCATCCTTCTGACCGCCAGGCGGCTGCTTGACGCAGCAGAACGTCGTATTGTGGGTGAACACGTGCTTGCCGTACTTACGAACTGCCCTGATGAAGGTGCCTCCAGATTTGGCGTAGCCAGGGAGAACATCATCAAGAACTTTCTTGATATTTGTGTAGTCTATCTTGGAGTTACGGTTCGGGTCGAAATACGTGGCCATGGAATATTTCGGGCTTAAGAGGATGAGTGTGCAATGTGTGTCACTGCACAGAACACGGAATGTTAGAGAAAAAAGAACAATCGAAATCTAAGAAATCATATGTTACGGGGCGGTTAAGGGATGACTTACTCGGGAAAGTAAGCCACAAGGATGTTATCCTTATCTGGGTTTGCCAGAATGACGTCTTCGAGGTGTGAACTCGCGACTTGGCGGTCCCCAGCGCTGCTCAAGAGCTTGGCACGCATGTAGAAGGGGTCGACGATCATGATGTCCGGGGTCTTGTCTCTAATGATCCGCATCTCCATACTCAGCGAAAACAGCCGAACGAAGGTGTAGTGCAACGGATGAAGGTTGAACATAGCAAAGATGTCATCAAACCGCAGGACGATCATACCCCCGATGGCGCCATCCACAAAGCCCTTGCCCTCAGGCACCTTGGCCACGAAAACCGGGTATGCCACATCATTCTCTCTAAGACGCCTCTTCTCCAAAGAAAGAACACCGTCGTGCAGACTCCGCATAGCACCGGTTGCAGCATTGAGCATATTTGTCGGTAGCATCGCCCTACCCGCCACATGCACCCTCCTTGAGATATCCTTAGGTGAAGGTGGTCTGTCCTGAGCACGGATCGTACTCGGTGCCGGCTGGCTCGCACCGGCGCCCTTTTTAGTCGGCCGTTTCTGGCCCTTCTTCTTGATCTGCTGTAATGGGACCGAGTTCTACTCACAGACCACCTTCTTGAGCGTGTTGGGGCTGATAATATTTGGCACCTCCGCTATCTGAGGCTCGGTGAAGGCGGCAGCTGTAGGCGTCTCCTGAGAACTGAACGCCAGACGACGCCTGTTGCAATTGGGTTTCTCTGCTGTACCAGCTAGATCGCGGTCGTCTTGTTTGGGTTCTTGAGAAGGAGGCCCGCAGAACTCGTCACCGTACCCATGTTCGGCAAAGTACTTATCGACGTTGGTAAATGTACCATCGTCGTTGTCGTTGTCCAGATCCTGTGCCATATGCATGTCTGGATCCTGTGCCATAGGGATGTCCGGTAGCGTTGCGGCATTCTTGCCATGGCTTGGCGCCGGCATGACTGGCGGTCTTGTCTGTGGGGTGGTGTCCCCTGCCCCCAAACGAATCTGGCTCTTCGGCCAAAGCAGGGGCCAGCTTACGCAGGCGCTGAGGGTCATCTCATCTTCTTCGTCGGCCCCAGCGGGTCGAATCGGAGGTAACAGCTCGTCGCAGCCTGGCAGCACCCGAACCACTTCAACCCTATACATTGTGGGTGGCATCGGATTACCGTGGAACACGGGGTTGCCCGGTTGAACGATTCTGCCCTTGGCGACATCGACCAACTCGCCGCCCACGAAGTGCAGGAGAGTGCAAGGAAGGTCGACGGCGCCCTGCGAAAACATGTAGGGCATCAGGGATGCCCAGTCAAAGGCAAGGAGATGAAGTCCTCGGCCGAGAGGCTTAGTTACCGTGATGCCGTCGAGCTCGGCAAATGTCGAGGCACCGCCAACGGCGGGCGTGCAACTGACGAAGGGGCTGCCTGCTAGCGAGGTGCCGGCCGGCGTACACCCGGGTGCATTAAGTTCCAATGCCGGCGTCGGAGACACCAATACCGCCGCCGCCAGAGACACCAATGGCACCGCCGCCGTAGACACCAATACCGCCGCCGCCGGAGACACCAATGGCGCCGCCTGCGCGTTGTGCGCGTTGCTGGCCGTGACGCTGGGAATCGGGGGCGACCCCTGTTGGCCACCCGCAATCCACGTCGTTATCCCATGAATCAAGGTAGGCATAATGCCGGTGAGCGTCGATCCCAGTTTTTGTTGCACTTGCTCTTGGACCATCTCCAGAATCCGCGCCACATGCGCCTTGAGTGCTTCAACCTCGCGCGACTGGTTTTCCGGGCTAGTCTTTTTCTCCTTTCGCCCACCAGCGGTATAGTATGACGACCATTTTGTGGACAAGCCTTTGCCGGCCACATGACCAGCTGACGTTGGCTTACTGAGATTATCCTTGTTTTTCATTACATTCAACGCCCTATTCAAAGGGGTGTCGAAAGGGGAGCTCTGAGATGACCCCGTGCTACTGCTTTCTTTGTCCTGCGGAAGGAATGTGAACCATTCAGAAATATTGGGGATTAATTAGAATGCAACCATATGGAGCTAATTACGTGGGGGTGTATTCCTTACCAGAACAAGCTCAAGCTCCATGGTCTTCGGATCCGTGGTAAGCTCCTTTTTTACCGGGTCCTCCTTGTACCGGGCCCTGAGAAAGTTCCTGGTCTGCTTGTCACTGTATTTCTCGAAGCGGGGCGGTAGGCCTTGCTCGGCACGCTCCGCGTCCTCCTTGTCCCATACAGGCTCCGCCACTCTGTAACCGCTGGGACCGAGTTGGTGGACCCCTATGTTCAACTGCCGCATTTCTTTTCCCCACTTACTTGATTCGGAGGTTGCGGGGCTCTCGCACTTGATCTTGAACTCCTTGTAGTCATCTTCGCTCATCAAAGGATATTTCTCCTTGATCTTATCATAACTATCACCTTTGTCAATCATTGCCTTCACCGTGCTTTTCCAAGTAGACAGGGCTGTGCTCATCGTCGTGAGGGCGGCACCATTCACTTTATTACCCGAGAGGCGTGTGTTTGCGAACTCAGCGGGGAACTTGTATCGTTCGTGCAGCTTCGTGAAGAGGAGGCTGCGCAAATTCCCTTGGTCCTTATGCCTTAGGTTCTCGGTGTTGATCGAGGCGGTGCTCCGGAGAATGCACCCGAGCTGAATCGAGTACCCCTTGACTACGTGTTTGGGCGCCGTCAAATGCCCGTCGGAGTTCACTTCAGTAAATTCCTCCCTGACGGTGCCGAGCACGTTCGGGCGCCGGTCCTTCCGTTGCCTCTTCGGTTGGCTGCCATCTATGCGTGCGCCACCATCATCAGTGGTGGCATCCGCGGTGCCATCATCAATGGTGTCATCCCCGACGCCACTAGGGGTTGTGTAGTTAGGATCGGTGTCTTCCGCGGCGTCCTCATAGCAGTGAGGTTCTTCCTCCAACTCCTGGGACAGCTCCCAGAATTGCTTGCCGCCCGAACCGCCGGCCTCATCGTTGTGGGCCATGTTTTTCTCTAAATAGGAAAAAAGTTTGGTCAAAAAGTTGGTTATTGTCAAGGAACAAGATCATGGTCTCATCATTTAGGGTTTGTCGACACCGAGGCGTCCTAAAAAGCTAAGTTTTTATCATTTAGGGTTTGTCGACGCCGAGGCACCCTAAAAGCCTAAGCGTACATCATTTAGGTTCTCATCGACACCGAGGCACCCTAAAAGCCAAGGTTTCATCATTTAGGGTTTGTCGACGCCGAGGCACCCTAACTGCTAAGTTTTCATCATTTAGGGTTTATCGATGCCGAGGCACCCTAGGTTGGGCCTAATCACTTGGCACTAATCAGTTGGCTCTATTGCCACCTATGTTGGGTTTATCATCTAGGGTTTATCGATGCTGAGGAGAATTTTTAAGTTGGGCCTAATCACTTGGCTCTATTGCCACCTATGGTTTAATGCAGCAAGAATAAAGGGGCAGTTGATCCTACTTAATTAAGTACTAAGATACCCCGGCCCATGCATTAGTAGCAAGTACCTCATATGTCCGATTTTTAGCAAAGTCATGCTAAAATTCATGGAAAATTTCAGCATGACCTTTGCTGAAAATAGGACATATGGAGTACCTGAATTTGCCGGAACGGAAGTTAATCGACATTTCGGCAAACTCAAGGGCCTCTCGGGGTACCTGCAAAATCATCACGACACGAAGGGCCTCTCAAGGGCCTCAAGCAGCAGCGGCGTCTCCCAGGACCCCATTTTTTTGCTAAATTTCTTTGAGCAACAATCAGAGCAGAAAATTCAGCATATTTCTATACAACAGCACTGTAAAGATGAAGAACAGTTCTACAACAGCCCATTTATATACAATAGCATCTTTGGTCATACCAATTTCTGAAACAATTCAAATCTGAACTGTATCTTTGGTCATACAAATCTCTGAAACTATACAAATCTGAAATATATATCTTTGATCATCATCTTTGCATGTCTTTCTCAATGTGATCACAAGTAATTCAGAGGCATCACAAGTAATTCAGAGCATCACAAGGCATTAGTAGTTCAGTACATGAACAAGTTTTACAAAGCACATCAATATGTTACAGTGAACAAAAGTTCTGAAATTTGTTTCCCTAACTGAATTAACTGAATTTTTAGTAACCGAATAAACTAAATTTTCAAAACTGCAAGAAGCCATTTAAAAGAATCCTCTCATCTCATATGAGGAGTGTTAATCCTAAGACTAATAGTTTGTTGTGCAATACAGCTACAGTGATGCCCTGTCCATTTGTCCCTCCCCAACTAGATACTAGAGTAGCACTGTTGATGCCCTGTTCTTGCTGAACTTTATGATAGTATATACAACAACTTATCCTAAATGTGGCTAGAACTGAAGATTTACAAATTAAGGGACACAAACTCAAGCAAGCTTCCTGAACAATACCCTGACAGAAAACATAGGACATGCAATGAATTTCTATAACCAGTAAGAACAAGGGGATGATTTTAGCTAGTCAAGTGCAGCTCTAGCACCCTTTGCATGAAATGTATCATGTATCAAACCATCAATTAGGTGCTGAAAAACATAAATGTACCATGTGAACATATAATACCTTCACGAGCGAACTCAATGAGTGTGAACCAACAGAGTGTGGGTCACCACAGATTGTGTAGTCAAAAACCTTCAGGACAGAGTGAAAATAGTTACAATATGCTTGAAAGTAATTTGAGGAGGGAATTACACTACACTATATACCCCAATTTGAGAAGAGCGGGAACTACAGTACACAACACTACACTACATGGTCACTACTACTCCAATTTGGAAATAATACTCCAGGCTGCCAAAGTATAGCACAGGAGTAACGATATTAAACCTAGTAGCACTACTGAACCTAATTGAACCTAGGCAATACTCCAACTGAATGCTGGACCATGCATGTTCTCACTACTAAACCCCAAGAGAAAAACTCAGTAACAAATGGAGTAACAGATTAACAAATAACAGTACACAAGAACTAAACTTTGGTTAACTGAATGCATTAGCTACTAAGCTGTCCAGATTAACAAACTACAGTGCACAAATCTCCTTTCATCATCAGTAACAAAATTCAGATTAACAGATTACTTCCATATGTCAATTTACAGTGCACAAACTTTACTGTTATCATCATCATTAACAAAATTCAGACATTACAGGTGGAGTTGGGGGGTGAAGTAGTCACAGTAGAAGGCGTTGCAGGTGTTTATCTGCGGCCATCACGAATCCATTCATCATTACCCAGGGAACAGAGACTGATAAATTTGTCAATTTTAGAAGAAAAGGAACGAATTACTAGCATGGCATCTCCATTCTCCATTGTCTTTCTGTCTAAACCTAGGAACACAGTCATTACTGTCTGTTTGAACCTAGGAACCTAGGAACCTAGGAACACAGGAGAGGGAGGAAGGAGGAAGGAGGAGAGGTACCTGGGCGGGAGGACGGCGGCTGCGGCGGCAACGGATGGAGGACGGCGTCGTCGACGAACTCGAGGGCGGGGGCACCAGATGCTCCTCTCGTTGATGGGGGTTGGTGAGGAGCAGGTGGCGGCGTCGTGGTTGGCAAGGCGGCGCTACCTCCGAGGCTCTGCCTCCGAGGAGGTGGTTGGTGCCTTGGCGGCCGGCGATGGCGGAGGCCTGGAGGATGGAGGGACCAAGAGGGAGAGATGGAATCGGGGGCGCGGGGGCGGCGGGGGTGGAGTCCGGCGGGGGTGGGGGTGCGGGGACGCGGGGGCGGCGGGGGTGGGGCGCGGGGGCGGCGGGGGTGGAGTCCGGTGAGGGTCGGGGCGGCGGCGTCGTGGGTCGGGGCAGCGCGCGGGTGGATCTGGTGGCGAGGGAGAGAGGGTCGAAGGGGATCTGGCAAGGGAGAGGGAGATAGCTAGGGGGAAGCTTACTAATGGCGCACCACACCTCGGTGCGCCATTAGAAATCTTTTTTAGATAGCAATGGCGCACCCCGCAGCGGTGCGCCATTAGAAATCTTTTTTTAGATAGCAATGGCGCACCCCGCAGCGGTGCGCCATTAGAAATCTTTTTTTAGATAGCAATGGCGCACCCCGCAGTGGTGCGCCATTAGAATTTTTTTATTACAGTTCGAGCACAGGTTATATTGCACCTAACCCAATCCACATCAGAACTCGCCCACTAGCCCGACTGGTCAGCACACAGCACACACACCAGGAGCTCCTGCGTTCGATTCCCAGGCTCTGCAATATTTTTTGCATTTTAAATGCTGTTTGATATTAATTTGTGTTTAAATATGTTCAAACTTGTTTAAATCATAACAGTAATATTTTTATTATAAAAACAGTAATAATTTTTTAAAAAATATATTCAAATTTGTTACTTGAAAATATCATCGGCGGCGGCGGTGGAGCGGGGGCGGGTGCGGGGGGTGCCCGTTGGCGGCGGTGGAGCGGGGGAGGGTGCGGGGGACCAGGTGCTCGTCGGCGGCGGTGGAGGGGGATCGAGATCGAGTGTCCTCATGAATTCAAAAAGTGCCCATGAAATTTAAAAATATTCATGATATCAAAAAGTGCCCATGAAATACAATCGAGAAATGAAGACTATGATTTAAATACAATCGATCTTAGCTAGCTATCTGTTCACAATCTTCTTGCCCTTCTTTTTCGCAAATGGAGTTCTTCTGTGGAACGGACGTCCTTTAGGTAGGGTGGTCCTGCTTCTTCTTGTGGTGTGTGCTGCTACTTCATCGTCGCCGTCATGTTCGATCTTCGGGTCGCCGTACTTGTCGAAGTCTTGCTCATTGGCTACTCCATCCATTCCGATGATCTTCCTTTTGCCTCTCCTCACGACAACACGATTGGGCTTTGACGGGTCGGTAATAAAGAAGCATTGGTCCACTTGGGAAGCCAGTACCCATGGCTCATTTTTCGCGGTGACGTTTGCGCCCGCTGTCTTGGATTTGGCTTCGGGTATATCCATGGTGGTGAAATACCGGTCTTCTTTTAGGACGCTCTTGGCCCATCTAACACGGAACATCGGGACCTTCTCTCCAGCGTAGCTCAGCTCCCAGATCTCCTCGATCCTTCCGTAGTATCTGTCCTTGTCGTTACCGGTGTAGGATTCCATCATTACCCCGGAGTTCTGATAATCATCGCTCTTCATGTCCTCGTTCTCGGTGTAGAATGTGTAGTCGTTGATATCGTACGCCTCATAGGTCATCAGGTTGTGCTCGGCGCCTTGTGACAAGGCGAATATGAGTTGTTCTTCCACGGAAGAATCCTCATGTAAAGGGTACGACAGAAGCTTCTGCTTGAACCAACACGTGAAACATGAGTTGTGCTCTTTGATTATATCTCCGTCTGTCCTCTGTTGGCCTCGGTCATTGTACGTCTTCTCAATAAAGGTTTTGTGCTCTACCACCCAAGGATCGACCACGTCTATGTGTTGTAGTGCGACTAGGTTTGCTCTTTCAAAGTCAGCGAGTCGATCCTCGAAGTCGACATGCATTTCGCGGCGACCCTCACAGTGACCCCATCCAGCGAGCCTGCCAAGGTGCCTGTTGACGGGCAGACCAACGGGGTTCTCGATGCCTAGATAATTCGTGCAGTAGGAGATGCACTCTTCGGTCAGAAAGCCCCTGGCTATACTTCTCTATGGACGTGACATGTTGCGAACGTATCCTTTGATGACACCATTCATCCTTTCGAACGGCATCATGCTATGCAGGAACGTCGGCCCGAGTTGGATGATATCCTCCATGATATGGACCAGCAGATGCACCATAACGTCGAAGAATGCAGGCGGGAAGTACATCTCAAGCTCGCGTAGTATCACCACGATCTCTTCCTGTAGCCTTCTGAGTTGCCTCACGCCAATCGACTTCCGAGAGATGACGTCGAAAAAGTTGCATAGGCCAAATAGCGTTTCACGGACGTGCACGTCCATGATCCCACGAATTGCAACTGGAAGTATCTGCGTCATCAGCACGTGACAGTCGTGAGACTTCGTCCCGCTGAACTTCTGCTTCGCTGGGTCTAGGTATATGCTTATCTTCCCCGCTTAACCGTAAGGAAGTTTTACTCCTACGAGGCAGGTGAAAAACTGCTCGATCTCCTCCTGACTTAGAGTGAAGCACGCGGGAGGGTAGTCACTTCCGGTCTTCTTGGCCTTTTTGCCTTTGCGACGAGTTTCTGTGTCCTGCTTCGCCTCATCATCATCATCATCATCATCATTAGCGTGAAGCTCCTGCCTGATGCCCATTGATTTCAAGTCTGCCCTTGCTTTCGGCCCATCTTTGGTCCTCTCTGGCATGTTGAGCACGGTACCAAGCAGACTCCCGCACACGTTCTTCATGATATGCATGGCATCAAGGCTGTGAGGCACACGGTGGATCTTCCAGTATGGCAAGTCCCAGAAAACAGACCTCGTTTTCCATACCTTCAGCAGCGTCTCTGGCGCCTTTCGCTTCTTTCCCGTCTCTGGCGCCTTTTGCTTCTTTCTTGGCAGTGGGCAATCTTTCCAATTTTTCAACAGCTCGTCTATTTCCTCGCCGCTCCTCGTACGCGGGCGTTTTTGGGGTTCGGTTTCACCATCGAACAGATCCTTGCGTTTCCTCCACGGGTCATCATCGCGAAGCCACCTTCGATGTCCCATGAACACGGTATTCGAAGACCCGGGATCTCTATCTAGCTGGTGTTACGTTGTGTCATCCATGCACCTTACGCATCCAGAAAATCCGTGGACTACCTGCCCCGCGAGATATCCGTAACCGAGATAGTCATGCACCGTCGTGAGCAGTGCGGCTCTCATAGGGAAATATTCTTTCTCTGCCGCATCCCACGTATTGGCTGGTGTTTTCCACAGCGTGTCTAGCTCCTCTTTCAGCAGCCCCAGATACAGATTGATGTCGTTCCCTGGTTGTTTCAGCCCTTCAATTAGCATACTCATGTGAATGTACTTCCTCTTCATGCACAACCAGGGGGGAAGGTTGTACATCCACACAAACACAGGCCACGTGCTATGTGTGCTTCTCTGGCTGCCAAACGGATTGACTCCATCGGTGCTCGCGCCCAGCACGATGTTCCTTGGATCCTTCCCAAATTCTGGGTATTCGAAGTTCAACGCTTGCCACTGGCTCGCATCCTTAGGGTGACTCAGCATCTTGTCTTTTTTATTTATCTTCGGATCATTTCCGTCATCTTCCCGCATCTTCTCCTCCCTATCCGCGTGCCAACGCAGGAGCTTTGCTACCTTAGGGTCCGCGAAATACCGCTGCAGACGAGGAGTGATCGGAAAGTACCACACCGATTTTCGAGGAGCTTTCTTCCTCTTCTTGTATCGAGTGACGCCGCATACCGGACATATGGTAGACTCCGCGTGCTCATCCCGATAAATGATGCAATTGTTCATGCACACATGGTATTTCACATGCGGTAAATCCAGAGGACACACGATTTTCTTCGCCTCCTCGAAACTGGTCGGGCACTTGTTCCCCTTGGGAAAACGTTCGTGCCAGAATGACACGTTCTCGTCGAAGCATGCGTTGGTCATTTTGTGTTTTACCTTCATCTCCAGAGCCATGAGCGTTACTTTCAGGCGGGTATCCTCGGGCCTGCATCCTTCATACAATGGAGTAACCGCGTCTATCTCCAGTTGATCCAGCTTGGCTTTCTCTTGGGCGGCAGCTCTTGCGTTATTCGTCTGCTTGAGAAGCAGCTCTTGAATATGAGGGTCCTGCACCCAGCCTCCATCGTCGTCTGCTCCGGCATCTTCATCTTCATGATCATGCCCTTCGTCTTGATCTTCCTCATCATCATGTACGACATCTTCTACATGATGACTGTGTACAGCATCACCGTCGTGATCATGTCCTGGTGATTCTTCGTCTTCTCGCCCGCCCTCGCCGCGGTGGTACTTGTCTTGTTGCCCTTCCTCATTTCTTGCCTGGCCCCCATGGATGACTTCATAGTCATCTTCATCACCTTGCCACCGATAGCCATCCATGAAACCACGCAAGAGCAGGTGGTCCCGCACCTGCCTGGAATCCGGGTCCGCAATAAGGCTCTTCAGCTTGCATCTTCGACACCTACATCTTATATCCGTGTCGTTCTTTTGAAGCATCTCCGCCTTCGCGGAGCTCAAAAACCTATTCACGAGGCCTTCGGTCATCGTGCGGACCATGGTCGCCTGCGGGGTAGAGCAAAATGATATTTTAGAACCAAGAAAAAATTTGGCATGACCTTCCCTAAAAATAGGACCAAAAAGAATGCATAGTGCCAAAATTCTCGCTGAAACGGAAATGAATCAACATTCCGGCAAAATATTGGCAACTATAGCGTTTCAAATACCGGTACCTGCAAACACAAACATATATGCAACACCACAAACACATGCAACACCACAAACATACATAGATCTAGCTAGGCCACAAAAGTGCATGTGCACGTTGTTGGGGCGAGCTAGGGAGAAAAAAAGTAGATCTACATCATGAAGATAGCTTTCCCCTTACTTACCTATCAAAAAAAGGTAATTTCACCACTTAATTTTGATGAATCTATGGTGGAAATGAGGTGAGGAGGAGGAGGCAGCCGAAAGCTTGGAGAAGGAGGTGGAGGGAATGAAGTGGGGAAAGTGAGTGGGTAGGTGTGGGGCTGTCCAAAATATCTTGTTGGGGTCCCAGGTTACTAATGGCGCACCACCTGCACATGGTGCGCCATTAGTAGTTTTGCAGAAAAGTATATATATATATACACTAATGGCGCACTTTTACAGGGTGCGCCATTAGTAGTTTAAACTACTAATGGCGCACGGTGAGGCGGTGCACCATTAGTAGTTTTGCAAAAAAAAGAATAAAAAAAATTCAGTACTGGCGCACTCCTTGTCTGGTGCGCCATTACTAGTTAGAACTAGTTATGGCACACCAGACATAGGATGCGCCATTAGTATGTATGTAAAAATAAAAAAAATTATCAGGTTACTAATGGCGCATGTGCAGGTGGTGCGCCATTAGTAGTTTTGCAGAAAAGTATATATATATATATACACTAATGGCGCACTTTTACAGGGTGCGCCATTAGTAGTTTAAACTACTAATGGCGCACGGTGAGGCGGTGCACCATTAGTAGTTTTGCAAAAAAAAGAATAAAAAAAATTCAGTACTGGCGCACTCCTTGTCTGGTGCGCCATTACTAGTTAGAACTAGTTATGGCACACCAGACATAGGATGCGCCATTAGTATGTATGTAAAAATAAAAAAAATTATCAGGTTACTAATGGCGCATGTGCAGGTGGTGCGCCATTAGTAGTTTTGCAGAAAAGTATATATATATATATACACTAATGGCGCACTTTTACAGGGTGCGCCATTAGTAGTTTAAACTACTAATGGCGCACGGTGAGGCGGTGCACCATTAGTAGTTTTGCAAAAAAAAGAATAAAAAAAATTCAGTACTGGCGCACTCCTTGTCTGGTGCGCCATTACTAGTTAGAACTAGTTATGGCGCACCAGACATAGGATGCGCCATTAGTATGTATGTAAAAATAAAAAAAAATTATCACTCGTGGCGCACCTGTTTTCTGGTGCGCCATTAGTATCTTCCACACTAATGGCGCATCACCAACAGGTGCACCATTAGTATATAGTAGTGGCGCACTACTTCCCTGGTGCGCCATTAGTGTCAATCCTATCTATAGCCCTTTTCCTAGTAGTGTGATATTCACCCTCTTTATAAAGGGACAAGGCTTTTACTTTTTCCCTCCCGTGCTCAATCAAATCCTTCCCCCGCCTCGAGTTCTAACACCCAAAGCCCAGGTCAGGTGCTTCGGATCTCCAATCATGTCCGGATCCAGCCTCCAGGGCCGGTGGATGCCTTCCTCCGTCACGGAGGAGGACATCAAAAATTTGAGGGAGGCCAGATATCTGACCGCCGAGATTTCACATAGGCTGCCCGCCCGAGGGCAGGTCATCCCTACTCCTGAACCCAACGAGAGCATCGTGTTCGTTCCCCATTTCCTCTGAGGACCAGGCCTTCCTCTGGATCCCTTTGTCAGGGGTCTTATGTTCTATTACGGGCTGGATTTTCACGATCTAGCCCCGGATTCCCCCCTACACATATCGTCATTCAATGTCGTTTGTGAGGCCTTTCTCCGCATTACCCCTCACTTCGGCCTGTGGCTCAAGACCTTTGATGTGAAGCCGAAGATAGTTGAAGGGCAGCACGCAGCATGCGGAGGCGCTTTAATAAGCAAAATTGTTGGCGCTTCATGGCCGAAGGGTTCCTTTCTAGAGGTATCCGGATTATGGCAACAGGAGTGGTTTTACATCACAGCTCCCAGAAGTGCCAAGTGGGTAGCTGCCCCTGCTTTCCGCTCGGGCCCTCCACCACAACTGATGCCATGGATTAGCAGAGGGTTGAGATGGGGTCCAACCAAGGACGTGCCTATACTGCTGAGCCGCATTCAAGATCTCTTCAAAGGAGATTTCAGTCTGGTTATGGTGGTGCAAGTCAGGCTGGTTCGTCGAGTCCAGCCATGCAAACGCTGGCCCCTCCACATGTGGGAGTTCAACCCAGAAGGACCGCGCACTATTCAGAATTTCCTCGGCCTGACGCACGAGGAGATGTACAAATCATTCTTCGGACCCCAAATAGAGTTTCTGGATACCACCGAGGACGTGGGCCTGAGCAGCAACCGCACCGCCGACCAGGTAAGTAATCCTCTAGCCGAACACACCATCTTTCATTTATCATGACATCATTCTGAGAAATCGCTCTTCGACCAGGTCTGGCTAACAAAGACGAAGATGATTCGGTGTTTGGCCCCTCTTCCTGAGGGTTTGGACAATCCGGTACTGGAAAAGATGCTCGAGCTAGCACCTTACCTGGAGCCCTCAAAGGAAGATAAAGGGGGGAATAATGAGGGCGAAAGAGGGCCCCCATCGCTACCAATTCCAACCGAGGGAATGAGAGCCTCTGCGAGGGAGGATAACCAAGGGGAAGATTCTGACCTTCTCTCGCTCTGGGGAAGGAAGAGGACTGCCTCTGAATATCCGGAAACCAAGGCTTCCAAACGGGAGAAGAAGTCTCCAACAGAGGGTCCTGCCTTGGGGGGTGCTCTTGCCGCACAAAGTCCACGCGGGGATCAGCCCTCTAACGAGTCGTAAGTGATCAAAAAAATACTTAATAGTAAGATATTCTACCTTACTTCTGAGGAAATAACCGAAGCATTTATCTTGCAGTTCGGATCTTAGCCCTTCTCAACAGAGCTCGTCTTCAGGGGACCTTCTTCCGGAGATGATGGAGTGCGAAACGCCTCCCCCGGACTCCCCCGCTCAAGAAGCGGGCGACCTTGAAGTGTCGTCACAGAGGGCCTCTCTGGATCCGGTGAGGCCAGAAGATAATCCTATAGTCACCCGAAGTCCCCAGTACCTGGCTCTTGAAGAGGGCAAACAAAGGAGTCCGACACCATCTGATATGCGGTCGGACGCATTGAGGGATCTGCTAAAGCAAGCGACCATGTCGGAAGAACACCGTACGTTGATGGGTACGGTGATGGAAAGGATTTCGTCCGCCGAAAGCGGGTTGCATGACGCCTTTATGAGTCTACTAACGGGCTTTGAGGTACATAAAATGATATACATTTGTGAAAGTACCGCACATTTTTAGGTGTGCCCTGTGTAGATAGTAGCCCCTGAGACTCTGGTTGTTGCCGAGAGCGGCGGCAAACAGAGGATCATAGTCCCATGTAATAACCATACTGCTTGTATGTGCAGGTGGTGGAAGCTCCGGTGGCTAGCCGGACTAATGAGTTTGCCGAACTAAAGCGGCAACTGGATGCGGCGGATGCCGACATCGAGCTTGTTAACAAGCGGCTTGACGAGGCACAGGGTAAGTGATGTTTTCTGGTGAATATCACATAGTAAGAGCAGCGTGATGCCAGTATCTTTAATATGTTTTGACTGCAGATGGAGCTGCCACCATGGAGACCCTTCAGGCGGAACTTGCCCGAGCCAAAGAACAAGCAAGGAGTAGTAATGCGGCTGCTTTGAAGGCGGACGAAGAGTTAAGAGCCGAGAAGGCCGCGCATTGCGAGAGCAAAGAGAAGATGGCCAAGATGGCTGTAAAGTTAAAAGACACTGCCGACCGTTGCCGGTTCCTTGAAGAAGAAAACTGAGCGAAGGCAACGGACCTCGAAAAGGCCACGATGGCCACCAAAGACACCCGCTCTGCCATGAGAGCGAAGAAGGAGGAGCTGCGTGAAGCCGGTGATATTGTGGCTGGGAAGCCCTTTTTGTTGTGGAGGAAGATCGGAGATCCGCGGTATGCCCCTCTGGATCGGCTGTGGAGTTCGGCAGACGCATATCTGGATTTGACGGCGAGTGCTGTCGATGCGGCCGAATACTTCCGAGATCAAACAGATCGTGAAGTGGACAAGCTATTCTAGTCGCAGTTTAACGTTCCAGAGCGGCCGCTTCCACCAACTGATCAGCTTGCCGAATGGGCCGAACTCAATAGATTGCCCGGACTCGCCATGAGGTCCGTCGTAGATCATCTGTGGCCGGAAAGGCCGAAGCCGAACAGCTATTTCAGCTTAGTGCAGCAGTTCCTTGGTGCGGTGCCGCGCATCAATGCGATGAAGAGGTCGGTGTGCATAGAAGGCTCGCGGATGGCCCTTGCCCGTGTCAAAGCATACTGGGCGGAGATGGATGCTACCACTGTTGCGGCGCAGGGTTCGGCCATAGGCCGAGTGGCTGTCGAGCACTATTTTGAAGAAGTTCTTGAGGGTGCTCGTTTGATAGAGGCCCAGTGCTCGAAGAATATGATGTTTGAGTGAATGTATTCCCATTGTAAAAACAATGTTTTATTAAATTTATCAAGGCTATATTTATACTTTTGCCCGAAGGTAATATGATGCCTCCTGTGCGGCCGTTTACGTATATATATATATATATATATATGTATGTATGTATATCCTGAAAGATTGCAGTCGTTGGCTTCAGCCCCCTCACATATAATGCGGGGGTGTTCACAGAAGACGCGTGTTCACACTTAATCCAACGTCTTGGTCCTATTAAGGAGGTGATAGCACAGCGAACTAGGCAACCGGACTATAATGCTTTATCACTTTCACTTAACCAGAGGAGTTTGACAGTGGGGCTACTATATAGCCCCTGGTGGCTCTGCACTCACCCGAATTCGGGGTGCGTGCATGCCCGGCCAGGAAATGACCGTTCGTTAAGGCTGAGGAATTCTAAAATTCCGATAGGTCATCGAGTGGTTGACCAGTCTCGTGCTATATCATGACAGTCAGTTTTCGGCTTTCTCTATTGAGGTGCTCGTCCAGATGAACCAGGGCACATCACTGTAGTTCTCCTAGTGCCGCCTTAGCCGATAGAGCGGAACGTAAGGCAGCAAAACACAGGAGCCAGGCAAACCCAACATTTGACCAAAGACATGATTCGGAGCTGATGCATATAAGGCCAAACTCGCGACGCCGAACACTCCCTAAGGTATTCGGTCTTTATGGTGTAAACGGGGCCTAAACAGTGCCCTTTGTAAGAAGCCCCTGGTGTCCAGGTACGTGCATTATTCTGACGTGGCCACATGCCAAGACTTCAGCATCCTTCTCAATTGTACTGAGAATCCGAGGGATGTGTATCAACAAGAGACAGTAAAAAAGGTTGACGTAGGGTCTTAATCTAAAAAGAACCCTTGGAACAGGTCCTTGTTGCACGTCTGCGCCTGTGTCTCCGTTGTGCCGTATCCTGGACGGGTGTAGCACGATGGTCATCTGTAAAAGAGAGGAACTTAGCTGAAAAGTTGTCGTGCAAAAAGGTAGGTTTAAAGAAACCATGTACAGTTCAAGATGAGTAAAAATTACGACTTGTTTGCGCGCATTGAGCCCCTTGTATTTGTAATAGGGGTGTGGCCATCAAACCTATATGAATTACATATAGCTGCGCCGGACTTGTCTAACCGTGTCCGTGGTCTTGACGACCTATCGAATGCTTTAATTGGTGAGGCCGTTTTAGTGTGCGGCTGCCAAGGTAGCCGCACTCTCTTTAGCGCGCAGGGATCGCTCAATATTTCCATTTACTGTAATGATGCCACGTGGACCGGGCATCTTAAGCGTGAGGGAAGCGTAATGTGGTATTGCATTAAAGCGAGCGAAAGCTTCGCATCCAAGTAGTTCTTGATAGCCACTTTGGAACGGAGCAATGTGGAAGGTTAAATTTTCGCTACGGAAGTTATTGGGGAAGTGGAACATATCCTCTAGTAGCAGGGAGCCCGTGCAATGAGCCCTTGGGCCTGGCGTTACTCCTCTAAAGGTAGTATTGCTGTGGCAAATTTTCGTTGGGTCTATCCCCGTTTTGCGGATTGTGTCCTGATATATCAGGTTTAAGCTACTGCCGTCGTCCATCAGGACTCGTGTGAAGTGGTATCTGTCAATTATTGGATCTAATACCAAGGCATCCCATCCTGCGCTCCGGATACTTGCTGAGTAATCCTGATGGTCGAAGGTGATCGGTTGAGACGGCCAGTGGCAGAACTCCACGGTGATAGGCCCTTGGGCATATTTATCTAGGAGTGCCGCTTTGTTTCTCCCCTTTATCACGTGTAACACGTTTACTGTTTTGACTTCTGGTGGAAATTTCTTCTGTTACCCAGTGTTTTGCTTGCGAGGCTCATCCTCGTCTTCGCTTGGTGTATCCTGCCCCTTATGTTCGGCGTTGAGCTTGCCGGACTGCTTGAAGACCCAACATTCTCTGTGGGTATGATTTGCAGGTTTATCGGGGTGCTATGGATCTGACATATTTGGTCCAGAATTTTGTTTAAGCTAGACAGTTCATCTCTGGCGCCTTTAGAGGGCGGCTTTTGCTGACCTGGCCAAGAGCTTCTGAATCCGGCGTTTACCGCCGTGCTCTTCGGGCTGTCTTCTTTATTCTGGCGCTTATTATTTTTGCTGCGTCATGATTTCCCGTTTTCGTCTCTAACTTCGGATGTACTTGGGTCGCTGGTGCTGCATCGGGCTAGCCAGCTGTCCTCGCCCGCGCAAAAGCGGGTCATGAGGCTTGTTAATGCTGCCATTGTTCTCGGCTTTTCTTGGCCGAGGTGTCTGGCAAGCCATTCGTCTTGGACGCTGTGCTTATAGGCTGCCAAGGCTTCAGCGTCCGGACAGTCGACTATTTGGTTCTTTTTAGTAAGAAACCTATTCGAAAGCTTTCGGGCTGACTCTCCGGGCTGTTGAGTTATATGACTCAAATCGTCCGCATCTGGAGGTCGGACATAAGTCCCTTGAAAATTCACCCGAAAAGCGTCTTCGAGCTCTTCCCAGCTTCTAATGGAGCTTTCGGGGAGGCTTTTAAGCCAGTGCCGAGCTGGCCCTTTGAGCTTGAGGGGTAAGTACTTGATGGCGTGGAGATCATCTCCTCGAGCCATATGGATATGGAGGATATAGTCCTCAATCCAGACCCCAGGGTCTGTTGTTCCATCGTATGTCTCTATGTTTACGGGTTTGAATCCCTCTGGAAATTCATGGTCCAGCACCTCGTCGGTGAAACATAGGGGTGTGCGGCACCCCTGTATCTGGGTGTACCGTGGTGTTCGGATGTTTGTTGTGTTGCATCGTATGCTGGAGCGTGCTTGCGTGGTCCATAAATGGATCTGGTTGCGTCGTCCATTTGATGCGAGCCCTCACGTGGATCACGTATTGGCTTATGTGCGGTGTTGTTTGCCGCTCTATGTTCGTCGTGAGGTCGTCTATCTGGCCGGATGGCCGTTTTAATTTTTGGTTGCGGGGAATCTAAGGCCTCCTCATCGAATTCAGGAAGCAACTTCCGCTTCGGGTAGCTCTTGGTGTGGCGATTACCGCCGTACTTCGCTGCTGTGTTGAGTACTTTACTCCATCTGATTCTGAGTGTGTCTTGCGCAGCCTTGAGCCTTTGCTTCTGCTTTTTTACACTCCTCGCGGTGGAAACAAGCCTTTGATGGGCATTATGTTGATCCGGGTGTCCGTCCGGTGTGATGTCGTCCGGATTATTATCTTTGACAGAGTCGGGTTGTTCCGTTTGATTCTCCATGTTGTCGTGGTGCGGTGATGGTTCACCCTGCTCTAACGCTGGGTCTATATGATCGTTGTTTCTACCGAGGCGGTATTTGGGGCGGCGCTTACGCCGCCGCTTTGACTGCTTCTCGAGGGGACAACCCTTCGTTGCGTCCTTCCGTTCCTCGTCATCGTTTTGTTTTGGTGTGTCCACCATGTATACGTCATGTGATGAAGTGGGCGTCTAGTGCCCTGTGGGCAGTGGTTCCTGTTCGTCTCCTGCATCGTCATCCATTCGGTCGATGTCTTCGGAGTCAAAGTCGAGCATGTCGGTTAAATCGTCGACAGTGGCTACTAATTGGGTGGTGGGTGGGCGGCGAATTTCTTCGTCATCTACATCCCAATCCTGCCGGACATAGTTCGGCCAGGATCCTCCTGACAAGGAGAGAGACCTTAATGAGTTCAGTATGTCGCCAAAGGGCGAGTGCTGACAAATATCCGCGGAGGTAAACTCCATGATCGGCGCCCAATCGGATTCGATAGGAACGGGCGCAGGCGGTTCGGAGTCCGTGGCCGGAGAAGGATCCGGCAGTTTGACAACATGGCTCTCGTGAAGGGTAAGGTCGATATTCCTCTCGATCGCCGTTGAGGATGCATCCTCCGTGATGGGGTCTATCCACCCGTCCATGGATGGCGCAGCTGGCTCTGAATTGAGGCTCGGAACGGCTGCCAGTGCGATCTCCTGAATACAGTCCGATGGTAGAGCTAAATCGTACCCATCGTGACCGCATGGCGCACAAGGCCGGGGCTCGAATCCGTCGAAGATCAAGTCTCTGCGGACATCGGTCGTATAATTTAAGCTTTCAAACCTGACCTGGTGGCCAGGGGCGTAACTTTTGATCTGCTCCAGATGGCCAAGCGAGTTGGCCCGCAGTGCGAAGCCGCCGAACACAAAGATATGTCTGGGGAGAAAAGTCTCACTCTGGACTGCATCGCTATCGATGATAGTAGGAGCCATCAAGACTAACGGCGACGACACAGAGGAACTCTGAATGAAAGCACCAATGTCGGTGTCAAAACCGGCGGATCTCGGGTAGGGGGTCCCGAACTGTGCATCTAAGGCGGATGGTAACAGGAGGCAGGGGACACGATGTTTTACCCAGGTTCGGGCCCTCTTGATGGAGGTAAAACCCTATGTCCTGCTTGATTTATTCTTGATGATATGAGTATTACAAGAGTTGATCTACCACGAGATCGGAGAGGCTAAACCCTAGAAGCTAGCCTATGGTATGATTGTATGTTGTCCTACGGACTAAAGCCCTCCGGTTTATATAGACACCGGAGGGGGCTAGGGTTACACAAGCTCGGTTACAAAGGAGGAGATATACATATCCGTATTGCCTAGCTTGCCTTCCACGCCAAGTAGAGTCCCATCTGGACACAAGACGAAGTCGTCAATCTTTTATCTTCATAGTCCAATAGTTCGGCCAAAGGATATAGTCCGGCTGTCCGGAGACCCCCTAATCCGGGACTCCCTCACCCAGTCCCAAACTGCAAACAGAAAAAGCTTAGAAATAATCAAACAAAAACTCCCAATGGAGTCAAAACCTTTACCTATCGCTTGGGAACCGCCACTAGCATGCTTAGCATGGAAGATATTGATAACTGATGGTCGTGAACTAAACAAGAAGGGTTCATGTCTCAAAATATCATTTACCTCTGTTTAAAAACCTGAGCTCTGGCACCTCTGCAAATCACTGCTTCCCTTTGCAAAGGGGCTATCTATTTACTTTTATGTTGTGTCATCACCTTCTAAAATAAGTGCCAGAACCTGAGAGCACTTTTGTCAGGCTTATGCATTGCGTGTAGCTAATGTTGGGTGCATCATGACTGTATATTTTCTACCATGAATTACAATGATTAGTCGCTGCTTGAACTTTGGAGATGCCCTACATTTATGTTTTGCGGTCTCAGAAAGGACTAGCGATATACCACTATTGTCATATTATATCATGGTTGTTTTGACAACGTGTTGCTGTTTGAGATATCTTATTATTGCTCGCTAGCTGATTATGTTATTTATATGAGTTAATATAATCATTAAGAGTTACTAATGTCATGGTTAGTTATAATGTTGGCTGAAAACCTGGGTGTTGTTTAAGCTTATTTATGCAAACAAGAGCAAAAGAGTTCGTAAAAGTTTTTCTTTTTCACTTACAATTCATCAACTGAATTGCTTGAGGACAAGAAAAGGTTTAAGCTTGGGGGAGTTGATATGTCTCCAACGTATCTACTTTTCGTAACGCTTTTCCTCTTGTTTTGGACTCTAATTTGCATGATTTGAATGAAACTAACCCCGGACTGACGCTGTTTTTAGCGGAACTACCATGGTGTTATTTTTGTGCAGAAAAAAAGTTCTCGGAATGGAACGATACTTTGCGAGGATTTTTTATATCAATAAAGAGAATTTCTGGAGCCAACATCCACCGGAGGGGGGCACCTGGGTGGGCACAACCCACCAGGGTGCCCCCCCCGTCCTGGCGCGCCTAGGTTGGTTGTCCCCACCTGGTGGCCCCGCAGACCATAAAACTGACGCTAAAAATCCTATTTTTCCAGAAAAAATCAGGGAGAAAGAATTATCACGATCCATGAGACGGAGCCACCGTCACCTCCTGTTCTTCATCGGGAGGCCAGATCTAGAGTCCGTTTGGGGCTCCGGAGAGGGGGCTCTTCGTTCTTCATCATCACGAACCCTTCTCCATCGCCAATTCCATGATGCTCCCCACCAGAAGTGAGTAATTTCTTCGTACGCTCACTGGTCGGTGAGGAGTTGCTTGAGATTCATCATGTAATCTAGTTAGTTTTGTTAGGGCTTGATCCCTAGTATCCACTATGTTCTGAGATTGATGTTGCTATGACTTTGCCATGCTTAATGCTTGTCACTTTGGGCCCGGGTGCCATGATTTCAGATCTGAACCTTTTATGTTATCACCATTATATCCATGTTCTAAATCCGATCTTACAAGTTATAGTCACCTACTACGTGTTATGATTCGGCAACCCCGGAGTAACAATAGTTGGGACCACTCCCGTTGATGACCGCAGTTTGAGGAGTTCATGTATTCACCGTGTGTTAATGCTTTGTTCCGGTTCTCTATGAAAAGGAGGCCTTAATATCCCTTAGGTTCCAATTGGACCCCGCTGCCACGGGAGGGTAGGACAAAATATGTCATGCCAGTTCTTTCCATAAGCACGTATGACTATTTACGGAATACATGCCTACATTATATTTATGAGCCAGTGCCGTATCACCCTAGGTTATGACTGTCACATGACAAATATCATCCAACAAATTACCGATCCAATGCCTATGATTTTATCTTATATTGTTCTTGCTAAGTTACTTCTGCTATCGTTACTGTTGCACTTGCTACAAAAATGATGTTATCACTATTACTGTTACCATTGCTGCAGCTACTATTATTAAAAGTATCATATTACTTTGCTACTGATCATGTTGCTGCAGATAATTAATCTTTAGGTGTGGTTGAATTGAGAACTCAGCTGCTAATACCTTCAAATATTCTTTGGCTCCCCTTGTGTCGAATCAATAATTTGGGTTGAATACTCTACCCTCGAAAATTCCCGCGATCCCCTATACTTGTGGGTTATCAAGACCTTTTTCTGGCGCCATTGCCGGGGAGCTATATTTGTTGAGTCACTTGGGATTATTATCAATTTATCACTATGAAGAATCTGAAGGATGCTAAGACCAATATTTATCCCTCTAAGACGAGGTAAGGTAAGGAACTTCCATCCAGTTCTGCTTTAGAGTCACCTTATGTTATAACTAAACTTGCAACACCACCACATGCTATTAATCCTGATATGTCGCAAGTTATTGATGATGCTACTTATGCTATGAATGATACTTATGATGACGCTAGTACTTGCTTGATGATAATGATGTGCCACTTGGTGATTTTCTTGATGAACAAATTGCTAGAGTAATTCAACATGATGTTGTTGAATCTGGTGATGAGCTTGAAACTAAAACTCATGAAACACCTGCTAGAACTAGCCTTCCTCGATATGAATTGCCTAAGGTACCGGAGGGCTATGTTATGAATGAAGAGACAACTAGAGACATTCTTGCTTGTAAGGGTAGAGATGATCTAGAGAAATTATTATACAAATACAAAGAAAAATCTCTGAATGCTAGAATGAAATATGATCCTAAGTTTGCTACCTCACCTATCTTTATTGATGATAAGGATTATGAATTCTCTGTCGACCCAGAGTTAATTACTTTGGTTGAATCTGATCCTTTCCATGGTTATGAAACTGAAACTGGTGTGGCACATCTTGCTAAGTTGAATGACATAGCCACCCTTTTTACTCATGATGAGAAAACTCGTTATTACTTTATTATCAAATTATTTCCGCTCTCATTAAAGGGTGATGCTAAAGCTTGCTACAATACTCTTGCTCCTAGTTGTGTGCATAGTCCCGAGGATATGATTTATTACTTCTAGTGAACCTGAAGTAGAAAAACCTCCTGATAATGATGTTTCTATTTCTGATGCTGAAACTCAACCTGGTAATGAACACTCACCTTCTGATAATGAAAAATATAATGATGAGGTTCACGAAGATAGTCAACGAAATAATGAAGAACCAGATAATGATAGAACCTCTAGTTGATCTTGATAACCCACAACCTAAAAATAAGAGGTATGACAAAAAAGACTTTGTTGCTAGAAAACACAATAAAGAAAGAGAACCGTGGGTTCAAATACCTATGCCCTTTCCACCTAAGTCAACTAAAAAGAAAGATGATGAAGAATTTGAACACTTTGCTGAAATGTTGAGGCCAGTATTTTTGCGTACTCGCTTGACTGATATCCTTAAAATACCTCCTTATGCAAAGTATATGAAAGACATCATCACCAATAAGAGAAAAATACCGGAAGCTGAATCTCCACTATGCTTGCTAATTATACTTTTAAAGATGGAGTACCCAAAAAACTTGGAGATCCAGGGATACCAACTATACCTTGCTCTATCAAAAAGAATTATGTGAAAACCGCTTTATGTGATTTAGGAGCTGGTACTGGTCTTATGCCTTTCTCTTTAAACCACTTCTCCTTAGCGAGATCAACATGAGTATCAAATGATTCACAAAAGGAGGCTACTATCTCAGAGTCAAGTCCATATTTAGTGCTAAACTTGTGAAAAGCATCGGTATTCATAAAAGATTTAACACAATCGAACTCAATCTTAATACTTGACTCTTTACCTTCGCTGAGGTCCTAATCTTCAGAGTTATGTTTAATTCTTTCCAAGAGATCCCACTTGAAATCAATAGTATTCTTAATAGAAGAACCAGCACAAGAAGTATCGAGCATGGATTGATCATTACGAGAAAGCCGAGAATAAAAATTCTGAATAATAATTTCTCTCGAGAACTCATGATTGCGGCATAAATATAACATTGACCTAGGCCTCCCACAAGCTAGAGTGATACTTTCTCCTTCATGAGGCCAAACATTATACATATAATTCCGATCATGATGAACTAGATGCATAGTATAAAACTTTTGGTGAAATTCCAATTTCAATCGATTCCAGTTCCAAGATCCAATATCATCGCATAGCCTATACCATGTCAATGCTTTTCCCTTCAAAGATAAAGGGAAAACCTTATTCTTAGCTTCATCTTTGGAAAAACCTGCAAGCTTAAATAATCCACATATATCAAGTGTGTATCAGGATGTTCTGTTCCATCTCCTGCATAAGGATTAGCTAGCATTTGTTCTATCGTGCCAAAAGGAATTTCATAACCAATATTTTTAGTAGGTGAAGTAGGTTGAGGTGCAACTAATTGTGCTTCCAGTCTAGGTGAAGATACCCCAAACAAACCCCTCAAAGGATGGTTTTCCATAGTGACAAGTGACAATAAATTTCAGCGCGTAATATAAATTTTTCCTTAGCGATTTCCACTTACCAAGAGCGCTTCACTCCCCGGCAATGGCACCAGAAAAGAGTCTTGATGACCCACAAGTATAGGGGATCAATCATAGTCCTTTCGATAAGTAAGATTGTCGAACCCAACGAGGAGCAGAAGGAAATGACAAGCGGTTTTCAGCAAGGTAATTTCTGCAAGCACTAAAATTGTCGGTAACACGTAGTTTGATAGAAAGATAATTTGTAACGAGCAAGTAAAGGTAAGTAAAGTGCAGAAAGGTAGCCCAATCCTTTAGTGGCAAAGGACATGCCAAAACAGTCTCTTATAATAAGCAGAGCGTTATTGACGGCACACAGGAATTTCATCTAGTCACTTTCATCATGTTGGTTTGATTTGTGTTCACTACTTTGATAATTTGATATGTGGGTGGACCGGTGCTTGAGTGTCGTTCTTACTTGAACAAACCTCCTGCTTACGATTAACCCCCTCGCAAGCATCCTCAACTATGAGAGAAGTATTAAGATAAAAATCTAACCATAGCATTAAACATATGGATCCAAATCAGTCCCTTACAAAGTAGCGCATAGACTAGGGTTTAAGCTTCTATCACTCTAGAAACCCATCATCTAATAACTACTCCACAATGCAATCCCTTAGGCCCAAATATGGTGGTGCCATGTAGTCGACGTTAACATGACACCACTAAGGGAATCACAACATATATATCATCAAAATATTGAACACATATAAAATTCACATGATTACTTGCAACACGACTTCTCCCATGACCTCAAGAACAAAAGTAAGTACTCAAAAATAATATTCATGATCAAGATTGGAGGGGTATTAAATAGCATAATGGATCTGAACATATAATCTTCCACCAAATAAACCATATAGTAATCAACTACAAGATGTAATCAACACTATTAGTCACCCACGGGTACCAATCTGAGGTTTCGGTATAAAGATTGAATAGAGCAGATGAACTAGGGTTTGAGAGGAGATGGTGTTGTTGAAGATGTTGATGGAGATTGGCTTCCCAAATATGAAAGGGTTGTTGGTGATTATGATGGATTCAATTTCCCCCTCTGGGAGGGAAGTTCCCCCGACGGAATCACTCTGCCGGAGGGCAAAAGTGCTCCTGCCCAATTTCTGCCTTGAGACGGCAGTGCTCCGTCTATCGTGGTTTTGTCACGGCAGATGTCCTTGTGAAAGGACTTAGTCGTGGAGCCATCGTAACGGGTTAGCTTGAAGGGGTTAAAGCGGACACAGGGACGCAAGAGAGTTTATACTAGTTCGGCCCCTTCAATGAAGGTAAAAGCCTACGTCTAGTTGTGATGGAATTGATGGGGTTTCGATGACTAGGGAGCAAACAAGCTTCGCCTAAGTCTCGAGTTGTTGTCTGTCGTCCTTGAACCGCCGCCGGGTCGTCCCCCTATATACACGGGTGACGCCCGTCGGTTCACAGAGTCCCAATACCGGCTCATAGATGTGTCCGGTTTGGTCTCTACTTATTCCTAACTTACAATATAAGTTACATACCAACGCCGGTTTACGGCTACATGCCTTGAACCGACTATGGGCCTTGAGCCCTCATCTGCCTTCTTGGGCTTCAACATAGTTAACTACTGACGAAGTTAACCCAGCCCAGATAGGCCGGTTTACGCCCAGTAGTGATATCCCCAACATTAGGCCCCAGATTGATTTGAACAGGTTCATGTCAATCCTTAGCAAAAATCTTCATCTTCAACATCTTCTTGTAGTTTGTTGAACCGACGTGATGTCATCTTCTCTGGTCGTTGTAAACCGGCGTGACGTCACCTGTTATAAAGAAACTTATCCATGATACCTTTTTTGTTTAATAGGTCTGCGACAATCGAGGCGACAGCTTCGTTTCCAAATCCACGGTCCCTTGATTTTCATGCCTGACACATGTCCCTTGCTTTATAAATAGGACCGAAGGGTCATTTCTTTTTCCCCTTCGTGCCCTTCTGCTTCGTCTTCCCCGCGTCGTCCAGCTTCGGAGCTCCGCCGCCATTGACGACCTCTGCTCCAACCTTGGCCGCTGCATCACCCTGATTGTACCACAGCATCGCGGCGACCTTCTGCTTCTTCCTCGGCTCCGGTGAGTTCTTCACCTTTTCCTCCGTAGATCCGTTCTAGGGTTTCCAAGTTCTTCAGTGTTCATCGTCTGCTTCGTACTCATATGATAGATCTTAGACGAACATGTGAACCTTTGCTCTATGTAGCGGTAGTTTTTAGCATCCGCCCTCACTTACATGCCTCAAGACCATAGATCTACCTGTATATCTGCCCATTGATTCGGTACTGTTCTTTTTTGAACCCTGAATATTTTCCTTCTTTTCTGAACTTGCTTCAGATCCGTCGCTGTAGAGAAATCTTGTGAAATCTGTTTCTGTACACTTACCCATCCGCAATCTCAACTGTTTCAATGCTTAGATCCGGGGATTTAACTTGGTGTAGAAAAAAATAACAAACCGGTATATACCATTAGTCCCCTTGTTGAACCGCCAGATGTTGTTGCTTCATAAAACTCCGGTTTAGATAGAGCTGTCTCCGGTTTAACATTGTACATACCAGTGTACTTTAATCAATGCATTCTTGAACCGGAATCACCTATCTTGTAGATTTCATCATGGCCAAGCAAGTATATGAGTGCAACTGGGTTCCTTCTCGCGTCACAGAGACTCAACTGAAAAATTTAGTCCTGATCGGCGCTTTAGGCAGCAAAAACACCATCCATTGGAGGGTCCCTGGCAAAGAATGCCCTCCCACACCTCAAGAAGGAGAGGTCGTCGTTTTCGTAGATCACTTAGCCCGGGGCTTTAAGCCGCCCGGTTCTAAATTTTACCAGGACGTTTTAGCCGATTTTCAACTCCGCCCACAAGACACTGGCCCCAACTCTGTTACAAACATGTGTCACTTCCAAGTGCTCTGTGAGGTGTTCTTTAAGAGGAGCCCAAAGTGGAGTTGTTTAGAGACTGCTTCCATCTAAACCGCCGTACTGAGTTTACTGACGGTTCCAATACGGAATTGGGTGGTGTGGCGATTCAGAAAAGGAAAGAGGTCACATACCCACACGCCAAACTGCATAGCCACCCCAAAGAGTGGAATCAAACATGGTTCTATTGGAAAGACACCTCCCCTGCTGGTGAAAATCCTTTGCCTGGCTTTCGTCCGGAGCGGCTTAGCAATACACACCCCTTTCCGCAAAGGTTGACTGCCAAGGAGAGAAGCAAATACGCTCCTCAACTGTCCAAGCTCAGAGCCTTCATGGCCAATGGTTTAACAGGATTTGATCTCGCTCGCTGTTGGATATCGTGGAGCATACTGCCCCTTAGTCAGCGCTCCGGTTTGATGTGCGAGTATACTGGCAGTGTTGATGACCCACTGCGACATGCTAACATCCAGCTCACCGACGAAGAAATCACAGAGGCTGTGAATAAAATGCTGAATGAACCGGAACACATCTGTGCTCGAACCGGCCTGCTTCCCTTCTGTGCCACCAACAAACCGCCAGCTGTAAGAGTTTGATTTTCCTTTTTACTGAACCTGTTATTGATATATCTGGTCATTGTTTAATATCAATGTCTATTTAAACAGGGTAATGATCCGTTTTGGAGCAAGAAACTTCCACAGGAGAAGCCAGAAAAAATAGACAAACCGGAACGGCCAACCCGGCCAAAGACTAAAGTCGTGAAACGGCCTGCTCACAAGAAGAAAACCACTACATCTTCTGATCCGGCCCCTAATGATGATGTGGGTAATCCGGACCTTGAGGTAGAGCTTGACTCACTTGGCTTATTTTTCATGCGCCTTATTGATGATGATATTTGTCAGGATGGTGCCGAAGCCAGCCATGCTGATGCTGCAGAGGTAATTATTCTCTCTTCCGATTCAGACCCTTTGCCTTCAATAAAAATCCGTCAGGCAAACCGGAAGGTTAAATTTTCTCATCCTCTTGCTTACTTGGATCCCAAATTTCTTATGAAGACCCAACAGCACGAAGCTCGCCGCACAACCCGGCACAGCGGCCAGGTAGTTACCTCCGCCGGTTTACCGAACAGTCCGGTTCGGAAACGCCGTTCAGAGGTCTCTAATTTGCTTGTCAGTGATTGTCCTAAAGCGGGCTGTTTTCATCAACCTCTTAATCCATCTGACTCCGATTATCAGGTTACTTCCCACTCATCCTCAGGTGAGTCATCGGCTACTCAGCTGCCACCGCTCAAAACGGTGCTTGGGTAAGCTATACTTATCATAATATTTCCGGTACATCACCTTGGAACATATGTTGTATTTGACTTTGTTATTCCTTTCAGGGCCAAGCCTAGGCCGAGCAAGAAGGCTTGCCTGGATAAAGCGGCCGAGGAGGACGCCGTCCTTGAACCGGGTAAAGCACCAGATCTTGAAGCGGCTATTCCTGAAGATATACCCAATGATCCACCACAGCAAGATGGCGATTTTATTGCTGAAGAAAGGCCTATTGATACCTCAAGTCCTGTCAACCAGCCCACAAGCCCCATCCGGTTTGGAAGATCCACCAGTCCATCCCAGCCTGCTGACAAACCGACTGCGCCAGTGCAAACCGGTGATGCTAAGGATGATGAAGTTGTAATTACTGGTATTGGTCGTATAGAGCCCAGCAATCCTGTTGTTTTATCCAAGCATACCGCCAAAGAAGAATTTGCTGCCATGGGCAAAGGCAAGTGGAATGTTGACTTGGCAACCTATGCTGCTCTGAATGCCCAAGATCTTCATCCTGGCTACCTGAACCGGCTGTATACCAGCCGTGATTATGAAGCTGGTCTGGTGAATATGATGAAAGAGAAATTTGAGGTAACTTCCATGTGCTTTTCCCTGCTTGGATATTTCAATCTTGTTAATTCTCCTAGCCCCCCAAGGGCCGGTTTATAATCTTCATTCAAACCGGGACTTGCTAATATAAATCTCAATACTTCGGAATTCGATGATGTAGCCCCCAAGGGCCGGTTCAACTGAGCGTAGTTAAACCGGGACTTTAAATAATTGTCATCTTTATTTGAGCAAATAGCCATTAGCCCCCAAGTGCCAAGTTGAATACTTGTATTGATCTTGGGACTTTAGAATCTATTGAAAGATTAAGATCAAATATACATTAGCCCCCAAGGGCCAAGTACATAACTTGTTATGTGGTTGGTACTTCAATTGTTGTACTGCTTGCGGAATCATATACCTGTCTGTACGCAGGCTGAGCTGAAAACAAAAGAAAACCAAGTCGCATGTCTCCAAGTAAATCTGAAATCCCAACAAGCTGAAACCTCCAAAGAAAAAGAGGAATTAACCAGCGCTTTAAGCGCCATGGAACAGCTTAAGGAGGGCTTCAAGAAAGAGCGGGCGGATTGGGCCACTAAAAAATCTGCTTTAACCAAACGAGCAGAAGATGCCGAGGCTGCACTGAAACCGGTGGTGGACGAACTGACCAGCATAAAGCGGCATGTGCATGCCATGACCGCTGCTATGTTTGGTAAGCTGGTTTGATTTCTGGATTGATTCGGCCGTCTTATAGAGCTGCCGGTTTGTTAACCATTTGCAATATTTCAGGGACACGCATTGGTCACTTGGGGTCAGATGTGCGGAAGAAATTGAAAGCCGCCTACACATTGATCGAACAACTGTACACTGGTGCACAGTGGATCATCTGTACTGCATCCCACAACAATCCGGCGCCCACTTTGATTCAGTACACTATGAAGAGACTGTCGATGCTTCCTGCTCGGGTTGAAGAGCTGAAGAAATCTGCTGCTCGAACCGGTGCGATCAATGCCTTAATCCGGGCAAAAGCTTGGGTGCCGGATTTTGATCCTATTGAAGCGGCTCAGGGCTATCCCAGCTTGAAGGAAGACGGGTCAGAGTTTAGTGAAGCGGATCTGCGAGCAATAAACCGGGAGGTGCGTCCGCTAGCTTGTCAATTGGTTGAAGAAGCAGACTTGTCTCATTATCAAGCTCAATATAACAACCAAAACAAGCGAGTAGCTGCACCAATTCCTGAAGCGGAAAATCTTATCCCTCCAATCCGTAAGCATACTTACGCTCCCGATATTGAACCGTCGTTGCTGATCCATGATGAAGCTGTCTTTCGAGCATTAATGGGAATCGACTGGACAACTGTTGATTTCCTGCCGCTGGGTAGAGAAACTGAAGTTGAAGTGGCGCGGCATGACCCACAACCATCAGGCCAGGCTGGTGACCAAGCTTGAACCGGAAGCCGGTTTAAACTGCCTCTCCTTTGAAAAAACAATGATCTTATTTTGGGCACCGTGTTGCCTTGTAATAGGCTAGCCGATACTCTTGATTTTGATATGCCTTCGTGCATAATTACTGCAACTTGTTCTTCCTTTGGGTGATGAACTTTCCAAAGTATTTTCTGCCATCGTTGGGCATGAAGTTGGCTTAGCCAATCTTGAAGCGGAGGTTTATAAACCCACACTGTTGGAGGAGATAGCAGCTCCTGTATATATATAATGTCGGTTTACCATGTAAACCGTGCCCGGTTATAATAAAACATCGTGTTACTCCGTAATAGGATGTTAATAAAAAATCAAACCGGGCAAATAGTCTCCGGATTAAAAATGGACCGTGTTCCGTCAATTGACAGTTTGAACCGGCTTAAAACTTTGTCGGTTTAAAAAACGCAACAAAAAGAAAGAAATATCTATCAAAGAAAATTGTGAAGCAAAGGCAATGATAAAACTGTTTGCAAAAAGAGGCTGTATTTGAGCCGATCAGATGGTGTTACCATGGTCGGACACGACCAAGCTCCCGATAGGTGTAGCTATGGTTCAAGTCAGCCAGGTCCCCAAATGAAACCGTGGCATTTATGCCGATCAAGAGGCGTGGCAATGGTTCAGGTTCGACCAAGCCCCCAAGTGATTCTGTGGCCTTAGGCCGATCAAGAGGCGAGACTGGTTCAGACGTGACCAAGTTCCCAAGTGATCTGGTGGCTCTCTCCTATCAAGAGGTGTTGCATTGGTTCAGACGTGACCAAGCCCCCAAGTGATATAACATGATGCTTTGAAAAGCTGACTCAAGGGGTAAACCGGAGGCCGCTTTAGAACAACTCCGTGTAACCACACATGATGTAAAAGAACAGATACCCCGCTTTAGCTGAGGTTTCGGTTTATTATATTTAATCATAATATATACATCATCATAATATGTACATAAGTAGAGCCAATGGCTCAGGTATAGTTAGGCCGAAGATAAGCTATGTTCCACGGCCTGTTGGTCTCCTCTTCTGATGTACGTGAGTCTTTATGCTCTCGAATATCGATCAGATAGTATGACCCGTTGTGCAGATTCTTGCTGACCAAGAAAGGTCCCTCCCAAGGTGGGGATAGCTTATGCATATCAGTCTGATCTTGGATGAGCCGAAGCACCAAATCTCCTTCCTGAAGGTTCTGGTTCTGACTCGGCGACTGTGATAACGACGAAGATCCTGTTGGTAAATCGCCGAGCGGGCGGCTGCTATGTCACGTTCTTCATCCAACAGGTCCAAAGCATCTTGCCGTGCTGTGTCGTTTTCCGCTTCAACATAAGCCACCACACGAGGTGAGTCATGACGGATATCACTGGGGAGAACCGCCTCCGCTCCGTAGACCATGAAGAACGGTGTGTATCCTGTTGATCTGTTGGGTGTAGTATTGATGCTCCATAACACAGATGGTAACTCTTCTACCCAACAACCCGGTGTTCTCTACAAAGGAACCATAAGCCGGGTCTTGATGCCTCTCAAGATCTCTTGATTAGCCCTTTCTGCTTGACCATTGGACCGTGGGTGTGCCACTGATGAAACGTCAAGCCGGATGTGCTCCCGTTCGCAAAACTCCTTCATGGCACCCTTGGACAAATTTATACCATTATCTGTGATGATACTGTGTGGAAAGCCAAACCCGAAATTCACTTTTTTGATGAACTGAACCGCCGTGGCCGCATCACACTTGCTAACAGGTTCTGCCTCCACCCACTTTGTAAACTTGTCAACCGCCACCAGGAGGTGGGTCTTCTTATCTTTGGACCTTTTGAAAGGCCCAACCATATCCAGTCCCCAAGTCGAAAACGGCCAAGTAATTGGAATCATTCTCAATTCTTGAGCCGGCACATGAGCACGTTTTGAAAACTTTTGGCAACCGTCACATCGTCTGACCAGATCCTCCGCATCAGCATGAGCAGTTAACCAATAGAAGCCATGGCGAAATGCTTTAGCCACCAAAGATTTTGAACCGGCGTGGTGACCACAATCTCCTTCGTGGATCTCATGCAAAATTTCACAGCCTTCTTCAGGAGACACACAGCGTTGAAACGCCCCTGATACACTGCAATGATGCAACTCGCCATTGACAATAGTCATCGACTTGGACCGCCGGATTATCTGTCGGGCCAGAGTCTCATCCTCTGGTAATTCGCCCCGGTTCATGTACGCCAGGTAAGGAAGCGTCCAATCCGGAATGACATGAAGAGCTGCCACCAATTGAGCCTCCGGATCAGGAATAGCCAGATCCGCTTCACCAGGGAGCTTGACCGACGGGTTGTGCAGCACATCCAGAAAAGCATTGGGCGGGACTGGTTTGCGCTGAGAGTCGAGCCGGCTTAAAGCGTCCGCCACTTCATTCTTCCGTCGGTCCACGTGGTCCACCTGATAACCTTTAAAGTGACCTGCAACAATATCCACCTCACGACGATATGCTGCCATGAGTGGGTCCTTGGAATCCCAAGTGCCAGACACTTGTTGAGCCACGAGGTCCGAGTCACCGAAGCACTTAACTCGACTTAGATTCATCTCCTTAGCCATCCAGAGACCATGGAGCAAGGCTTCATACTCAGCTGCATTGTTAGTACAAGGGAACATTAAGTGGAGAATGTAACAAAACTTATCACCTCATGGGGAAGTTAATACGACTCCAGCCCCCGAGCCTTCCAATTGCCTAGATCCGTCAAAATGGATGGTCCAATATGTGTGTAGGATCGAAAGTATGTCTAGAGGGGGGGTGATTAGACTACTTGACCAAATAAAAACTTAACCTTTTCCCAATTTTAGTTCTTGGCAGATTTTAGCTATTTTAGGACAAGTCAAGCAATCATCACACAATTCAAGCAAGCATGCAAAGAGTATATTGGCATCGGAAAGTAAAGCATGCAACTTGCAAGAATGTAGGGAAGGGTTTGGAGATTTCAAACGCAATTGGAGACACGGATGTTTTTCCCGTGGTTCGGATAGGTGGTGCTATCCTATATCCACGTTGATGGAGACTTCAACCCACGAAGGGTAACGGTTGCGAGAGTCCACACAGGGCTCCACCCACGAAGGGTCACGGTTGCACGAGTCCACGGAGGGCTCCACCCACGAAGGGTCCATGAAGAAGCAACCACCCACAAAGGGTCCACGAAGTAGCAACCTTTTCTATCCCACCATGGCCATCGCCCACATAGGACTTGCCTCACTAGCGGTAGATCTTCACGAAGTAGGCGATCTCCTTGCCCTTACAAACTTCTTGGTTCAACTCCACAATCTTGTCGGAGGCTCCCAAGTGACACCTAGCCAATCTAGGAGACACCACTCTCCAAGAAGTAACAAATGGTGTGTAGGTAATGAACTCCTTGCTCTTGTGCTTCAAATGATAGTCTCGCCAACACTCAACTCTCTCTTATAGGATTGGATTTGGTAGAAAGAAGATTTGAGTGGAAAGCAACTTGGAGAGGCTAGAGATCAAGATTCATATGGTAGGAATGGAATGTCTTGGTCTCAACACATGAGTAGGTGGTTCTCTCTCAGAACATATGAGTTGGAATGGTGTATGTGTTCTGATGGCTCTCTCCACTGGCTCTCACACAAATGAAGAGGAGGTGGAGGGGTATATATAGCCTCCACACAAAATCCAACCGTTACACACAGTTTTCCAATCTCGGTGGGACCGAATCAACAAACTCGGTCGGACCGAAAATGTAAACCTAGTGACCGTTAGAGATTTTCGGTGGGACTGACATGCAACTCGGTGGAACCGATATGGTTAGGTTTTGGGCATAACGTAATCTCGGTGAGACCGATTACACAAACTCGGTGAGACCGAATTTGGTAATTGGCTAGCCAGAGAGTTGGTCAGGCAAACTCGGTGGGACCGATTTGCTCTTTCGGTGAGACCGAAAGTTACAAAGGGGAAACACTGAATTTACATTGCAATCTCGGTGGGACCGATTCGCTCTTACGGTGAGACCAAAAAGTTACGAAAGGGAAACAGAGAGTTTGCAACCCCATCTCGGTGAGACCGAGATCCCTATCAGTAGAACCGAAATGCTAGGGTTTGGCAGTGGCTTATGACAAGTGAAACTCGGTGGCTCCGGATAGGAAGAATCGGTAGGACCGAGTTTGGCTTAGGGTTTATGTCATATGTGGATATGGGAAAGTAGTTGAGGGTTTTGGAGCATATCACTAAGCACATGAAGCAAGAGGCTCATTAAGCAACACCTCATCCCTCCTTGATAGTATTGGCTTTTCCTAAAGACTCAATGTGATCTTGGATCACTAAAATATAAAATGAAGAGTCTTGAGCTTTTGAGCTTGAGCCAATCCTTTGTCCTTAGCATTTTGAGGGTTCCACTTTCACATCCATGTCATGCCAATCATTGAGCTTTCCTGAAATAATCATCTTGGAATAGCATTAGCTCAATGAGCTATATGTTGTTATGAATTACCAAAACCACCTAGGGATAGTTGCACTTTCAATGTGTGATCCGGCTTTTCGTCAGATGCTTGCAGTTCCGTCCAATCATTGATGAAATCAACAAGTGCTTGAGACTTAACTGCCGTCCGAGGCACATACTTCAACCCGTACGGCCCAAGCTCTATAGCCCACTTGGCAATCCGGCCAGTCGCTTCCCAGTTGTGGATGATATCCCCTAAGGGAGCAGAACTGACCACCGTAATGGGGTGCCCTTGGAAGTATTGCTTGAGCTTCCGGCTTGCCATAAAAACTCCATATACCAGCTTCTGCCAATGCGCATACCTTTTCTTGGACTCAATGAGTACCTCGCTGATATAATAGACCGGACGTTGAACCAGATGCTCCTTGCCTGCCTCTTTTCGCTCCACCACAATAGCCACACTGACCGCTCCTTGTCCATGGGAGCGGCGAGCACAGGCGGATTGGCTAATTGCCGCTTTAAGTCCTCAAATGCTTTGTCAGCAGCAGAACTCCAGACGAATTGATCTGTCTTCTTCAACATCTGATACAAAGGGATTGCCTTCTCACCAAGGCGGCTGATAAACCGGCTTAACGCGGCAATTTGGCCTGCCAGGCGTTGAACATCGTTGATACACTTCGGTTTAGCCAGGGAGGTGATGGTTGTGATCTTCTCCGGATTAGCCTCGATTCCCCTGTTGGACACCAGAAAACCCAATAACTTGCCTGCCGGTACACCAAAGACACACTTGGCTGGATTAAGCATCATCTTGTACGTCCTCAGGTTATCAAAGGTTTCCTTCAAGTCGTCAACCAGAGTCTCTTTCTCCCTTGACTTAACCACGATATCATCCACGTAAGCATGTACATTACGACCAATCTGCTTGTGAAGACAATTTTGTACACACCGTTGATAAGTTGCCTGGGCACTCTTGAGCCCAAAGGGCATAGACACATAGCAGAAGGCTTCAAAGGGAGTTATGAATGCCGTCTTCTCCTGGTCCTTAACTGCCATTTTGATCTGATGATAGCCAGAATATGCATCCAAAAAACTCAAACGCTCACAACCCGCTGTAGCATCAATAATTTGATCAATACGGGGGAGGGCAAAAGGATCTACTGGACAAGCCTTATTAAGATCTGTGTAATCCACACACATGCGCCAGGTACCGTTTTTCTTAAGGACCAGCACCGGATTGGCAAGCCACTCAGGGTGGAAAACTTCAATAATAAAGCCAGCTGCTAAGAGCCTGGCTACCTCTTCTCCAATCGCCTTGCGTCTTTCTTCGTTAAACCGGCGGAGGAACTGTTTCACCGGTTTGTATTTAGGATCCACATTAAGGGTGTGCTCAGTGAGTTGCCTCGGTACACCTGGCATGTCAGAGGGCTTCCATGCAAAAATGTCCCGATTTTCACGGATGAACTCGATGAGCGCGCTTTCCTATTTCGGATCCAAGTTGGCACTGATGCTGAACTGCTTGGACAAATCGCCAGGCCCGAAGTCAACACGCTTAGTCTCAGCTGCCGATTTGAACTTCAGGGCCGGATCATGCTCCGTAGTTGGCTTCTTTAATGGAGTCATGTCTGCCGGATCAACTTTGTCCTTATAATACTTCAGCTCCTCGGTGGCACAAACCAACTCTGCGTAGGTCGCATCTCCTTCCTCGCACTCCAAAGCGATTTTACGGCTTCCATGAACCATTATTGTCCCCTTGTGACCCGGCATCTTGAGCCGTAAATACACATAACAGGGTCGTGCCATAAACTTGGCGTAGGCCGGTCGCCCAAACAGGGCGTGATATGGACTTTGGATTTTCACCACTTCAAACGTCAATGTTTCCGACCTGGAATCATGATCATCTCCAAAGGCCACTTCCAGAGCTATCTTACCAACAGGATATGCTGACTTGCCAGGTACCACACCGTGGAACACCGTATTGGACGGTTTGAGATTTTTATCTGTTAGTCCCATACGACGGAAGGTCTCATAGTACAAGATATTAATGCTGCTCCCTCCATCCATGAGCACCTTGGTGAACTTGTAACCTCCCACCTAAGGCGCCACCACCAGAGCCAACTGACCCGGATTATCAACCCGGGGAGGGTGATCCTCTCTGCTCCATATGATTGGCTGTTCAGACCAGCGTAGATAACGGGGCACGGCCGGTTCAACAGAGTTGACTGCCCGCCTCTGAACCTTCCGGTCTCGCTTGTCCAAGCTAGTGGTGAAAACATGGTACTGCCCACTATTCAACTACTTTGGGTTGCTCTGGTAACCCGACTGTTGCTGCTGCTGGTTGTAACCACCCTGGTTGTTCTGATTATTTTGATTGTTATGTCCGCCCGGATTACCATTAAATCCTGAACCGGAATTTCCTTCACCGTATCCCGGCCCGGATCTTGAGCCACCGTCGGAGCCGTGATCATTCCGGAAAGCATTAGAATTCTTGAACTCCGGCATAATGAAGCAATCCTTCCAAAGGTGGTTTGCTGGCACCTCCTTCGTCCCATGCTTTGGACAGAGCTGGTACAATAGATAATTTAAGCGGTCCGGGTTAGGGTTAGGCGCTCCACTGCGATTCGGCGGTTTACCTTTGCGTCGCTGACCCTTGTCCTGCGCGTTGGTATTAGCCACGAAATCCATGTTGCCATCCGCTTTAGGCTTGCCTCCGCTACCGTTACCTGTCGAGTGGTGCTGCTGACCTTTGGGGTTGCTGTTCTTCTTTCCCTTCCCTGTCTTGTCATCATCAGACTCGGGATCCTTGGTACTATCAGAATCAGCATACTTTACCAAGGCAGCCATGAGGGTCCCCATATCAGTGCAATGGCGCTTCATCCATCCCAACTTCAGCTTTAGGGGCCCAAACCGGCAGTTGCCTTCTAGGGTTATAACCGCGGTGTCAACGTTGATGCGGTCTGATGAATGCAGAACCTGCGAGACCCGGCGCACCCAATGAGTCGTCGATTCTCCTTCCTCCTGGACACAGCCAGCTAAGTCCACTATCGACATAGGCTGCTTACATGTATCCTTGAAGTTACTGATAAACCGGGCTCGTAATTGGGCCCATGAACTGATAGAATTGGCCGGTAAGCTTTTTAACCAAGTGCGAGCCGTTCCTTCAAGCATCATGGTGAAGTACTTTGCACATGCCGCATCATCCACATCAAGCATCTCCATGGCCATCTCATAGCTCTCCACCCATGTCTCTGGGGGTTGATCCGCCGTGTAATTTGGTACCTTGCGCGGGCCCTTGAAATCCTTGGGCAGGCGCACATTGCGTAAAGCGGGGACAAGGCAAGGCACCCCCAAAGAACTAGAAGTAACACCAGGTTCGACCGAGATAGTTGGACGAACTGGCGTAAGCTGCTGAGCCTGATACTGTGCGGCTAACTCGGCCTCCCTGCGCGCTCAGGCCCGGTCCACCACTTCCTAAGCGTTATCAGCACCACCCGCCGGGTTGTTGCCGCGGGGTGCTCCCCGTCGTTCATTACTTGACACGGCTGGTTCATCCATACGCCTGCTGTAGCTTCGGCTTGGACGAGGGGTCGAGTGGATCCGGTCGCGGCTATACGAGTATGCTTCCTGTTGGATCAAAGCTGTCCTAAGAAGCTCCTTGACCCGTCGCGTCTCTACCGCCTGCGGCGAGTCACCTTCAATTGGAAAGGCCTCCAGTCGTGCAGCAGCGGCAACGAGATTGTCCATCGGGTTGGAGTAGTGACCCGGAGGTGTTGAAACAGCCTGAGGTATAACAGTGTTTTGACGAGGCAGATCCAGACGGGGCTGAACCGGCGCGCCGGTCCCAGGAGCTTCCACCCGATTTACCTCCAGCGGATCACTGGTTCCTACTCCTGGGGTGTTGAAAAGGTCTCTGGCCTCGAAAACCAAAGGCAGACGGGATCAGTACTTCCTCTTCATGACTTCATGCGACGCGTTCTGGTCCAACATGAGCCTGTAGGCTTGTGCGTCTAAAGCGGCCCGCTCTGCGGTCATCCTGGCATTCTCAGCTGCCGGGTCCGCCTTGGCCTGGGTGATCTGTTCCTTCACCTTTGCAATCTCCGCGTTGTGGACGTCCTGATCCGCCGGGTTAGCTTCTGCCATAAGCACAGCCAATGCATCAAATAGATCTGATAGAACTTGAGCCGGCGGGCGTACAGAGCTTCCTGCGCCGGCAACCGTTGTCGCTACTGAACCGGAGGTTATTGGCGCAGCGGTCGAAGAATTAAGCGCTGCTTGTGTGCCGGCCATGAATATTCCAACTCAGTTGGGTAGATCAGAGGGGTCCGGAATACTGTTGCCATCGGAACAGCCCCCAATCCGGCCATCTTGTAGCTGATATAGAGATTCGGTTTCTCCGGTTGATGACTTGTCGCCGGAATAAACGACGGTCCCGCCGCGAGATTCCGATCCATCCTCGTAACTTCCTCCATGGATGACTCCCACGAAGGCACGCTTCACGGCCGGTTTAACCCGGGCGGACCGCGCACGCTGAGCCGTTTCGACGAGGTCGGTGCAGATGTCCGGCTCAGGGCCCGGTTCACCGATCTTACCGATGAAAACGTGTATGCCACCAAAGGGGACCCGGTACCCGTACTCAGCTGAGCCGGCCTCGGGGCCCCAGCCTGCATCATCGATGTAGAGCTTGCTGCGACGACTCTTAGTCATCCGGCCCACAGCGTAGCCCTCGAGTCCTTCAAAGCGGCCCTCCAAGAACTTGAAACCATCGTGCAATAGCCCCACGGTGGGCGCCAACTGTCGTGGTTTTGTCACGGCAGATGTCCTTGTGAAAGGACTTAGTCGTGGAGCCATCGTAACGGGTTAGCTTGAAGGGGTTAAAGCGGACACAGGGACGCAAGAGAGTTTATACTAGTTCGGCCCCTTCGATGAAGGTAAAAGCCTACATCTAGTTGTGATGGAATTGATGGGGTTTCGATGACTAGGGAGGAAACAAGCTTCGCCTAAGTCTCGAGTTGTTGTCTGTCGTCCTTGAACCGCCGCCGGGTTGTCCCCCTATATACACGGGTGACGCCCGTCGGTTCACAGAGTCCCAATACCGGCTCATAGATGTGTCCGGTTTGGTCTCTACTTATTCCTAACTTACAATATAAGTTACATACCAACGCTGGTTTACGGCTACATGCCTTGAACCAACTATGGGCCTTGAGCCCTCATCTGCCTTCTTGGGCTTTAACATAGTTAACTACTAACGAAGTTAACCCGGCCTAGATAGGCCGGTTTACGCCCAGTAGTGATATCCCCAACACCGTCCATAAAGTCCTCTCCTTATTTTTTTGTAGGTCAAAAGACCTTATGTACCAGAAGATGGGTACCGGAGGTGGACTGGGCTGGCCACAACCCACCAGGGCGCGCCAGGCGCGCCCTGGTGTCTTGTGGTCACCAGGTGGCCCCCCTCTGGTAGTTATTTGCTCCATTATTTTTTGTATATTCCAAAATAATTCTCTGTAAATTTTTAGCTCATTTGAAGATGTGCAGAATAGGTATCTCTGACGTAGCCTTTTCAGGTCCAGAATTCCAGCTAGCGGCATTCTCCCTCTTTGTGTAAACCTTGCATATTATGAGAGAAAATACATTAGAATTACTCCATAAAGCATTATTATGCATAAAACATAAATAACAAGAAGAAAACATGATGCAAAATGGAAGTATCATGGAGTACCTATTGAGCCTGAAGTGTGACGCTACTACCTCATCACCACCACCTTCATCATCTTCCCCACCAATGGAGAGTTGAGTACACGGGTATGGGCACTCACCTTGGCTTGTGCCAAGCTTGGGGGATATGCCTCGGTATCGTATCACCATCACTTTTATCATATTACCTATTTTTAGTTCGATCCTTAGTTATTTTGTGATCTACTTGAATAAAAGTTTAGTATGATCTATTTTCGAGTGCTAGTTTCGTGGTCTATCTATCTATGTAATCGAGTGAGAGTTACATAATAAAGTTTAGTTTGAGTTTTTGCTTCTTTTCTTTTATGTTTCAATCAAAATAAAAAGAAATGCATAAAAAATATAATATGCTAATCTTATGGTAAGTAATGACACCACATAAGGAAATGTATAGGTGGTAAAATTTGTTGAAAATTGACAAACAAAGCATTGGTAAATGATGCAAATCATCAAAGTATTAATAAGGGAAGAGAAGATTCACATGCAAATATATTGTCTTGGACATCTTTTATGATTGTGAGCTCCCATTAAGTATTATATGCCAAAAAATTTGACGTTGGACAAGGAAGACAACGTAATGATTTATGTTTGTTCATATTCACATAGAATTTATTGTCATAGATCCTTCAACCTATGGTGCTTGCTCAATATCTTCGCTAGCCAAATCTCCGCACTAGGTAAAGATACTACATGTGCATCCAAAAACCTTAAACCCGAACTCATGTTTTGAGAGTCCACCATACCTACCTATGGCTTGAGTAAGATCCTTCAAGTAAGTTGTCATCGGTGTAAAAAGGCAACAAAAATTGCTTCTAAATGTGTTTGATCATTTAGTGTAAGAGAAATTAAGCATTGTACGAACTTGTGATGGCAAAGTAATAAAAGCGACAGACTGCATAATAAAGGTTGCTATCATAAGGGGCAATATAACGTGACGTTCCTTTGCATTAATAGATTGTGCATACAAACCAAAAAGCGCATGCAACCTTCGCTTCCCTCTACGAAGGGCCTATCTTTTACTTTTATGTATTTACTTTTATGCAAGAGTCAACGTATTCTTCCCTATTCCTTTTTATTTTCTCTTTTTGCAAGTATCATGTGGTGAGGTAAGATATAGGCACATATATCTAGTTGGATATGAGTGAGCATGAGTTATTATTGTTGACATCACCCTTGACGTGAATAAGTTGGGAGGCAAATCTATAAGCCCCTATCTTTCTATGTGTCTGGTTGAAACTTTTTGCTCATATGTATGTTGTGAGTGTTAGCCATCATAGAAGATTAAATGATGGTTGAGTATGTGGACTTGCCAAAAGGCTCTGATACGAGACCCTTCCTGAAAATATGATGAATTGTAGTTGCAAAGTTGACTGAGAACATAGTTTGTTGGTTTTCAATAGAGTTTATGCTTTTTACTTTGATGTTGTGATGAATTGTTACTTCTTCATGAGAAGTTATATGATAAAAGATATATGATAAAGTTTGTTGCGGCTATAATAATAAGCGTGATGCTACTATCCGTATTTTATTTTTATCGACACCTCTCTCGCTAAACATGTGGACATGATTTTCGATATCGGCTTTCGCTTTAGGACAAGCGAGGTCTAAGCTTGGGGGAGTTGATACTTCCATTTTGCATCATGTTTTCCTACTTTTATTTCTAATGTGTTTATGCATAATAATGCTTTATGGAGTAATTTTAATGTATTTTCTCTCATAATATGCAATGTTTACACAAAGAGGGAGAATACCGGCAGTTGGAATTCTGGACCTGAAAAAGCTACGTCAAATATACCTATTCTGCGCATCTCCAAATGAGCTGAATTTTTTCGAGAATTATTTTGGTATATATAAAAAAATACTGGAGCAAATAACTACCGGAGGGGGCCACCTGGTGACCACAAGACACCAGAGCGCGCCAGGCCCCCCAGGCACGCCCTGGTAGGTGATAACCCACAAGTATAGGGGATCGTTTGTAGCCTTCTTCGATAAATAAGAGTGTCGAACCCAACGAGGAGCTAATGGCAGAATAAATATTCCCTCAAGTTCTATCGACCACCGATACAACTCTACACACACTTAACGTTTGCTTTACCTAAAACAAGTATGAAACTATTTTGCAAGAGTAAAACTACGAGTACTTTGCGAGAATAAAACTATGAATAAATTGCAAGGTAATAAAAGTGGATAGCTTTCGTCAATAAGAAAGTCATTTGTCCCTAGGCAATCGATAACAAGTACTGGTAATCATTCCTGCAATTTTATATGAGGGAGAGGCATGAGCTAACATACTTTCTCTACTTGCATCATATGCACTTATGATTGGAACTCTAGCAAGCATCCGCAACTACTAAAGATTATTAAGGTCGTGAAACCCAACCATAGCATTAAGTATCAAGTCTTCTTTACTCCCATACGACATACCCCACTTACACGGGTTTAAGCTTCTGTCACTCTCGCAACCCACCATAAGCGAACCATGGACATATTGCAACACCCTACAGCGAGGATCCCCCACATTTGCGCGAGATGGAGGGCACCGTAGGACAGCACCAAAAATAAAATATACAATCATACCAACCAAGATCACGATTAACCCATAGGACAAAATAGATCTACTCAAACATCATAGGATAACCATAGATCATTGGGAAATAATATATGGAGGGAGCACCATGTTTAAGTAGAGATTATAGTGGAGAGAAGGGGTGTTACACCGCTGCATAGAGGGGGAGAAAGTTTTTGTTGACAGTAGCAAGGTTGTTGATGTAGATCATCGTCACGATCCTAGCCCCGGCGGCGTTCCGGGGAGAGAGGGGAGAGAGCCCCCCTCCTTCTTCTTCTTCCTTAACCTCCCCCCTAGATGGGAGGAGGGTTTCCCCTATGGTCCATGGCCTCCATGGCGGTGGAGGGGCAGGAGCCCCTCCGAGATTGGATCTCCCTCTCTGTTCTCTTATGTTTTGCGTTCTCCAGATCTGTCCCTTCACCGTTTCTTAAATTCCCAGAGATCCGTAACTCTGATTGCGCTGAAATTTTTACACAATTTTTCCATAAATTATCTTTCTTGTGCCAGAAGAAGGGCCCCAACCGACTTTCGAGGAGGGCATAAGATACACGGGCGCGCCAGGGGGGTGCTTGGCGCGCCCTGGTGGGTTGTGGTCACTGTGGGCCCCCGTTTGTGTTGATTCCAAGTCCCAAAAATCACATATATTTCAAAACAATTCTCCATAAATTTTTATCACGTTGGACTTCGTTTGATATGGATTTTCTGCGAAACAAAAAAACATGCAACAAACAGGAACTGGCACTGGGCACTGGATCAATATGTTAGTCCAAATAAATCATATAAAATGTTGCCAAAAGTGTATAAAAGTTGTATAATATTGGCATGAAACAATCAAAAATTATAGATACGACGGAGACATATCAGCATCCCCAAGCTTAATTCTCGCTCGTCCTCGAGTAGGTAAATGATAAAAAAGATAATTTTTGATGTGGAGTGCTACCTAGCATAAACTTGATCAAATGTCTAGTCATGGCATGAATATTAAGACATGAGTGATTCAAAGCAATAGTCTATATTTGACATAAAGACATCAATACTCAGGCATCCCAACAAACAATCATGTCTTTCAAAATATCAACGCTAAAGAAAGCTATCCCTACAAAATCATATAATCTTATCATGCTCTGTCTTCTTAACACAAAGTATTTATCATGCACAACCCTGCTTACAAGCCGAGCAATTGGTTCATACTTTCTAACATGCTTCAGCTTTTTCAGCGCTCACGCAATACATGAGCGCAAGCCATGGATATAGCACTATAGATGAAATCGAGTATGATGATAGGGGTAAATATAGAGAAGACAAAAAAGTAAGAAAGTGTCACATCGACGTGGCTAACCAATGGGCTATGGAGATGCCCATCAATTGATATCAACATGAGGAGTAGGGATTGCTATGCAACGAATGCACTAAGAGCTATAAGTGTATGAAAGCTCAACATGAAAACTAAGTGGGTGTGCATCTAATCCTATAATGAAAAATTCCCACTAGTATATGAAAGTGGCAACATAGGAGACTCTCCATGTGAAAAACATGGTGCTACTTTGAAGCACAAGTGTGGAACTAACATGTCCCTTCTCTCTTTATTTCTCTTTTTTTCTTTTTCTTTTTTTATTTTTCTTTTTCTTTTTTCTTTTTATATTTTCTCTCTCATTGTCCGGGGTCTCATCCCGACTTGTGGGGGAATCATAGTCTCCATCATCCTTTCCTCACTGGGGCATTGCTCTAAAAGTGAATAATTGATGATCATCACAGTTCTATTTACTTACAACTCGATACCTATAACAAAGTATGACTCTATATGAATGCCTCTGGCACTACCAGGATTTGCAATGATCTAGCGTAACATGTATGAAAAATGGTGAACGGTGGCCGAGCCACAAATACTATGTAAACTATATGATCATGCAAAGCAATATGACAATGAATCCTTAAGTCATCAAAATGGAAGCGGTGGAAGTTGCATGGCAATATATCACGGAATGGCTATGGAAAGGTCATAATAGGTAGGTATGGTGGCTGTTTTGAGGAAGAAATAATGAGGCTTATGTGTGATAGAGCGTATCATATCACGGGGTTTGGATGCACCGACGAAGTTTGCACCGACTCTCGAGGTGAGAAAGGGCAATGCACGCTACCGTAGAGGCTAGCAAATTGCGAAAAGGTAAGAGTGTGTATATTCCATGGACTCACATTAGTCATAAAGAACTCATATACTTATTGTAACATTTATTAGCCCTTAAATCAAAGTACTACTACGCATGACCCTAGGGGGATAGATTGGTAGGAAAAGACCATTGCTCGTGCCTGACCGCCACTCATAAGGAAGACAATCAATAATAAATCATGCTCCAACTTCATAGCATAACGAGACACTATACGTGCATGCTTCGGGAATCACAAACGTTAACACCAATATTCTCACTAACCACAACCGTTTACGGGTACCTCCCACATATTCCATCTCTATATCGCAAAACTATTGTAAGGAATCAAACATATCATATTCAGTGATCCACAAGTTTGATGTAGGATTTCATGACTGACCATGCAATTGACCAATTCCTGCTGACTCTCTAAATAGATATAAGTGAAGCATGAGAGTTTAATTATTTCTCCGAAAGACCACGCTCTAATAAATATAAGTGAAGCACAAGGGCATTCTCCAAATAACGGTTTTCTGTGTGAAGAGAAACAGGCAATTCAAATTTCAAATGATATAAGTGAAGCACATGAAGCATTCTATAAAGCCATACTCAAAAGATATAAGTGAAGTGCAATGAGCATTCTATAAATCAACCATGGACTATCTCACAGTAGCATGGTGCATACAAGAAAAATGAAAAATAAACACAAAAGATGCTCCAAGATTCAGACATATCACATGAACGAAACGAGAACGAAAACATATCAATACTTGTAGACGAAAGATGGGATGCCTTCCGGGGCACCCCCAAGCTTAGACGCTTGAGTATCCTTGAATATTTACTTGGGTTGCCTTGGGCATCCCCAAGCTTGAGATCTTGCCTCTCCTCCTTCTCCTCATATCAAGACCTCATCGATCTTTGATCACTTCATCCACACAAAACTCAACAGAAAGCTCGGTAAGATCCGTTAGTATAATAAAGCAAATCACTACTCTAAGTACTGTTGCAAACCAATTCATATTTTGTTTTTGCATTGTAGCTAATGTATTATAAATTTTCCATGGCTGATACCACTGATAGAATCGATAGTTTCATCAAAACAAGCAAAACAATGCATTAAAAATAGAATATGTCTTAAACATGACAGTCTGTAGCAATCTGAACATATACCATACTTTTGGTACTCCAAAAATTATAAAAAATTAGGAAACAATAAACAATTTGTATAGAAATATTGTGCAAAAAGTTTCATAACCTTTTGACTTCCCGGTCAAAAATGAAAATTCACGCGCTACAGCCAAAGTTTCTGTTTCTGCACCGCACATACCAACAAGCAATCTAATCATCCTAAAGGTAAATCTTGGCACATTATTTTTATAATACAATGGAAAGGTACAAGGGGGTAATTATTCTTGTGGGAATATTCATGAAAAATTCTACATTGTTTCCATGAGCATGAACACAAGTGTTCAAGGTCGACCCTCACTTCTCCAATGCATAACTTCCAATCGCTTCTCTTTTATGAGAAAGTTTTTAAGTTCCCCTCTATATTTTTTTGTTTTAAAACTTTATAAAAGCACTCAACAGAAAAAAAAAGACTCTCTAAAACTTCCAGGTTTTCTCCCTGGCAGCGCTTTCTTTAAATCCATTAAGCTAGGCATGAAGTGCTCAAGTAATGGATCCACCCGGATCCCAAGGTATATCAAAGCCAATTTTAATTAACAATGATTTGGCATTTAGTAGTGAGCACAAAGCAACATATATCATGCAATGACGGAGTCTAACTCTCTTCCTATACATTGGCATGTCATACAAGAACAATTCATGCACATCAAGTAAAGGCCAATACATAGCATAAGCAGTTTCTTGCAATTTTATCGTGTTGAAGACATAAAGAGGCGGAGATATAGTTCCTCTCTCATAATAATTGCAAGTAGGAGCAGCAAGAATATGCATATTATATTCATCAAAATCAAGATATGTAATGGTAGAATGCAACCCATCAATATAATCCTTAATAAGTGTAAATTTCTCCGATATAGTGTAGTTTGGAGAATTCAAAAAGATAATAGGACTATCATGTTTGGGTGCAATAGAAACAATTTCATTCTTAACATAAGGAACAATAGCAAGTTCATCTCCATAAGCATAATTCATATTGGCATCTTGGACACAAGCATAGCAAGCATCAAGTTCATGAAAAAGGGATATTTCAAATGAATCAACGGGATCATAGCAATTATCATAGCATTCATTCTTCGGTAAAAATGAAGGGACATTAAACAATGTATGAGTTGGAGTGTTACTCTCATTAGAAGGTGGGAACGGGTAGCTAATCCGCTCTTCCTTTGTTCTTCACTCTCCTCATCATATTTTTCATCCAATGAGCTCGCAATTTCATTGATTCCTTCTTCCATAGACTCCTGCAATATATTAGTCTCTTCTCGGACAGCAGAGAGTTTCTCGATAGATTTATCAATATAGGAATTATATTTATAATTATCATAGCAATGTTTAAGGATGGCAAAATTTTCAGGTCTATAAACATCATCATCAAAAGCTTCAAACTTTTCAAACAAAGATTCAATTTCATAAGCACCCTTAAAAGCAACAAATTCTTCTATTCGTTCAACATCATAATAATCATATATATCATTAGCATAAGAAGCCAAGGTTTCATTATCACTAATTTTGCATGAAAAGGGAAGGTGCGAAGCCTTCATCCTAGAGCAACAAGTATAATCATATCTCAAGCATAGCTCATGAGCATACCAATGCAACATGTGAATTTGATCCCATAACAGTTTTCCTTTTTGAGTCAAGCGATAATCCCTAAAGTATTCACGTTGATCCAACGTTACTCCCATTATCAAGTTGAATGGGGTTTTCTCAGGATTATCAAAGTAGAGCATAATATTTTTCACATAACGAGCATCGAGGGTTTTAGGAGGTTCCCCATCTCCACGAGCAGCAAGTACAACTAATATTTTTGGTGTTTCGTGTTCCATATCCATAACTAAAGATAGAGAACAACTTCGAACAGGAAATAAAAACTACGTAGTGATAAAGCAAACATGCACACACAAGAATATTCACCCCACGCTATTGCTCCCCGGCAACGGCGCCAGAAAAAGGTCTTGATAAACCACAAGTATAGGGGATCGTTTGTAGCCTTCTTCGATAAATAAGAGTGCCGAACCCAACGAGGATCTAAAGGCAATTTTATATGAGGGAGAGGCATGAGCTAACATACTTTCTCTACTTGGATCATATGCACTTATGATTGGAACTCTAGCAAGCATCCACAACTACTAAAGATCATTAAGGTCGTGAAACCCAACCATAGCATTAAGTATCAAGTCCTATTTACTCCCATACGCCATACCCCACTTACTCGGGTTTAAGCTTTTGTCACTCTCGCAACCCACCATAAGAGAACCATGGACATATTGCAACACCCTACAGCGAGGATCCCCCACGCTTGCGCGAGACGAAGGGCACCGTAGGATAGCACCAAAAATAAAATATACAATCATACCAACCAAGATCACGATTAACCCACAGGACAAAACGGATCTACTCAAACATAATAGGATAACCATAGATCATTGGAAAATAATATATGGAGTTGAGCACCATGTTTAAGTAGATATTACAACAGGGAGAAGGGGTGTTACACTACTGCATAGAGGGAGAGAAAGTTGGTGTTGACGGTATCAAGGTTGTTGATGTAGATCATCGTCGCGATCCTAGCCCTAGCGGCGTTCCGGCGCCACCGGGAGAGAGGGCGAGAGAGCCCCCCTCCTTCTTCTTCTTCTTCCTTTACCTCCCCTATGGTCCATGGCCTCCATGGCGGTAGAGGGGCGAGAGCCCCTCCGAGATTGGATCTCCCTCTTTGTTCTCTTCTGTTTTGCATTCCCCAAATCTGGCCCTTCACCGTTTCTTAAATTCCCGTAGATCCGTAACTCCAATTGCGCTAAAATTTTACATGGATTTTTCCCCTAAATTATCTTTCTTCCGCCAGAAGAAGGGCCCCAACCGACTTTCGAGGAGGTCACAAGACACCTGGTAACACTAGGGGGTGCCCGGCGTGCCCTGGTGGGTTGTGGTCACTGTGGGGCCCCATTTATGTTGATTCCAAGTCCCAAAAATCACATTTATTCCAAAATAATTCTCCGTAAATTTTTATCGCATTTGGACTTCGTTTGATATGGATTTTCTGCAAAACAAAAAAACATGCAACAAACAGGAACCGGCATTGGGCACTGGATCAATATGTTAGTCCAAATAAATTATATAGAATGTTGCCAAAAGTGTATAAAAGTTGTATAATATTTGCATGAAACAATCAAAAATTATAGATAAGACAGAGACGTATCAGTGGGTTGTGGACAGCCCAGCCCACCTTCGGTGTCCATCTTCTGGTACATATGGTCATTTGACCATGAAAAAAATAAGGAGAGGACTTTCGGGATGGAGTGCCGCCATCTCGAGGCGGAACTTGGGCAGGAGCACTTTTGCCCTCTGGCAGAGCGATTCCGCCTGGGGAACTTCCCTCCCGGAGGGGGAAATCATAGCCATCATCATCACCAATAATCCTCTCATCTTTGGGACGCCAATCTCCATCAACATCTTCAACAGCACCATCTCATCTCAAACACTAGTTCATCTCTTGTGTTCAATCTTTGTACCGGAAGCTTAGATTGGTACCTGTGGGTGACTTGTAGTGTTGATTACATTTTTTAGTTGATTGCTATATGGTTTATTTGGTGGAAGATTATATGTTCAGATCCATTATGCTATTTAATACCCCTCTGATCTTGAGCATGAATATCATTTGTGAATAGTTACTTTTGTTCTTGAGGTCATGGGAGAAGTCATGTTGCAAGTAATCATGTGAATTTGATATGTGTTCGATATTTTGATGATATGTATGTAGTGATTCCTCTAGTGGTGTCATGTGAATGTCTGATGTCTACTACACAACCTTCTTCTTGTAGACGTTGTTGGGCCTCCAAGTGCAGAGGTTTGTAGGACAGTAGCAAATTCCCCTCAAGTGGATGGCCTAAGGTTTATCAATCTGTAGGAGGCGTAGGATGAAGATGGTCTCTCTCAAGCAACCCTGCAACCAAATAACAAAGAGTCTCTTGTGTCCCCAACACACCTAATACAATGGTAAATTGTATGGGTGCACTAGTTCGGCGAAGAGATGGTGATACAAGTGGTATATGGATGGCAGATAAAGGTTTTTGTAATCTGAAAATATAAAAACAGCAAGGTAACTAATGATAAAACTGAGCGTAAACGGTATTGCAATGCTAGGAAACAAGGCCTAGGGTTCATACTTTCACTAGTGCAGGTCCTCTCAACAATAATAACATAATTGGATCACATAACTATCCCTCAACATGCAACAAAGAGTCACTCCAAAGTCACTAATAGCGGAGAACAAATGAAGAGATTATGGTAGGGTACGAAACCACCTCAAAGTTATTCTTTCCAATCAATCCATTGGGCTATTCCTATAAGTGTCACAGACGGCCCTAGAGTTCGTACTAAAATAACACCTTATGACACAAATCAACCAAAACGCTAATGTCACCTAGATACTCCAATGTCACCTCCAGTATTCGTGGGTATGATTATACGATATGCATCACACAATCTCAGATTCATCTATTCAACCAACACATAGAACCTCAAAGAGTGCCCCGAAGTTTCTAATGGAGAGTCAAGAAGAAAACGTGTGCCAACCCCTATGCATAGGTTCATGGGCGGAACTCGCAAGTTGATCACCAAAACATACATCAAGTGGATCAATAGAATACCCCATTGTCACCACGGGTATCCCACGCAAGACATACATCAAGTGTTCTCAAATCCTTAAAGACTCAATCCGATAAGATAACTTCAAAGGAAAACTCAATCCATTACGAGAGAGTAGAGGGGGAGAAACATCATAAGATCCAACTATAATAGCAAAGCTCGCAATACATCAAGATCGTACCACCTCAAGAACACGAGAGAGAGAGAGAGAGAGAGAGAGATCAAACACATAGCTACTGGTACATACCCTCAGCCCCGAGGGTGAACTACTCCCTCCTCGTCATGGAGAGCACCGGGATGATGAAGATGGCCACCAGAGAGGGATTCCCCCTCCGGTAGGGTGCCGAAACGGGTCTAGATTGGTTTTCGGTGGCTACGGAGGCTTCTGGTGGCGGAACTCCCGATCTATTGTGCTCCCCGATAGTTTTAGGGTATATGGATATATATAGGTGGAAGAAATACATTAGGGGAGCCATGAGGGGCCCACGAGGGTGGAGGGCGCGCCCCCTGCCTCGTGGATTCCTCGTTGATCCCCTGACGTGCACTCCAAGTCTCATGTATTGCTTTCTTTCCAAAAATAACTTTTCCGAAGGTTTCATTCCGTTTGGACTCCGTTTGATATTCCTTTTTTGTGAAACACTGAAAGAAGGAAAAAACAGAAACTGGCACTGGGCTCTGGGTTAATAGGTTAGTCCCAAAAATCATATAAAATAGCATATAAAACATCCAAGGTTTATAATATAATAGCATGGAACAATCAAAAATTATAGATACGTTGGAGACGTATCAGCATCCCCAAGCTTAATTCCTACTCGTCCTCGAGTAGGTAAATGATAAAAACAGAATTTTTGATGTGGAATGCTACCTAACATATTTCTCTAAGTAATTCTCTTCATTTTGGCAAGAATATTCAGATCCATAAGATTCAATACAAAAGTTTAATATTGACATAAAAATAATAATACTTCAAGCATACTAACTAAACAATCGTGTCTTCTCAAAATAACATGGCCAAAGAAAGTTCATCCCTTCAAAATCATATAGTTTGGTCATGCTCCATTTTCATCACACAAGAATGCTCTCATCATGCAAAACCCCGATGACAAGCCAAGCAATTGTTTCATACTTTAGTAATCTCAAACTTTTTTCAACTTTCACGCAATACATGAGCGTGGGCCATGGATATAGCACTATGGGTGGAATAGAATATAATGAGGGGGTTATGTGGAGAAGACAAAAAGGAGAAAGTCTCACATCGACGCGGCTAATTAATGGGCTAGGGGGATGCCCATCAATTGATGTCAATGCAAGGAGTAGGGATTGCCATGCAACGGATGCACTGGAGCTATAAATGTATGAAAGCTCAACAAAAGAAACTAAGTGGGTGTGCGTCCAACTTGCTTGCTCACGAAGACCTGGGGCATTTGAGGAAGCCCATTGTTGGAATATACAAGCCAAGTTCTATAATGAAAAATTCCGACTAGTATATGAAAGTGACAAAACAAGAGACTCTCTATCATGAAGATCATGGTGCTACTTTGAAGCACAAGTGTGGAAAAAAGGATAGTAGCATTGTCCCTTTTTTTATTTGGCCTTTTTCTTTTTTTTATTTGGCTTTTTTATTTGGCCTTTCTTTTTTTTCCTTTTTTGGCGTTTTTCTTGGGACAATGCTCTATTAATGATGATCATCACACTTCTATTTATTTACAACTCAAAGATTACAACTCGATACTAGAACAAGATATGACTCTATATGAATGCCTCCGGCGGTGTACCGGGATTGCGATGAATCAAGTGTGACATGTATGAAAAATTATGAACGGTGGCTTTGCCACAAATACGATGTCAACTACATGATCATGCAAAGCAATATGACAATGATGATGCGTGTCATAATAAACGGAACGGTGGAAAGTTGCATGGCAATATATCTCAGAATGGCTATGGAAATGCCATAATAGGTAGGTATGGTGGCTGTTTTGAGGAAGATATAAGGAGGTTATGTGTGAAATAGTGTATCATATCACGGGGTTTGGATGCACCGGCGAAGTTTGCACCAACTCTCAATGTGAGAAAGGGCAATGCACGGTACCGAAGAGGCTAGCAATGATGGAAGGGTAAGATTGCGTATAATCCATGAACTCAACATTAGTCATAAAGAACTCACATACTTATTACAAAAATCTACAAGTCATCAAAAACCAAGCATTACGCGCATGCTCCTAGGGGGATAGGTTGGTAGGAAAAGACCATCGCTCGTCCCCGACCGCCACTCATAAGGAATACAATCAAATAACACCTCATGTTTCAAATATGTTACACAACGTTTACCATACGTGCATGCTACGGGACTTGCAAACTTCAACACAAGTATTCCTCAAATTCACAACTACTCAACTAGCATGACTCTAATATCACCATCTCCATATCTCAAAACAATTGTCAAGTATCAAACTTCTCATAGTATTCAATGCACTCTAAATGAAAGTTTTTATGATATCCCTCTTAGATGCCCATCATATTAGGACTAATTTCATAACCAAAGCAAACAACCATGCTGTTCTAAAGGACTCTCAAAATAATATAAATGAATCATGAGAGATCAATTATTTCTATAAAATAAAACCACCACTGTGCTCTAAAAAGATATAAGTGAAGCACTAGAGCAACAACAAACTACTCAGAAAGATATAAGTGAAGATCAATGAGTAGTCAAATAATTATGCAACTATATGAATACTCTATAACATTTAAGAATTTCAGATCTTGGTATTTTATTCAAGCAGCAAGAAAAACTAAATATAATAAAATGATGCTCCAAGAAAAACACATATCATGTGGTAAATAGAAATATAGCTCCAAGTAAAGTTACCGATGAACGAAGACGAAAGAGGGGATGCCATCCGGGGCATCCCAAAGCTTAGGCTCTTGGGTTTCCTTGAATATTACCTTGGGGTGCCTTGGGAATCCCCAATATTAGGCTCTTGCCACTCCTTATTCCATAGTCCATCGAATCTTTACCCAAAACTTGAAACCTTCACAACACAAAACTAAACAAAAAACTCGTGAGCTCCGTTAGCGAAAGAAAACAAAACACCACTTCAAGGTACTGTAATGAACTAATTATTGATTTATATTGGTGTTAAACCTACTGTATTTCAACTTCACTATGGTTTATAAACTCTTTTACTAGCCATAGGTTCATCAAAATAAGCAAACAACACACGGAAAACAGAATCTGTCAAAAACAGAACAGTCTGTAGTAATCTGTAACTAACGCAAACTTCTGGAACCCCAAAAATTCTAAAATACATTGCTGGACGTGCGGAATTTATATATTAATCATCTGCAAAAATAATTAACTAAATAGCACTCTCCAATAAAAAATGGCAGCAATTCTCGTGAGCGCTAAAGTTTCTGTTTTTACAGCAAGATCAACAAGACTTTCCCCAAGTCTTCCCAACGGTTCTACTTTGCACAAACACTAATTAAAACATAAAAAAACTCAATCATAACAGAGGCTAGATAAATTATTTATTACTAAACAGGAGCAAAAAGCAAGGAACTAAAATAAAGTTGGGTTGCCCCCGACAAGCGCTATCGTTTAACACCCCTAGCTAGGCATGATGATTTCAATGATGCTCACATAAAAGATAAGAATTGTAACATAAAAAGAGCATCATGAAGAATATGACTAGCACATTTAAGTCTAACCCTCATCCTATGCATAGGGATTTTGTGAGCAAACAACTTGTGGGAACAAGAATCAACTTGCATAGGAAGGTAAAACAAGCATAACTTCAAAACTTTAAGCACATAGAGAGGAAACTTGATATTATTGCAATTCCTACAAGCATATATTCCTCCCTCATAATAATTTTCAGTAGAATCAGAATGAATTCAACAATATAACCATCACCTAAAGCATTCTTTTCATGATCTACAAGCATAGAAAATTTACTACTCTCCACATAAGCAAAATTATTCTCATTCATAATAGTGGGAGCAATTCATAATAGTGGGAGCAAACTCAACAAAATAATTATCATGTGAGGCATAATCCAATTGAAAACTAAAATCATGATGACAAGTTTCATGTATATCATTATTCTTTATAGCATACAAGTCATCACAATAATCATCATAGATAGCAACTTTGTTCTCATAATCAATTGGAACCTCTTCCGGAATAGTGGAATCATTACTAAATAAAGTCATGACCTCTCCAAATCCACTTTTATAATTATCACAATAAGATTCAACATCCTCCAAAGTAGTGGGATCTTCACTTCCTAAAGTTGACACTCTTCCAAACCCACTTTCATCAATATAATCATCATAAATAGGAGGCATGCTATCATCATAATAAATTTGCTCATCAAAACTTGGGGGACAAAAAATATCATCTTCATCAAACATAGCTTCCACAAGCTTGTGGCTTTGCATATCATTAGCTTCATGGATATTCAAGTAATTCATACTAACAACACTGCAATCATGCTCATCATTCAAATATTTAGTGCCAAACATTTTATGGACTTCTTCTTCTAGCGTTTGAGCACAATTTTCCTTTCCATCATTCTCACGAAAGATATTAAAAAGATGAAGCGTATAAGACAAACTCAATTCCATTTTTTGTAGTTTTATTTTATAAACTAAACTAGTGATAAAACAAGAAACTAAAAGACCCGATTGCAAGATCTAAAGATATACCTTCAAGCACTCACCTCCCCGGCAACAGCGCCAGAAAAGAGCTTGATGTCTACTACACAACCTTCTTCTTGTAGACGTTGTTGGGCCTCCAAGTGCAGAGGTTTGTAGGACAGTAGCAAATTTCCCTCAAGTGGATGACCTAAGGTTTATCAACCTATAGGAGGCATAGGATGAAGATGGTCTCTCTCAAGCAACCCTGCAACCAAATAACAAAGAGTCTCTTCTGTCCCCAACACAGCCGATACAATGGTAAATTGTATAGGTGCACTAGTTCAGCGAAGAGATGGTGATACAAGTGGTATATGGATGGTAGATAAAGGTTTTTGTAATCTGAAAATATAAAAACAGCAAGGTAACTAATAATAAAACTGAGCGTAAACGGTATTGCAATGCTAGGAAACAAGGCCTAGGGTTCATACTTTCACTAGTGCAAGTCCTCTCAACAATAATAACATAATTGTATCACATAACTATCCCTCGACATGCAACAAAGAGTCACTCCAAAGTCACTAATACGGAGAATAAACGAAGATATTATGGTAGGGTATGAAACCACCTCAAACTTATTCTTTCCAATCAATCCATTGGGCTATTCCTATAAGTGTCACAAACAGCCCTAGAGTTCGTACTAGAATAACACCTTATGACACAAATCAACCAAAACCCTAATGTCACCTAGATACTCCAATGTCACCTCAAGTATCCGTGGGTATGATTATACGATATGCATCACACAATCTCATATTCATCTATTCAACCAACACATAGAACCTCAAAGAGTGCCCCGAAGTTTCTACCGGAGAGTCAAGACGAAAACGTGTGCCAACCCGTATGCATAGGTTCATGGGCGGAACCCGCAAGTTGATCACCAAAACATACATCAAGTGGATCAATGGAATACCCCATTGTCACCACGGGTATCCCACGCAAGACATACATCAAGTGTTCTCAAATCCTTAAAGACTCAATCTGATAAGATAACTTCAAAGGAAAAACTCAATCCATTACAAGAGAGTAGAGGGGGAGAAACATCATAAGATCCAACTATAATAGCAAAGCTCGCGATACAGCAAGATCGTATCACCTCAAGAACACGAGAGAGAGAGAGAGAGAGATCAAACACATAGCTACTGGTACATACCCTCGGCCCCGAGGGTGAACTACTCCCTCCTCGTCATGGAGAGCACCGGGATGATGAAGATGGCCACCAGAGAGGGATTCCCCCTCCGGCAGGGTGCCGAAACGGGTCTAGATTGGTTTTCGGTGGCTACGGAGGCTTCTGGTGGCGGAACTCCCGATCTATTATGCTCCCCGATAGTTTTAGGGTATATGGATATATATAGGTGGAAGAAATACATCAGGGGAGCCATGAGGGGCCCACGAGGTGGAGGGCGCGCCCAGGGGGGTGGGCACGCCCCCTGCCTCGTGGCTTCCTCGTTGATCCCCTGACGTGCACTCCAAGTCTCATGTATTGCTTTGTTTCCAAAAATAACTTTTCCGAAGGTTTCATTCCATTTGGACTCCGTTTGATATTCCTTTTCTGCGAAACACTGAAACAAGGGGAAAACAGAAACTGGCACTGGGCTCTGGGTTAATAGGTTAGTCCCAAAAATCATATAAAATAGCATATAAATGCATATAAAACATCCAAGGTTGATAATATAATAGCATGGAACAATCAAAAATTATAGATACGTTGGAGACGTATCAATGTCGAATACATGGCACTTCACAGTATTTGGGCCTAAGGGAATGCATTGTGGAGTAGTTATTAGATGATGGGTTGCTAGAGTGACAGAAGCTTAAACCCTAGTTTATGCGCTACTTCGTAAGGGATTGTTTGGATCCATATGTTTAATGCTATGGTTAGATTTTATCTTAATATTTTTATCGTAGTTGTCGATGCTTGTGAGGGGATTAATCATAAGTCGGAGGTTTATTCAAGTAAGAACAACACCCAAGCACCGGTCCACCCACATATCAAATCATCAAAGTAGCGAACGCGAATCAAACCAACATGATGAAAGTGACTAGATGAAATTCCCATGTGCCCTCAAGAACGCTTTGCTTATGATAAGAAACCATTTTGGTCTATCCTTTGCCACAAAAGAATTGGCTACCTTGCTGCACTTTATTTACCGTTACCGTTACTTGCTTGTTACAAATTATCTTGCTATCAAACTATCTGTTACCACTTATTTCAGTACTTGCAGAGAATACCTTGCTAAAAACTGCTCATCATTTCCTTCTGCTCCTCGTTGGGTTCGACACTCTTACTTATTGAAAGGACTACGATTGATCCCCTATACTTGTGGGTCATCACAGCCCAAACCTAATTCTTCAGGTGAAGACATTGGAA